>NC_062979.1:14769743-15085059 GCF_023078275.1 Leguminivora glycinivorella | reverse complement strand
TTTGTGTTACACTCGGGTGCAAATGTATTTTACTTCTCGTGTGTTAAAAAACTCGCTAGTTCAGGATTCTATTCTCGAACCACTCGCTTCGCTCGTGGTTCAACTATAGAATCCTTTCACTTGCTCGTTTTTCAATTCCACACTCGGCGTTCAAATACAACTTTGCCCCCTTGTATAACAAATAACTATTATCATCAACATAACTTTTGCGAGTCTTTTTACACCGGAATTATGAGACTGTAAATATTACAAACAATAAATTAACAACACCGCTAACAAGGGTAATAAAAAAATATTTAATTTCTTTACATAACAACTTATTACTGTAATCCTTAACATATAAAATAACCTTCTTTAAATGACTTAATATTGTGTACCTACTATTGTTTGACGACCGGTCTGGCGCAGTCGATAGTGACCCTGCCTGCTACGCCGCGGTCCCGGGTTCGAATCCCGGTAAGGGCATTTATTTGTGTGATGAGCACAGATATTTGTTCCTGAGTCATGGATGTTTTCTATGTATATAAGTATTTATATATTATATATGCCTGCCTGTGTGGTGGCGGGTTAAGAATTTCACCACCCCCTATCTTCCCGTGGGTGTCGTTGAAGGCGACTATGGGATATGGGTTAAATTGTGATGTAGGCGAGGGGCTGGCGACCTGTCACTGCAATGCCATAGTTTCGTTTTCTTTTAACCCCTTATTTGCCAAGAGTGGCCCTGAAACTTTAGTAGTTTCATGTGCTCTGCCTACCCCTTTATGGGATACAGACGTGAGTGTATGTATGTATGTATATTATATATATCGTTGTCTGAGTACCTGCAACACAAGCCTTCTTGAGCTTACCGTGGGACTCAGTCAATCTCTGTAACAATGTCCTATAATATTTATTTATTTATTTATTGTGGATAGTAAACATTGACTACCAATTACCTACCCTGGAATGAACTGTTTTGATCAAAGTTTGCTCCTCGCAGCGAAACTATGTCAACAAAACATTACCAGTTATTCACTACATACTCGTATCGTCCTTTGTTTTGTTTATATAATGTGAAGTCATTAGAACCGGCGTGAAACAATGCAGCGAATCGACGAAAAACAATGAATATTTATACTTTATAACTGACATAGTGATATCAAAGTTTTGTTTCGGTCATTGTCATGATTCAAACATGAAATATCAATGTCTGAATCATCTTTATTTATTTTACAATTTCATTTTATTGCCAAAATCTCTCACTGGCCAAATATACGGGCTGCGTCAGATATAATAAAAATCTAATCTATCTGATGCAGGTTTTGTAAACCTGCAATTTTACAGATGTAAAATGGCGATTATGAAACATAAAAGGACCTATTCACATGTATGTAATGTAACGCATTTCAAAACAACACGAACAGAAGGTGATAATTATGTGGGACAATAGTTGCGACTTACTAGGAACTTCAAAGGCCAGTTTGAAAGTTTTAATAATTCTTTATAACTCAAGTGTTGCGCGAACACGCTTGCTATCGACAAATCTAGAACCAGTGGAAAATTCAAAGTATAAACTAAAATGACTAATGCATAATGACGACGCTTCTTGGAACCTACTAATAATCAGAGTTAACACTCTACAAGCATAAACACCTTATTACAAAGCAAAGATTTCAAAATGGTAGCAATAATTGAGCCACTTTTCTCATATAGGTTTTCAGCAAAATAATAACCAGCTGAACCCGCTAACGCAAAATGCAACCGGAAAATCGGCCCAGAATTTCACAAATAAACAAAATTATGCGTAGTCACGAACGAAAACAGAGCAATGCCACGCAAACTTTTTTCGCTGTTTAACAGATCGTCGCACCAATAAAACACTTCACGTCCACGTTGAGTTCTATCAAGATCGTTGAATACTGTAGATTATCGTGTTTCACGAGAGCGATAAGACGCGGCAAGGCAGCGAGGCGAGTGCGCGTTTACTGACGCTTGACGCCGCGACGCTGTGCCTACAAACAGTATTGTTTCAATCGCTGATAGGCGAATAGAACCAGCTTTGTTATAGCCTCGAGTTCCGTAGTCGCTTTGTGGCATTGGAGAGCGCTGTTACATCGCTTGGTTAACGATCGGCTCGGCTGCGTTCATTGAGCGGTAGCAATAACATCCTAATCCCCCCTTTATGTTTTCAGTGTTTTCCGAGCGCCTCTTTCGACAAACCACTGTAGAAGTAAACTCTGATCACGCAGTTTATAATAAATGACAATGTCTCTTTTATACTGGTTACGAAGGAGATGCGTTTCGTAAGGAATGGGAGAGACAGACGTCGCTCAGCTGATTCATTCGCAGCGACAATAACACGGCACTCCTGCAGGATAATTCATGACACGTTCCACGCCATAGAATATTCAGGATAACTCTTTCCTTTCCTCCAATTACGCGTCATTGTTCCCAATATAAATATAAAATTAAATTTTCCTTTTACGACCTCAATACTAACCAAGAACCAGTCTTATTGGTTTCAAGATTACGCATAATACGCAACAAAAACAAGCATTTGTCTAGTTTATGTAACTGTATGTTGTTAGGTGCTAACATTAACACATCAAATTGTTCTGCAAAATGCCTACTTAAAATATTTAATATCTGGGCAACCGAGCTTCGCTCGGTTCTGTTTCGTATCCTTGACATGTGTCGCCATCTAGTTCAAAAATGAATAGTACCTACATCGAGCGAAAGAATTCTCAGCCTTAACAACACAACTACTCCACACGAGATGGCGCGCATTTCGCCACAAAAACTCAAATAGTGTATTTTCTATTCGTTTTAGCCTTGACCTGTGTCGCCATCTAGTGTTTGCAATAAATTGTACTTACATCGACCGAAAGAATTCTGTCTTAACAGTACAACTACTGCACACGAGATGGCGCGCGAAGAAAAACGCATGAAAACTCGAAAATTCGCGTTTTCCGGGACCTAAGGATAAGTTAGACCGATTTTTCACCCCCAAAAACCCCCACATAACAAATTTCTGCGAAATCGTTAGAGCGGTTTCCGAGATCGTCAGTGTAAATAAATAAATATATAAATAAATAAATAAATAAATATACAAGAATTGCTCGTTTAAAAGTATAAGATAAGATATGTAACTAAATGCACAGGATGTAAAATAAATTGTACATAAAAATAATTTCTGTTGTTGCAATATTTTATTGTTATATTTTGGGATCATCTCTATGTTTTTGTAAAGTTTTTAAATTCGTCCCATTCAGCTTTCGTCACCTATTTATTTTATCATGTGTCACTTACGTCGGTGGCCTTTGATCATATTTGTTGTTTGCCTTTTTCTTATTTCAGCACATACGTTATTCGTCATCGTTTTGTTTCGGCATGTTAGTTGTCTAAAATAATCTATGTTCTAGTGTTCCATTAGGAACTTAGAATAAGACCAAAGATGACAGCCAGAATGACGAATGAGACGAAAAAGACAAACAACAAATATGGTCAAAGACGACAAAGACTAGACGAGACGAGGGTGACGAAAACAGGACAAATTTAAGAATTGGACAAAAAACCAATGGGACTATCCAAGAAGATACTCATTTATTTCTTCTTTTTTGTCGATCCTCATGGCTGAGGGATATGGCCACTGAAAACACTATTCACCACATCACCAACGCAACGATCTCTTAGCCGCTCTAACTTGGGTTGGGCCTTTTAGTGTGGCTTTTGTTTCTGGCGTTATTCTGCGTGGCCAAACGGCTTCAATATCCTTCACGCTTCCTTGCCTAGCTCTCAAGGCCAGTGAGAGCTTCTCTAGACTATCTGATCCTGTCGTGCTCACGCTCAGTTCGTCCAAGAAATTAAGTACACTTTGGGTGCAAACCCCACTGAATTTATTTTATCCATTTAAAAGTAAACCGACAGACAGCGGCTTGAACTTTGCTTTATTATTGTCAATAAAGTTTTAAAGTAACACGATCCGCACCGTCTTAACGAAATGATTAACCAGTAATTACCAGCAAACAAATAATAAACAGGAAACTTCACACGTGGAAAAAATGACGTAAAATTCCATAATACAATTAGCGTTGAATAAACTCAGTGGCGTCATTGTCCGCCGATAACAACGCTTATGATGCAATGCGTGATAATATTCCACATTGTCCCAATTATTACTACAAATATTCAGCCTTTCTTATCGTATATGGTGTGATGTAGTTCGGTATAAAGTTTACACGAAAGTTGTGATCGTGACCTTAAACAATACATTTACTTTTTGCATGGATTCATTACATCATTGTGTGCTGAAAAGTCTGGATCGCACGTGTAAGAAGCTTGAAGAGAGAGTGTACGAAATGTACTTATTTATTATTATATGCTTGTTTTGTTGGCTTGTCTAGAGTAAAATTAGATTTTATGAAACAAGATTTTGATAAAGAGTTTCGAGAGGGTTTTCAATGCTGCCAATTCGGTTACATAAAATTTAACTTTACTGTTCTTAACAAAGTGTGCGTGAAGTACTTCAAAAATGGTTGTTAAATTAATTTAGCTGTATTTCCTTTTCACGGAAAATTGTTGGTAACTCGAGGGTTGTTACGTGACCGCGATGTCCGCGATATTAAACGTTCTACGAAAAGTTTATTAATGAAATTATAGAAAACAGTTAACGGAAACAGTCAAGTACCTTGAAATGACATTGGTGCGTGTTTAAAGCTTAATCACATCACATCAGACGACCGTGCTCGTCTGCTCGTGGGTCAACAATTTTTGTAGGAGAAATTTTAGTAATAGAAATATAAATGTCAAAATTTAAAAGCCATGGACAGTGAAATGATGAGACTACACTTTAATCTGTAGATAAGAAGGATTGTGACCCTCTTGAATATATTTGCAACAGACTTACTGATTCAAACCGCTTAAGTGTTTGAGCAAAATCTTATCGACGCGAAATGTGAAGATTTCCACGACAATTTGAAGAGATTTGAGACACACTACACGAATCGAGTGTAATCTGACAACAAAGGAATGGCTGAAAAGAACGAAAGTGGAACTTCCGTTTCCTAAGCGAACTCGAATATGTAATACCTACTGGTACTGGACTCTATTGTAAAATTTTCAGTACTATCAAATAAGTTTGAATAAAAGTTGGATAACTTTATGCTCGCTTGGGAAGTTCCGGTATATTTTTCTCATTCGTATCAGACTTACAGAACTTTGTTTGCATAAGTGTAAAGAGGGGCATTCAGAAATAGACGTCAATTACCTACCATAACTTTTTAAGACTTAATACGCACTATTATGTATGCTAAAAATACTAAAATTAGCTGTTTATTTATTTGGCCCGGCCTTGGAATTAATAATACGAGCACGTTGACATAGAGTCACATATCAGGAACATTATTAGTACACGCGCCAGTTTACCGGTTCATAAATACACCACACGTGCAAATGCAAATATACCTGTGTTCGGCCGCGCGCTTGTCGAACCAACGGCTGTGCATGCTGGTCAGGGACTCCGCGAATGTATCCAGCTCGACCTCGCTCCGGTCGTTCGACGTTTTGGTCAAAGGCTTGTCTATGCCCACAATGGATTTGTCCGGCACTTCTACGGCTTCGTCGCCAGCGTAGAACGTCACGGATGGCCGCTGCTTTTTGGAAGAGGAGTTCGCGCGTGCGCGGAGCTGCTCCGGATCCACCGTAGGCGACAACGGATACACATTCTCGAACGCGTCAGGCATTGTCAAATCAAATTTAAATTTTAAATAAAGAATCGAACGTGTGCGCCGTTAAGATTTCAAGTTAGTACTGCCGGCGATCGAACTCCCGCGCAGTAAAATGACCCTCGTGGACGATAAACTATTGACCGCTGATAGGTCTGTAGACCTTTTAACGTCATCATAGATTTATTTTTATTATAGATTAGCATACAAGTATTCATGAGTTTGAATGGTGCGTTAATATAATTAGCATTTCGCCGCGGTTTCGACCTCGTAACCATTTTGTATAATTAGCATGGAAAGTGTTTTTTTAATATTCATGTCCTAGCAACAGGTGTGAATGATTATCAGTTATTATCCGCCTTATCTAGATAAGTACCTACTAACATAGAGATTTTAATCAACGACTAGCAATAGATTAGTAAAAGTAATACCTATTACACAATTAATTGATAGGATATACATACATATATTATTTGTGTCCGGCGTACCTAATAATGTACGAGTAGATACGAATAAATTACCTTATCTCCAGTCAGTGAGGGCAACTACCAGCTTATGTGAAGATTGGCACTGGCTGCGAGAAAAAGATTTTTGCCCAATTTTTTTTTGCCGTCAATCAATCTACGATCAAAAGCTTGTATGGGACCAACCCTTCATTTAATATGGAGAAAACGTTAAAATTTGCCTTAAAATCCCCGTCGTACAAAATACTAACGCGCCATTCCTGTGTTAAGCTTGTAGGGCCAATAACACGTTGATATTGTTGATGATAATATTAGAGCAGGCCTCAAATTCCCGCCCACCTGGGGCGGGGAAGCGTACACCTGTCGCGTGTGTGGACGCAGGATTCTCTCACACATTGGGCTATCTATACGATACGGTCACAAACGCACGTGCCGTTTGGATGCTACTCAAATCATGTCATAGATGGAACGGCCTATTATTATTCATAGAAATCATAGATATAATTTATTTGTTAGATATGCAACATGGTATTATTAGTGAGCGTCAGGACCCCTGGACCACTACAGATATTTGATGTTTAGTACATACTAAAATTTAGTACCTATTTGATACTATTTGGTACCTGAGTACATATATTTGGTACCTCCACTGATATCGAAAAATCGAGCGAATAAAGTGGCCAGACATTCTGACGTCAGGATGTCTGGACCATTTTTGGTTTACATAGTTCTAGACAACACTACTAATTGATATCTTAGTCAATATTTACTACCTATTTGATACCTGTCAATATATTTTTTCAATTTTTTTTGGCGTACCAGAAAAAAGTTATGACGGAATTTAAAGTTGTGAGCCCGGCCGTGCCGTTGAAGTATGTAGCGCCCGTCAAAAGTATAGAGGCAAATCCGCCTGCCCTCCTGCGCGCGTCAACTTACATAGGAATTTAGTTTTAGGCACTCGCACATCATCTCTACTACTGACTAGTGGCATTAATATAGTCGAAATATAAAAGTAATTAGTGTAATTACACTAGTTTTCCATTTTCCTCCTGAGAGAACCTCCTACAGTCTCAATAACGTCTAATCTCATGTCATGTCCCTGAGTACATCTCCTGGCGGAGAAATTTGTAAATTAGTTTACCCCTGACAGCCGGTCATTTTTTTTGCATCGATTAGTGTCAATTATGAATTAAGAATAAATACAAACATCAAATCGATCATCTACTATCAGTACCTACAACCACAATGCCGCCAAATCTGCCATACAGCTCTACAGCTGCTGAACAGTCGCAAAAATGACCGGCTGTCAGGGGTAAACTGATTTACAAATTTCTCCGCCAGGAGATGTACTCAGGGACATGACATGAGATTAGACGTTATTGAGACTGTAGGAGGTTCTCTCAGGAGGAAAATGTAAAACTAGTGTAATTACACTAATTACTTTTATATTTCGACTATATTAATGCCACTAGTCAGTAGAGATGATGTGCGAGTGCCTAAAAATAAATTCCTATTTAAGTAGACGCGCAGGAGGGCAGGCGGATTTGCCTCTATTCTTTTGACAGGCGCTACATACTTCAACGCCACGGCTGGGCTCACAACTTTAAATTCCATCATAACTTTTTTCTGGTACACCAAAAAAATTTGAAAAAAATATATTGACAGGTACCAAATAGGTAGTAAATATTGACTAAGATATTAATTAGTAGTGTTGTCTAGAACTATGTAAACTAAAAATGGTCCAGACATTTTGACGTCAGAATGTCTGGCCACTTTATTCGCTCGATTTTTCGATATCAGTGGAGGTACCAAATATGTATATGTACTCAGGTACCAAATAGTATCAAATAGGTATTAAATTTTAGTATGTACTAAACATCAAATATCTGTAGTGGTCCAGGGGTCCTGACGCTCACTATTATTAATATTAGATACCTAGTTACGCAATCCTAGCGTTTGTTTGTACGTTCTTTATCTGTTTGGCATGTATTTGAATGGCCAATTTGACTTACGACGTCTTATCTAAGTAGTGGAATGTTTTCAGTACAATTTAGTTCCTTTTGTGCATAAATGAAACACTTATATTATGTCAATTAGAAAAATTGTGAATATGCACGGGAAAACATCCCACTTTGTCAATTGCTATAAAGACGCTTTGTCAGTTTATTCATATAAAGATACAAGTAAATCTCACATTAATGGTAACCAACAAAAGTGGGATGTTTTACTTAACACACTCACAATTATGGAAATTATCACAATTTTTATAGTTTTACTATAATGAATTATTAAACGAGTACCTACTTAAATATTTTGTATTGGCAATTTTTGATGACATGGGGATCTAGATGATGATTCATATTTATTTACTTCTTTAATCAAATACATTACAATCATAGGATCTTTTTAGGGTTCCGTAGTCAACTAGGAACCCTTATAGTTTCGCCATGTCTGTCTGTCCGTCTGTCCGTCCGCGGATAATCTCAGTAACCGTTAGCACTAGAAAGCTGAAATTTGGTACCAATATGTATATCAATCACGCCAACAAAGTGCAAAAATAAAAAATAAAAATAAATGTTTTATTAGGGTACCCCCACCCCCCTACATGTAAAGTGGGGCTGATATTTTTTTTTTCATTCCAACCCCAACGTGTAATATATTTTTGGATAGGTATTTAAAAATGAATAAGGGTTTACTAAGATAGTTTTTTGATAATATTAATATTTTCGGAAATAATCGCTCCTAAAGGAAAAAAAGTGCGTCCCCCCCCCCTCTAACTTTTGAACCATATAATATTTAAAAAATATGAAAAAAATCACAAAAGTAGAACTTTATAAAGACTTTCTAGGAAAATTGTTTTGAACTTGATAGGTTTAGTGGTTTTTGAGAAAAATACGGAAAACTACGGAACCCTACACTGAGCGTAGCCCGACACGCTCTTGGCCGGTTTTTTACATAAGTTTGCTGACTTTCACCGACAAGAGGGGGGGGGGTTGGGGGGGATAATTGTAATAATACTTGAACAGCCCTAGGTTGTTCATCACCAACAAGAATAGTGTACAAAAATGTTTTGCTTGACCTTCTCTGTCATGATATTCAATGTCAAAATGATAAAATATTATCTGGGCAAACATGATACTTGATATCATATTGTATTATTTTGCCTGGTAACTAAATTCTTAAGTGTGATATTAGCAATAAGTAAAAGTTATCTTTTGTTTTATGAAAATCCTTGATACTATAGACATCAGAACTCTTAGTATACAAAACAAAATATTTTGTGAAAAATGTAAAATCCACAATGAAGAACATAGAAGCTGAAATACTTATTGAAGTAATTCTTACTAGAACTTAAATTACTATGTACAATATTAAAAATATAAACTGTATGTGTTTTTTCTATCGAAGGGTCTTACACTCACTGCAAAAGGATTTTAGACATGGGACACCAAATAAGGTTATGACCATACCACTTTACTCAGCCTGGTTTGCAGCTAACTATCCTATTTATTTGAACCTCGTAAGTCCAAACAATTTGAACCGTTTTGAATTTGCACATTCTTTTATTTAATTTGTACAAGTACACCGGGACTTATGAGGCTATGTGGCAAGGTAAGTTAGTAAAACTTACCGGTGCTCTGCACGCCGATAGTACTTTTTCGACATGGTCTTGTCAGGAGTCTTCAAGCATTCTTTATCCTTACAATCATCCATGGTTGAAAGTCGGTTAAACGGAAACTTATACTTCTGAGTTAAATGAGAGTATAACAATCTTGGGTATATCTTTGGCAGAACCACAATTTTCAGAAGTTTAAACATACAGTTTAGCGCTTTGTACCTTAAAAAAAGATAAGAATATGAGCATGATCACATATAGGTACTTATTTGTTTACAAAACATTCAGCGGGGTAAATAATTATATCCTTTGTTATTTCACTAATATTGTTAACGCGATACTAGAAAGTAATCTTTGTAAGTTTATGCAATGTCGTTCTAAAATAAATACTAATTTTAGCTTTTCAACGCTGACTCACTGACAAATACAAGCAACATGACTTACTTATTTTAAAAGCTTTTTTCCATATCTGTAACAATGAACACCGTTTAATGTGTCTCAATTAAATTAGTATTATAATTGATTTGATAACTATTTAAATCCATACACAATCTCTTCAGTTTCAGTAATATTCTACTGTACTGACTGCATTGCATTGAATGAAACTGACAAAAGTGACAGATCGGAAAAGAGCTACTGTCAAAAAGTGCAACCACAGACAATGTTTAGTTCAAGTTTAAAATTATTAATCTGTGGTCTAAAAAAAGGAAGCTATTTCAATGGCTCTTGCACATAATGCATGCATCTTACTCCTTATTTTTATGAACCAGAAACTACTGCTAGCTACATGCCAATGCCATATAGCTTGCAGTAGGCCTAGCACATGATGGCCGCGGGACTATGTCGCCGCGAGATAGATCACACGTCTTTGTCTAATCGTATTAATGACTTAAGGACAGGTAGTCTATCTCGCGGCGACATACTCTCGCGGCCATCATGTGCTAGGCCTGCAGGAGTTGTATGTAGCTTGAGCGAGGTACTGTTCATGGGCGGTGCCCGCTTTTCAGTATGCACTATGTGCAAGTGCCAAAAATTTCCTTTTATCCACTTGACAGTCCTACGATAGCATAGTATCCAAAAAAAAATTCCGGTAGACAGTCCTACGATACCTTACTATCCAAAAGAGGGGATGGAGACACAGTTGATTAAAGTGACATCTAGCGAAATATTGCGGCATTATTTACTTATTTTCTTGATACAATAACGTAGCCTAACTACATAGTTTGCTACAAAAAGTATAGATGGCAGTGTACGCTCGTTACTTAGTGAATGAAAAAATAAATTCGGCAGTGCCTTGTCAAACTCCGCGTGTTTGTGTTTGATTTTGAATTTGTTTAATTTTTTTTGGATATCTTCATGAGAACTGTATGTGTTGGTTGTGGTATCATTATAAAGGTAAAATAGTATAAAAAAAGGGGGTCATCGCTCAAAATTTCCTGTAATTTAAGTAATAGTCAAATAAAAAATTTCTTCATTTTTTTTTCGATTACATAAGTTTAACCTTGATTTATAGTATATGATCATACATATTTTACTATCACTATAATTTTATTTCAAGTACTGTACGTTCATTTATACCGAAGTATTTTTTTTTAACTATACCTTGTGTAGTTTAGAAGATACAGACGTTTTTGTAAAAAATTGGTTGTCTGTAAAGTCGGTTTACGGACGGCAGTTTAACGTGATAACGTCAAACATTACAGTAGTATAGACAGGGGCGGTCAGAGTATAGCAAAAGGGGCCCGTTCTGGGACTTTTTTCACGATTTTTTATTTATTTATTAAAAATACACAAAAGTTAACAGTATTTCACCAAAGCACTTATGTGGTAATATAATTATGTACATGTTAAATTGACATAAATAAAAGCAAACACACTTAAAAGTTAAACTATGGTTATTACATTAATCACCTAAGGAGTGTAGGGTCTATGAACCTTAAGAGTTTTCTGTAAAACACACCAACACTATCAGCAAATATGTCAATATCGTCTGTCTCCAACATGATGCGGTTAAGAGCAGCTCGGGCTCGAGCGGTGCGCCGGCCGCCGCGAACAGGCGCCGCCGCCGCCGCGCCGGCACCGCGCCCGGCATGCCAACCACCACATTCGCTCTTGGTACTTGCAACCCACAGATGTCATATATACCATAGATCAAGCAAACGTATCTACTTAGCGTGTCAAATGAACTCAGTGAAATCCACTGAGTTGTCCGTCTTTACTCGCAGCTTGCAGCTTTCGGGCGTCAATTTTTGTAAGTTGAAGTCAACCAAAACATAAAAAATGCCTCGTTACGTGATATTCAATTGCAACAACACAAAAATTATGAACAATCAAGAGCCTGAGACATATTTAAAATTACAGGCAAGAATCAACTTCAGTACAAAATTTGACACGCTCGGCCCCTATACATATATATGAATTTGTTTCTTCTATCTAAATTAAGTTCTGTGTTGCAGCCCCATTCTCTCAAGCACGGATGCGTCATCTATATACTCTATGGTGAAACAGTTGGCGGTAATGCATAATATGCAGCAGTTTCCGTCTGGTTTCTAGAGTTTGAAGACCAACCATTCCTGGGTGGCTAGCCGAATGGCACAATCGCTCACGAAACGCTCACGAAACGAAGCGCTAGTAGATATCTATCTCTATCGCGCTTGCGTATTGGCGCGACAGAGCCAGCGGCGTATCGCTTTCGTTTGGCGTCGGAGAAATGCCATTCGGCTACGGGGCCTGTTACGAATAGAGATGGATACATATATGGGTAATACCCGTACAGTCGTTTGTAAATGTGCCTACATAACTTCCTCTGCACTCTTTCTAGTGATTTGCCAATAACTTTTGGGAATACTGGTGTGAGTAGATAGATAAAAAGCCTTTAACACAATTATCAGAAGTGAATACTTACAATCAGGGATGTAACGGAGCTCTGCTTCTGCTTCCGTTTCTGCGGAACTTCCGTTTTGTTTTACACATCCGCTTCTGTTCCGGTTCTGTTATTTTTCAAACGGAAGTTATAGCGGATGTCGGAACCTAGCGCGACGGTGGGACATGAGCGGCGTACATCAAAGACCAACAGGTCTATACCTGTCATTCGCTCATCTCTCCGCTTGCCACGTGCTGCGATACTAAACATCAATCGCTTCATTCCATTGCGCGCCAATATTTGTCCTGTCCACCTAGTTAGTAGCGAGTGAACAACTATTCAGTGGTGCAGGGCTTATCTACGATCCCCTTAGAAGCAAACTGCCGGGAGATAAAGCTGCTAAGCTTTTGTTTATTAAATACAGTTTACTTCTTTTATAATCACTCCATTTAATTTAAAAATTTAATTGTGTGCTAACAATTACACATAATTTTTACTGGTTAGTTTTGGATTGTATTACAGGTACTACCTACGAGTAAGTTTTCTTTTCGTTTCTAAAACCTTTTACGACATAATAAAGGTTTAAAAGGATTCTTATGTGATTTTTAGTGATTACCTAAACAACTAAACATCTTAAAGTTCAAGGTGATTTAAATTTTTGGATTGTAATGAATGATATACTAAAGATAAAATATCAGGTAACTTTTCTTTTCGTTTTTAAAACCTAAGTGGGCCTAAAGGCTGATTACAAACTGCTGATTACAGGCTGAACAATAAACACCTAAAAGTTCTAGGTAATTTAGGTAGTTTTGGTTTATGTTATACCTATGTGGTATTTTTTCATTTCGTTTTTAACATCTATAACTTCCGCTTCTGGTTCCGGTTCCGCTTCTGCTTCCGTTAAACTAAATTCCAAACTTCCGCTTCCGCTTCCGGTTCCGTTAAAACCACATCCGTTACATCCCTGCTTACAATCTTTCCTCAAAGCTCTTCGCTCCATCCATTTACCGCAATGATGGCAATGTTTGCCAAAGCAGAGATTTGGCTATGAAAAAACATACGTATATATATTATAATCCTTAAAAAATATATGTTTTACTATAATAGAAAGTAATATTGCAAATACTTACAATTTTTGGCATTGTATGACCATTTCAATTTTCAAATAAAACCTTAGACCTATATATAGGGACCCGACATGTTGTTCTATGCCATAGATTTATATATATTAAGCTAGATTGAGTTGTTAAGCCAAAAACTTTTACTAGTCTGACAAGAACGCCTTTCTGCGCCGGTGATAAAGTTCAATTTAGTATGGCAAAAAAGTGTGAGCTCAGTCCCTATTGTACCATGTTTAGCGGCCCAAATGTCATTGTCAGTGAGTTCCAAAGACAGGGGACAGCGGAATCACATTTTTTGCCATACTAAATTGAACCTTATTACTGAGACAAAAAGGTGACCGTTTTCGCTATTCTGAACTATCGAAAACGGTCCACATGAGAGGGCATTGTTTGGGCTGGTGTCCCTCTCGCACGTGTGGCCAGTGTTAATGAGCCATAATAGTAGTATTTATATATATATATATATTACCTGACTTTATAACTTCTTATATTATTTTAGTGTTATATTCAAACTAGGGTTTCGATATATTTCAAAGAATTGGAAAATAATTACAATGTAATTATTTTGATGCCAATAAATCAAAGATTTGTATAATTAAAAACGACGTTCACTGAATAATGTTGACATTGTCAGTAAGTGCGAGAGGGACACCAGCCCAAACAATGACCTCTCATGTGGACACACTTTTTGACCTAACTACACAATCTAGTTTAATAATTCTAAATCTATGATGAGTTCAGATGGGATATGTTCTGTAAAAAGTCGTATAAATTAAAATAATTAATTTTGTCGAGAACAACACACGGGCGCGCCATCTGTCCCAGCTGTGGTGCTTTACTCAGGCCACACGCTATAACCATACCGAGCGCATCGATCAGCCGCTTAGTTCCAACGCGCGCCAATAGATGGCGCAAAAGCTATATTGCGAAACGGGACAATGACGTCATCTTTTTCGTGCATGCTGCCCGTAGTAACGAGTTATTAGACGTTATCACGTCAAAAAGTTGTGAATGCGCAGCGCTGCGCGCGTCGCTTAAAAACCCGGACGGTTGACCGGAATATGGTCGCGCGGGCTGGACTGTCAAGTGGTTATAATAAATTGACGTTGGCCAACATCACGCCAACATGTATTGTTTAGTTGTAGCTGTAAGCTGTCTGTGGTGGAATGTTTAAAAAAAAAGTAAAATGTCAAATTGTCAACCTAAAACGTCACATTTTTCACTTTTCGCGTCATTTTTAATAAAGTAGAAAAATAAAGCAGCAAATACATATATAACTTATTTCATCAACGTTGGTTGCAAGGAAACAGCTCTGCTAAATTGCCATAGGATTTATGATCTATTACTCATCATGGCATACACCGAAAAAGTGTCACTGAGCGGCACTGCACTATCCTTTTTGTTATACGAATGTGTAAATTCAGTAAATTGCCAGGTAACTTTAACCAGAGCATTTTGAAAGTATACTTTAGTTAAATTGTACGTTTCATTTAGAAAAATGTTTTACCTTGCACGTATTTTTTTTCCAGGAGGGATTTCTGATTGGAGATGTGACTTCTGAAATAACTAATCACATATCTGACTCACAAAGCGATAACGCCCGGTTGGACACACAAATAGTCATAAGAACTGTTCTGCCTTTACCCTCGGTGTCCCTGTTTTACCTACCAACCGGTAGAATAAAGGAGGATGTACTATCAAACTTACTTTCAAATACCGCAAATGAGATTGTTGGCTGGTACAAATACCGAAAAATAGTTCGGTCAAACCTACATTTAGAGATAGGCTAATATCCAAAGGATTGCAAAAGTATTTTGAAAAGCATCATGGAAGAAAAAACTTTGCCACATGCATATTGTCAAGCAAAACCTCATCTTCTTCATCTACACACACATTTACCTACAGATTTGGTAAAATAAATTGCTTTGACATTTATGAATATATTGAAGATGTGACAGCAAATCTGGGTGAGAAGTTGACTGGCTACAAGAAGCCCCACAGGTTGTCACCACATAGCATTTTCAATAAAATTGTAAAGGACAGCAATGTGCAGAGTAACAACACAACTGAAGCAATTCTGAGGATACAGGAGGCGGTAGATGTCCGGCTTCTTAAGGAAGCTCGGATAGCAGCTAAGAATGAATGCACTATCAGAGAGCTAGAAGCTGAAATTAAACAAATGAATGCTATTCTCTCTGACAAGCAATGTGAAGACTTACAAGTGAGTTACAATAAAAGTTTAGAGGAGAAATTCATGAGCAGAGAAGCAGAGATGGCAGAAGCATGTGTGCAAGCCTTGGCAACACCCTCACAAGTGGATATTTTGAGTGTCCCAAATGTTCTGCTGCATAGTAACAACCTTATTGAGTGTGACAACCCTGTGCCATCGAGGAATGAAGCTGAAAGAAGTTCCAGCCCTATTCTAATATCAAGTTCCGTGAAACAGCCAAAGTTAAATTACGCAGCTGCTTTGAAAACAAGCACAGAGCCTTCAACCAGTGTAAGTACTGCAGTAGTTATTCATGATTAGAAAACTTTCATTCTGATGTTTTGAACCCTTTGCAGCATTTGCTGGGATGTATTTTCAAGTTTATTATACACAATACAATCTGCTTAAGTAGTGACATTTCATAAAATATACCTGCTAGGGGTAGATTTATGTTTAATACTGCTCTGACAAAGTTTTCTGAGAAGAACACCAACTTTTCAGTCAAGGAAAACAAAATACACAATTATTTCTCCAAATTTCAGCATGCAACTAATCCATCTGTCAAAATTATGTTTTTAATAATGTCTCCTTCTTCCAGAAATCAAACAACCACATTGAAGACCTAATAAGTTTCGATGTGGATGACAAAAAGGTGAATAACACACAGACCATCATCCTCAATGATGATATGAAACGTGACAGTTCGCCGGAGTACTGACCAGTGCCTTAACTTGAGTAGTATTAAGTTGCCCTACTTTAATCAAACACTTATTATCTATAGGTGGATCAAATACTGACATTTTGCTTTTTACATCTTTGATTCTCTAGTCACCGAAGATCCAAAACTACCCAAGACAAAATACGAATTATTATTCAAAAATGCCCAAACATGAGTTGACTTCCTAAGCATTTCACTCCCACTTTCCTAAATGGGTGTCCTAGAAGTTGACTGTGGGGTTTGGGCACAGAATATTTATAATAGTACAAGTACAGAAGGCTCACTCCTTTGATGTTTACAAAATGCCGCCATTCTAAATTCTTACCTATATTAACAAACGGACCGCACGTGAGCAGCCGACATTGAATTTTATTGCGTCGCGCGAAGGTCGTCACCACTGAATGGGTGGCCGCCGACATGTACTTGTAGCGCGGCGATAGAATCGCGGAGTGAGCCACCCCTGGCTTGGATTAAAAAATGGTGCGTGTGAATTGTGTGATATACTGGCAATCTGTCACAGCAATATCACGATTTTGGTTTCTTTCGATACATACTTCTAAGTTAGTTAGTTACTGTATGTTTTCCATATACTTTTCAATTCCATTGATTGAAGATTTCTTGGAAGTTGTAATTGATTTTTTCCAGTGATAAAACATAGGTAGAAAGAAAACAGTATTTTTAATTACCTATTATCTCTTAGTGTCAGTATTTGGAGCTACCAGTGTAAATGAACTACCTTCACAAAGTTCTCTTAGTTATTTGAAATATTACTTGTTCCGTTGTTCCAAGATTTGTTACTTCTGTTCGTAAATGCAAAACAAATGTCATTATTTTGTATATTACATTGATGTTGAAAGTTGTTACTTAATGAATCTAATGAATGTTTTTACATATTTCGTGTACATATCTTAATTATTGCTGTTATGGCCGTTAAAATATATCTGCTTTAACATTTGATGCACTCGCAAACTCATACTCACTAAGTAATTTTAAGACTTGCTTTCTTTGAACTGTGTTCAATATTTTATTTTGAAGGAAATGTTGGTCCACAAAATGCCGCTCATCTCAGCACCAATATCTTTAACTGTTGTGGGGATTAAACTAACGTTACGCGATCAACTGTAATAACACCTGAAGAAAAGACATGGCCAGGTGCCATAGACGAATGGCATTTCTGCGATGCGAAACGAAAACGAAACGCCGCGAAAGGTACTCTGGCTCTGTCGCGCCAATGCGCAAGAGCGATAGAGATAAATATCTACGAGCGTTTCGTTTCGTAAGCGCTTGTGCCATTCGGCTACGTACCCAGAGATGGACCTCAACGGTTCAGTTATGGCTTAAGAAAATGCCTGCTACAAGGGACCACGTGTGCAGCGATATTGCCCGTTTAACCTCTTAATAATTCCCTTATTTCAGTCAGGGGCTTTGTGATCTAAAAGAAGCAATTTACTAAGGAAAAAATATTTTACGATTGCAGACTTGATACTGATACCACGCATTGAGAATGTATTTTCTATATATCATAGTACTATTAACATACCTATTAAGGATACAAGATTATTCAGATTTAAGTTTAAGTTTGTTTACTTAATTTGATTACCATTAGATATATACCACTAGTATTTAATTATCGACATAGGTAAACATGTACAAGATATTTTTGTAATTATTTGTTTAAAAAACTCTAAACTTATGTTTTATTTCAACTACTGTTAATTTACTCTTCGCTCAATTATAATGAAACAAGACATTAATATCATAATGGTTTATTTGATTTATTTTTTAAATAATATACCCATACAAAAATGGCAAGGAATGGCACAGGAATGTTACATCAAGCTAAAGTTTTTTGTACGGCCTGAATCTCATAATATTAATATTTTCTTAATTTCATAAATTAGTGACATACCTATTAACTACTAAGGTCAACAAAATAACAATTGCAAAGTAAATAAAGTATTTAACTAAGTTACAAAAATAAAACAGATAATATATTCAATACCTCATAATTAATATAATAAATAACTTTAAAAATCAATCTGGAAAGTTATCCCTAACAACATAGGTTACAATCAGGATGCTACTGTCACAGAATATGTAATTTTTATTTTTCGCAAAAAATATCTGAGTTGATATCAGTTTGTTATAGTGGCATGATAATGAATTTATCACTGCTTCCAGTAGTTCCACAGGTGGTAAATCATCTTTATTACTAGATTCACCTACTTTTATCAACTTTAAAACAGTTAATTTGACTTTATTCAAGGTCAAATTACTTTACCCACTAGTGGATAAAATGCGTTTTTACCCGCTGGTATTAAAGAACAAAACACGTGTTTCCAAGCTAGTGAGGGGAAAAATGTGTTTGCCACCCTGATTGGAATCAGTATTATAATAAACTTTGGCACCCATGGCGTCCATTAGCCTCAATAATTAATTATAGAAATTATATGTATATTTTTGATAATATGCATTATCTACGCGCAAGGCATTTTCTTGTTTAGTAGAATACGACATACTTGTCTTATCCAAAATCACATAATAAATAAAACTTAAAATTACGTAATTAAGGCGAGCTAGGTACTGATTAAAGTAAGTCTGTGGCGCTCGTAGGGTTGTCAGTGAAGAGTTCGTGCACGGTATGCGCCAGACGGCGCGCTTGCTGCACGGCCGTGGTTGCGGGTAGCAACCCTAGGTGCACGCATATCAGTTCTTTGATGGTCACTCCTTGGGAATCGTTCGGGAAGGCGAGCTCTACCAGTTGTCTGGAAAATAATAAAATTACATGATTATTTTAATATTCCAAATGGCGGCATGAAAATGATTCTAAGCCGTTTCTTTCACTGGTCTGGTCTGGTGATCTTAGCCTCTTAGTAACTCGCTACCGCGTTATTATATCAAACCGTCTGTCACCGTTAAATCATTCGTTAAATTTTATTGTATGGAAAGTCTGCTGCATGACGACGATGTGTCTGTCAAATATGGTTGATGCAACTGGCCCTAAGTGTGTGGAGCACGCGTAGATTGCACCACGCCGCGGCGTTGCCAACTTGCCACTCTGTACCCTTCACGTCACGCTATGTTGCAAGGTTGTAACCCTCTAGACTAACCTATACAAAGAGTTGAGTATAGTATGAATTTTCTGAGTTGGTTTTTTGCCTTTTGCCGTAATCTGTTAAATAAAAGCCTTTGTTTCTATTATTCACAGCGGCTAGCTCCCGCTTCCACAGCACGTGCTAAAGTCTCAGTGTAGTTAAAAAGCAACTATCATGATAAGAATAAGGTTCAAATTTATGAAACAGTTTACAGTATGCAGGTAACTTTTTGAAGATGACAAAACGTGTTATCTTCGAAAGGGCTTTTTATGGATTTCAACCTTATTACTATCATGATATTTGCTTTTTAACGATACTGAGACTATAGCGCGTGCGCTGGAGACGGGAGCTAGCCGCCGTGAATAATAGAAACAAAGGCTTTTGTTTAACAGATTATGGCAAAAGCCAAAAAACCATCTCAAAAAATTCATACTATATGTCCCCCGGCGATGGCAACGCGCGTACAGCACCGGGGTGCGGGGGGCGAGCAGGACGCGCGGGGGCACCACGTCGCTCCCACCACAGTACAGAGCAGGCGTGGATGGCGCCACGACGCCATGTTGCCACACTGTAGCCTTTCACACTATATTGTAACCGTTTACACTGAGAGTACTGTAGCTGTACCTGTAGAATGAGTTAAGAATATCCCCCGGTGGTGGTAACGCGCGTACAGCAGCGGGGTGCGGGGGGCGAGCAGGACGCGCGGGGGCACCACGTCGCTCCCACCACAGTACAGAGCAGGCGTGGATGGCGCCACGACGCCATGTTGCCACACTGTAGCCTTTCACACTATATTGTAACCGTTTACACTGAGAGTACTGTAGCTGTACCTGTAGAATGAGTTAAGAATATCCCCGGTGGTGGTAACGCGCGTACAGCAGCAGGGTGCGGGGGGCGAGCAGGACGCGCGGGGGCACCACGTCGCTCCCACCACAGTACAGAGCAGGCGTGGATGGCGCCACGCCGCCATGTTGCCACACTGTAGCCTTTCACACTATATTGTAACCGTTTACACTGAGAGTACTGTAGCTGTACCTGTAGAATGAGTTAAGAATATCCCCCGGTGGTGGTAACGCGCGTACAGCAGCGGGGTGCGGGGGGCGAGCAGGACGCGCGGGGGCACCACGTCGCTCCCACCACAGTACAGAGCAGGCGTGGATGGCGCCACGCCGCCATGTTGCCACACTGTAGCCTTTCACACTATATTGTAACCGTTTACACTGAGAGTACTGTAGCTGTACCTGTAGAATGAGTTAAGAATATCCCCCGGTGGTGGTAACGCGCGTACAGCAGCGGGGTGCGGGGGGCGAGCAGGACGCGCGGGGGCACCACGTCGCTCCCACCACAGTACAGAGCAGGCGTGGATGGCGCCACGCCGCCATGTTGCCACACTGTAGCCTTTCACACTATATTGTAACCGTTTACACTGAGAGTACTGTAGCTGTACCTGTAGAATGAGTTAAGAATATCCCCCGGTGGTGGTAACGCGCGTACAGCAGCGGGGTGCGGGGGGCGAGCAGGACGCGCGGGGGTACCACGTCGCTCCCACCACAGTACAGAGCAGGCGTGGATGGCGCCACGACGCCATGTTGCCGCGCTGTAGCCTTCACTTCACACTATATTGTAACCGTCTACACTGAGAGTACTGCAGCTGTACCTGTAGAATGAGTTAAGAATATCCCCCGGTGGTGGTAACGCGCGTACAGCAGCAGGGTGCGGGGGGCGAGCAGGACGCGCGGGGGCACCACGTCGCTCCCACCACAGTACAGAGCAGGCGTGGATAGCGCCGCGTCGCCATGTTGCTGCGCTGTAGCCTTCGCGGGTGAGCGCGCAGCAGCGAGATATTATGTTGTGCACCTGGGAACATGATACAGATTGAATACGAGGTAGAGATTACAAATACTTCACGCCTAAGGGCCAGTTACTTCATCCACATTTGACAGACACGTCATCGTCACGCAGCAGAGGTCTATGGAACTTCCCAATCTTCCCATACAATTTGATGCAACCGACCCTAAATCACTTAAACAATTTAAATGAAATTAGACATGTAAAAAGTTTGAGGCCCGGGAAAGGACAAAAGTAAGGATAATATGAATGAATCAACATCATCATTTTAGGCAGACGAAGTTACCGGCAGAATCTATAGTGAAGAATAAGTACACTGGTTGACAGGAAAGCAATTGCTTATTGCCTGACTTGCAGGCGTTTTTTGTGGTCCCTTTGTTCTCGTTGACTACTTATCGTATCACGTGACACTAGTTACCGTTAAGACCCCTTACTCCTTAGAGCGCTCATCAATTTCACGAAACGGCCATCGATAGATGGCGTTGGCGCTCGGTACGCGAGCACCGGCAACTCAACGCGCGTTTCAACGCAGACACGAATAATCTTGATAGTTTTGAATTAAATTGCTAATAACATAATTTTCAATTTTATATGGGGACTCTTTATTTAATTTCATATTCATGGTATGGTAGTAGTAAATAAGGTATATGAATGTAGTAAAAGTATAGTAGTAGTCTACATGTACATATATAAATTCAGGTTTCCTAATTGATTGATTCAACAACCAACACCGCTGAGCCGAAACTACGAAAGCTAGAAAGTCGAAATTTGTATAGATTGCATTAACAAAATTTCGAAGAGATAAGAATCGATTATGAAAATTTACACCCCTAGTAGAGGGAAAAAGGGGGTGAAAGTTTGTAGCGGGATCAATTTGTTTTTTTTTATTAGGAAAATTTTAGTTAGGAACTTGAAATTAGAGAATAGTTTAATAGTGATTTCTGTTTTTTAGGGTTCCGTAGTCAACTAGGAACTCTTATAGTTTCGCCATGTCTGTCTGTCCATCCGTCCGTCCGTCCGTCCGTCCGTCCGTCCGTCCGCGGATAATCTCAGTAACCGTAAGCACTAGAAAGCTGAAATTTAGTAACAATATGTATATCAATCACGTCAACAAAGTGCAAAAATGAAAAATGGAAAAAAATGTTTTATTAGTGTAAAGTGTAAAGTGGGGGCTGATTTTTTTTTTCATTCCAACCCCAACGTGTGATATATTTTTGGATAGGTATTTAAAAATGAATAAGGGTTTACTAAGATCGTTTTTTGATAATATTAATATTTTCGGAAATTATCACAGTTATACTGACTTTCATATTTTTATAAGAACAGCATGCACTTACGTCCAGAACAGTGACATTTGGTGCATTGGAACTGCTCATGATGTGTCACTTTTTAACCGTCGCCTCAAATCTGAGAGATTTGAGGCGAGGTTCTCAATTCGTCTGTATGTTTATTTATTTTTTTCATTTTTTTATGTTTGTTCCTCGATATCTCCGTTGTTACTGGACCGATTAAAAAAAAAAATTGAATGTATATGAATACAGATTGGTCCCATTTTTCTCAGAACCCAGTTCTGATGATGGGATCCTGGAGTAATCGAGGGAACTCCTCGAATCTGAAAGGCATACGTATGGTGATTTTTGTGTTTTTAAAGGAACAGCATGCATTTAGGTACGGAACAGTGACATTTGGTGCAGTGGAACTGCTGATGATGGCCAGAACGGAACTTCTCAAATCTGAACGGCACGCTTATAGTGACTTTGGTATTTTTATAAGAACAGCATGCACTTTCATCCAGAACAGTGACATTTGGTGCAGTGGAACTGCTGATGATGGTCAGATCAGAACCGATCTTCTCAAATCTGAACGGAACACTTATAGTGACTTTGGTATTCTTATAAGAACATCATGCACTTACGTCCAGTCCAGAACAGTGATATTTGGTGCAGTGGAACTGCTGATGATGGTCAGAACACTCAGAACCAAACTCTTCAAATCTGAACGGCACGCTTATAGTGACTTTGGTATTTTTATAAGAACAGCATGCACTTACGTCCGGAACAGTGACATTTGGTGCAGTGGAACTGCTGATGATGGTCAGAACCGAACTCCTCAAATCTGAACGGCACACTCATAGTGACTTTGGTATTTTTGTAAGAAAAGCATGCATTTAAGTTCAGAACAGTGACATTATTTAGTTATGTTTGTTAAGCATAATTATTGAGTTTTCAAGTCAAAGTTTGTCAAGCTTCGATTTCTTATAATCGGATTCATGAGGAATTGAGAAACTCCTCAAACCTTAGCGTTATACGTATATTGATTTGTGTTGCCATCAAATAATTAAAGCATTAAAAGCAGTTTTAAAAAATACCTACACATTTCTACATAATCCAACATTCGCAAGTAGCTTTCACCACAACCCGAAAGGCGGCGGTTTTTTTTTCTTAAAAAATATTAAACGTTTTTTTATGGGATAGGAGGCAAACGAGCAGATAGGCTGCCTGATGGTAAGCGATCACTGCCGCCCATGGACACCAGAAGCACCAGAAGTGTTGGAGGTGCGTTGCCGGCCTTTAAGATGGATGTACGCTCTTTTCTTGAAGGTTTGATGGTCGCATTGGTCCGGAAATACCGCTGGCGACAATTCATTCCACAGTTTAACTGTGCATGACGTGACCAAATTTGCAAAACGTTGCGTCTTAGAAACATTTTAAAGGGTGAAAATCAAAATATGTACACCGTGTCCAATAAGTTTGAATACAGCACAAATAGCCAATAAAACAAAATGAACAAATAGTTACTACATTATTATTATATTTTATGAATGGCACTCTTATTTACTACATTCACAACAAATGTTTTGGAATAACTCCAGCATTAACTTGTTTACCAGCCTCAAACGGATCACACGTGGCACGCACCGTTTTCTTCACATTTCATCCCCATCTGCCCCCTCTTTACATGTAGGGGTACCCTAATAAAACATTTATTATTATTAACGACCTTCCACATATTTATAATGAGCCCAAACATGATGGGGTTATGATGAGGAGAATAGCAGTTCTGTTGACCACCTCCTGACTCCATCATGAGAACTTGGACCTCGTCTAGTTCGATGGTGCTCGTCAGCCCAAATCTAATGAGCCCGAACATGATGGGATTATGATGAGGAGAATAGCAGTTCTGTTGACCACCTCCTGACTCCATCATGAGACCTTGGACCTCATCTAGTTCGATGGTGCTCGTCAGCCCCAATCTAATGAGCCCGAACATGATGGGGTTATGATGAGGAGAATAGCAGTTCTGTTGACCACCTCCTGACTCCATCATGAGACCCTGGACCTCATCTAGTTCGATGGTGCTCGTCAGCCCAAATCTAATGAGCCCAAACATGATGGGGTTATGATGAGGAGAATAGCAGTTCTGTTGACCACCTCCTGACTCCATCATGAGACCCTGGACCTCATCTAGTTCGATGGTGCTCGTCAGCCCAAATCTAATGAGCCCAAACATGATGGGGTTATGATGAGGAGAATAGCAGTTCTGTTGACCACCTCCTGACTCCATCATGAGACCTTGGACCTCATCTAGTTCGATGGTGCTCGTCAGCCCAAATCTAATGAGCCCGAACATGATGGGGTTATGATGAGGAGAATAGCAGTTCTGTTGGCCACCTCCTGACCCCGTCATGAGACCTTGGACCTCATCTAGTTCGATGGTGCTCGTCAGCCCAAATCTAATGAGCCCAAACATGATGGGGTTATGATGAGGAGAATAGCAGTTCTGTTGACCACCTCCTGACTCCATCATGAGACCTTGGACCTCATCTAGATCGATGGTGCTCATCAGCCCAAATCTAATGAGCCCAAACATGGTGGAGTTATGATAAGTAGAATAGCAGTTCTGTTGAACATCTCCTGCCTGACTCCATCATCATGAGAACCAGAACCTCATCCTGGTCCCAAAATATAATAATAATTCAAACTCTCAACAAACTTCACGTATAACTTAAAATCCAAAATCATATGAAAAGCATGTCGAATGCTAAAATTGCATAAGGTGTAAAAAGGATCAAGATTTGTTTAGTCGCAGTTTACGGCACTTCTCGGAACTATCGAGCTGCTTACGAAAGCTAGGTGCGCCGGACGATCAAACGCAGGTCCGTTGTCTTCGAGCGCTCGGCGCAGACTGAGCGGGCTCGCGTTAGCACAGTGTCTTTTATTCGAATTTTAGGTGTTTTAAAAACATATCTATCGACAGAAAGGTATGTCTTATATGTATGATTTTTTTCTTATAGGTCAATAAGAAGTTCTAGTTTAGGATAATATTATTTAAGAGTTACAAAAAATGCAGGAATCGCAGGAAAAATACATAATGTAAACCTCTTTTTATCGAAAAAATGGGGAGGATACGGAAGGTTATTTATCCACCATTTCAAGTAAATCTTAAAATGTCAAAGTATTAGCTAACTCGTACAGGATATAACAAATAGGATTGTGATCATTTATTACCCCAAATAACATTTTTAACAGCACAATCACGATTCTAAACGAGCTATCCCACTATGAAAATTGAAAACGTCTTCCGAAAAAACTGATTTTTCGGAAGTATAAAAAGACATATTTTAAAGTAGTACCAATTGACTTTCTAGCTTAAGATATGTACTTTTAGGAACATTATCATTTTTTTAATAATCATTTATAGTTTCTTTATAATTTTGAATGAAAAAGGTTCTATTTTGCAAAAAACGCTCGTCTTTAGGAATAAGGCCTCTTAACGTGGAACTCAGTCAATCTGTGTAAGAAAGTCCTATAATATTTATTTATTTTAATGTATAGGTATAGGACTATTTGGATTGTTCAAGAACTCGCATTGCGATATATGGTTGATCAACTAATTCCGTAGTAGACTAGTTAGCGATAAATCATATTGCATGCAAGTTCTAGGACCGACTAAATACACTTAAAGCTCGGCCACACATGAGCGTTTTGAGAGCGTAGGCGGAGCGCAATGATAGCGGTGCGCCGGACGAACGCTAGCGTTGCGCCCAGCGGACGCCGGTGAAACTAACGAGCGCGGATTACGAGCGGAATTCGCGCGGATTGCGAGCGGAACGCCGGCGTTCGTCCGGCGCACCGCTATCATTGCGCTACGCTATCAAAACGCTTTATGTGTGGCGGAGGCTTTTTAAATATAGCTGCTGGGAAACATATATGCTATAGTGACGGTAAAGTGATTCTACCGAGTAAAATCAACATTTTACATAAGGTATGCTATTTTAAGTAACCTTCGAGTAGAAAAACACTACAGTATAAAAAGCGTGATTCTTACTAAAAAGCGAATATTTGTATTTGGTTTACTAGTGGCGCTGGCAAGTTTGTTTCTATGCGTGAATTTAACAGCAGAATTAAGTGTAGGTAACTCATGTTATAATTAAACTCTCGGTTTAGGATACGTGGGTCACGAAACAATTTCTGCTTGCAAATTAAAAATCATGCTTCAAGCTTAAAGTACTTAGGACCAAATCATAATTTTAAAACCATTCAGCTGCAAAATGTATGGCCATGTGCAGAACCAGCTGTGATAAGCAACCCTCAGTATCTACGTCGTGCTGCAAAATTATAAATATAGATCAAGCAAATTTATGACTGATAGCGTTCATACATGCGTATTTGCACTCTTACACTATAACAGAAAATTCTAAGTACATTCCTTGTTTTCTAACAGAAGAACTAAAACAAATCAAATTATTTTATTTATTATTTAATAAGCAGGCACAGGCAGGCAGTTAAAAAACTGATATAGCCTGTATCCAGTGATCATTATGACAGTAAGCATAGCCGAGTTGTAGATGTGATGTGCTTGTCTAGTCTATTTTTAAACAGATTCACATTTTGTGCTGAGACCACGTCTTCTTATTTTATTAAATATTATATTATTATTTGATTTGTTTTTGTTTGAGCACAGAATTCTTGTCGTTGCCAGCGTGTTATCGTGAACCTTATCAGAATTCACATTTGCAGTCGTTTATATTAGACTGTAACCAGGGCCGGCTCACTTCGCGATTCTATCGCCTCGCTACAAGTCCATGTCGGCGGCCGCGAGTTCGCGGCCCATTCAGTGGTGACGACCTTCGCGCGGCGCAATAAAATTCAATGTCGGCTGCTCGCGTGCGGTCCGTTTGTTAATGTTGGTAAGAATTTAGAATGGCGGCATTTTGTGAACATCAAAGGAGTGAGCCTTCTGTACTTGTACTATTATAAATATTCTGTGCTGTCACCGCTGCCGACGTATTCGGTCAAAGCGTTCTAAAAATTAAAATGTCGTTCATGAAACGTGCAGGAATTGAAAAGGATATGATCCCATGCTGAAGTATCGCTGGGCCTTGATCTTCAGGAAGTCGATGTAGGGCGCCATGGCTGTCTTCACCTCTTTGAGCGGCGCCGCCAGGTTTAAGCTGGGTATGTCCGGTTTCAGCAGCTCTGTAGGACAAAATAAGGTTACCATGGTTAGCACAGTCGCCATCAAATATATATGAGCGTCCGGGGCGCGAAAAAATATCTGAACATGCCTTATCGCCTTGACAATAGAGTTGTGTTCAGATATTTGTGAGCACCTTGACCGCTCCGATGTATCTGATGGCGACTCACACTGCTCATTTAAATTATTCATTTCACAAAATAAAAACAAGATTTAAAAAGGTAAGCATTTTGATCGACTTGCACTCTTAGCTATTCGGACGATGGTAACCATGAAACATAAGTTTTACCAAACAGTTTCTAGCGCAGTGTGCATCGCCGTAGCAGTGGTCTGTAATGTAAGGGGAGTGGTGGTCGTGCAAAACTTGCGTTGCGTAGTTCAAACCACCGGCTTCATACAGACTTGCTTTCAAGTTATATCGATGGAACTCATTAATAATTCGATAGTTAATAGTTCAACCAATAACATTTTCTAGCGTGAGTGGAGCGTTTCTGGTGTGAGTGGAGTAGTGGTCGTGCAAGATTTGCGCAGTTCCAGTATCCGGCTTGCTAGAGACTTTGCATTCTATTTTAGCTACTCGAGTTATGGTACCCATAAAACACAAGTTTTACCTATAACAGTCTCCAGTGCGGTGTGCATCGCCGTAGCAGTGGTCTCTGGTGTGAGAGGAGTGGTGGTCGTGCAAGACTTGCGCAGTTCCAGCATTCGACTTTGAAGACGCGCGCAGAGATTTGCGTTCGATTTGTTTTTGCGAAGAGCGTCGGTTGTCTGCAAAAAGAGTCACTAAGTATCTATCAAATAGTATCGGGGTTTTAAGAACATGTAAGTTCCCAGACCTGATTCATATACGTAGTTACCTTTAGGCATAGTACATAAGTTGCCAAAGTGACTAAAAAAACATTTAATGCGCCGATTCACAAAACAAACTTCAAATTTTAGATAGACTCTTGGGTCGACACGATCGTTTTTCGTCACGTTCCTAAATTTGTCAAATTCTGCTTTCGTCAGCCATTCTTTATTCGTCACGATCGTCGATGGTCTTTCTCATCTACGGTCAATTTCGTTGTTCATCTCTATCTTAATCCGTCTCGTTAGGGTTCCGTAGTCAACTAATAACCCTTATAGTTTCGCCATGTCTGTCTGTCTGTCCGTCCGTCCGTCCGTCCGCGGATAATCTCAGTGACCGTTAGCACTAGAAAGCTGAAATTTGGTACCATTATGTATATCAATCACGCCAACAAAGTGCAAAAATAAAAAATGGAAAAAAATGTTTTATTAGGGTACCCCCCTACATGTAAAGTGGGGGAAGATTTTTTTTTTCATTCCAACCCCAACGTGTGATAGGTATATTGTTAGATAGGTATTTAAAAATGAATAAGGGTTTACTAAGATCGTTTTTTGATGTTGTTGTTGTTGTTGTTGTTGTAGTCCTAAGACACCCCAGAGGTGCAAAGGGCCTTCACAAGCTCGCGCCACGCCTTTCTATCTTCAGCGACCCTCGTGGCCTCGCTCCAGCTCAGACCAGCCGCTCGTAGCTCATTTTCGACGGACCGCTTCCATGAGTGAACAGGGCGCCCGGGGCCACGGCTTGCATTCTGCGGTTTCCAGTCGAAAGCAATGCTCGCATTATTTCTTCCCCCTCTCCGAAGAGTGTGTCCAATCCATCTCCATTTTCGTGTCGCGATTTCCTCGTCAATGGGTGTTTGCTGGCATATACTCCGCAGGTCTTGATTTCGGATAGTGTTTGGCCAGAAAACGCGAAGGATCGACCTCAGGGACTTGTTGACGAATACTTGGAGCTTTTTCGTTAGGCCCTTTGTCACTCTCCACGTTTCGCAGCCAAACAGTAGTACAGATTTCACTAGGGATTCGAAGGGAAAGTTTGATTCGACGCGTGAGCACATTTGACTCCCAGACGGCCTTTAACTGAGCAAACGCAGCCTTCGCCTTTTTTATTCTGCTGTCGATGTCGTCGTCCGCTCCACCTTTGTCAGTCAACACGCTCCCTAGGTACACAAACTTGGACACCGAGTCTAGGCTCTCGCCCCCCAGTGTCAGCGGATCCGTTGAACTTGACTTCACACGCATGCTGACTGTTTTGCGTTTGTTAATTCGCAGGCCCATTCTGTCCGCCTCTTCCTGAAGACTTTCAAGTTTAGCTTCCAGATAAGCAAGAGTAGGCGAAATTAACACGATGTCGTCCGCGTAGTCCAAGTCTTCCAGAGCGTTGGTGTCCCATGGCATACCTCTCGGCGTCGATACCACATTGCGCATGACGTCATCTAGGAGGATCACAAATAAAAGCGGCGATAAAAGGCATCCCTGTTTTACTCCGGCTGTAATGTGTATAGGCGCTCCGAGCTCTTTCTCATGTACTACCCTGCATGTGCTATCTTCGTATAAAGAGCGTATTATCCGTATGATGCAGGCAGGAATACCCCTCCTGCCCAAACTTGCCCACAGCGCGGTCCACTTCACCGTGTCAAAGGCCTTTTCAAAGTCAACGAAAGCTAAGAACAGCTCCGTTTGCCATTCGACACATTGTTCTATAAGGATGCGAAGGGTGTTGGTGTGGTCTGTGCAGGAGCGACCCGGGCAAATTCCTGCCTGCTCTTCGCGAAGACTGTCAGCTACTTTTGATAATATTCATATTCTCTAACTTTTAAACCATATGTTTAAAAAATATGAAAAATATCACAAAAGTAGAACTTTATAAAGACTTTCTAGGAAAATTGTTTTGAACTTGATAGGTTCAGTAGTTTTTGAGAAAAATACGGAAAACTACGGAACCCTACACTGAGCCATTTGTTAGTCATATACCTCGAAATCAAAAAATCCTTGTAGCTTTTTACCTATTCGCTTTTCGCCGCGATCTCAAAATTTCTGAACCGATTTTTTTCTTGTTGTATGATTTTTGGTGGCTAATTACAATGGTGTATAAAATTCATAGTATATTTACTTCCCTGCCTGTCTTCACTGTAGTCGCTTTTCACCTCGATAGATATTTGTTTGTAATGCGTTATTAGATATCGTGATATTTCCTTCAAGCACTTTACCTCTATAGTTTTGTTTTGTAAATGCATTTCGCATTTGTAGTTTTTCTCCTGGTTATATAACCTCGTTGTGAATATCACTGATATTACTAAAAAAATAAAAGACACTATTTGCTGTCTGTCACAGAATGCAAATGATGATGTTGATATATGTCCATTTGACCACGTATTATATCCCAGTGATATAGCCTGTTTTCAAAACTATTAATACAATATGCGACCCAGGTAAAATGCGACTAAAAATATTTGCGGCTAACTGAAGAGGCTATTAGTGATAAATGCTACATAAAAATCTGCTATTGTTGTAAAAATCTATTGAAATTATACGCGGTTAACTAAATAGGCTATTGATAATATGCTACATCAAAATTTGCTACTGTTGTAAAAATCTACTAAAAATATATGCGAGTAACAAAATATACCATCGATATTAAATGCTACAACAAAATACGCTATCGCGGCAAAACGCTACGCTACGCTACGGCTATGCGGCTAGGTGAATAGCTACTAGGATTTTTTGATTTCGAGGTGTACGACTAACAAATGCACTGAGCGTGGCCCGACACGCTCTTGGCCGGTTTTTTTTTTACTCGTGATAACCTTCTTTCGTCATGTTCGCTGTTAAATCTATGTTTTTCGTGTTTTTTCGTATTCTTAGGTCGGTACAAACTTAGAATATGACCAAATACGAAATGACGAAAAACAATTGAGTCGAAATAAGAAAAAGGTCAACAACTCATTATGGTCAAAGACGATAATGACTGCAGTCTAAGTTGACGAATGAAGAATGGCTGACGAAAGCAGAATCGGACAAATTTGGGATCGTGACGAAAAACGAACGTGTCGACACTGTCGACCCAAGAGTATACCTAATTTTAGATACCTATTTTTGTCAGCCACCGACAAAAGTATTACTCTTATCTTACACCAAACTTAGTGTATACGGAAATAAAGAAGCTTCATGCGTGTTGAAGAAGGTAAAACAAATGTTATGAAAAGTTACCTTTTTCAATGCCGCTTCCAAAGAGTCGAGTGTGCTAGGCAGCAGCTCTAAGTTCCTCTGTAGCAGCAGTCTGCGTAAGTTGGACAGGATCTGAGACGCCATATTTGCTGCTATGCCCACCTCCCTAAGAATTGAAAGACAATTTAAATAAAAATTTAGATACAATTTATTCGTATTATTAAAAAAAATACATGGATATGTATAGCAAGGTGCCTGGGTGCCTACACCTTGCTGACATCTGAATATGTTGGTCGTACCTAATGGAACAACATTGGTTTCTCTATTATTAGTGATTACTAATCGGACACCAAAATCTTTATTGTGTTAAATAGTATTAGTCCTCATTTTATAACAAACTATATCCTCGTGAGTCCCAGGCTCCCAGCGTACTTGTGCAAGTACAAATTAAATTCGAGTTTTGAACTCTTATACAAATATGTAAAAAAAAGTTTCAAATTCAAAATCGGCAAAATTCACTCCGAGTACCCTGCGCAGTCACACACACACACACACACAATATGCCTACCTGAGCTGCATGTCCCTCAGCACTAGAAGCACTAAACGCGGCGCCACGCGCGCCATATGCAGCGAGTGTGGCGCGCACGGCGAGTTCGCCGCGCATAGTTGGACCACAGCGCTGTTCTGCTCAGAGAGCCCTGCGCAGACACAAAAAATAATATGTTGGTAGTTAACTGGCAGTTTGGGAAAGGATTAACATCTTCTTCTTCTTGGTTAGGGGCTATGTAAGGCTTCAGAGCGCCTTATGTATCACTGCGACCATTTCTGATCTATTGTGATCGCCACCTACTACAACTCTCGATCAAGTCCTACAAATTCGAAGATTTGTAGTATCTTTTTGAGATCGAGATACCTCACATCCTCTGGGTGTATTTGGTAGCTGCCCAGAATCATGTTACGTGTACGCATTAGAGAGGGGCACTCTGCCAGGATGTGCAGGGGCGTTTCTTCAGACTCTAGGCAGAATCTGCACCGCCCGTTTGCACGTTTCCCGATAGAGTGCATGGGCTTGTTCAGGTGGCAATGCCCTGTGAGCACCCTCACTAGGTTGCGCAGAAAGGATTAACAACTGCTATTCTATTTATAACTATCGAACGGGATGGCAATAACACGATGAATTCATTCTGGTGTTTTTCGTCATAATTAGCCGGGTCCACGCAGAGCGACGCACGTCCCGAGACAATGTGCTCATGTGACGAACGTCCAATGTAGACATCCCTCGGCCTGGGCAGGATGCTAGCCTAGCAAAACGCACGCACTGTCTCGGCCGAGGTACAGTCAACCAATTGGAACACTAAGCCACTGTAGAACCATGTCATAGTGACGTTATACATCAGATTGTAAGAAATCTCTTACTGCTTGTAATTTTGACATGGTTGTAGAGTGGCCTAGGGTTCCAATTGGTTGACTGTACGTCTACATAGCATATTTTCCGCGCGAGAAAATTGCCTCGCGATGTGCCTAGCTCTGTGTGGACCCGGCTAATAATATAAGAGTGTAAACTAGGGTTCTAGGTTTCGTAAAAACTAGTGCCTACGCCAAATCTTGGGATTAGTTGTCAAAGCGGACCCCAGGCTCCCATGAGCCGTGGCAAATGCCGGGATAACGCAAGCAGGATGATGAGCCTAATTTATTTTCAATTCAGCTGTAGTGCCATTTGCTTAAATTAAGCTGACTTGATATGATATTCAATCTAAAACTGGCCTAGCAAGGTAGGACAAAATTTTGTAACTATGTTGTACGCTATGTTTCGCGTTTCTTTTTGTTATCAATAAAAAAAGTAACGTACATGGCAGCCGGATGGTTTCGTCGTCGTCGTCTTGACTAGTTTCTTCCCAATGCTCTTGTGCGGCGATGCATTGCATGCTCAGCAGGATCAGGTCTGATGGTGTCAGCTCTTCAGTGCCTCGGCTACCAACAAAAATTATTATGGAATCAATGGTAGACTAAAGCCCTAGGCCACTCTACAACCATGTCAAAATGACAAGCAGTAAGAGATTTCATACAATCTGATTCATAACGTCACTATGACATAGTTCTACAGTGGCCTAGGGTTCCAATTGGTTGACTGTACTTGTAGAGCCAGGTATGGCAGGTATAGCCAATGGGACACTTTAAACTCTTGCGTTTTGTAAACATATTTGTGAAACGAGCTCGCGCCACACCTTCCTATTCAGCGACGCTTGTGGCATCAGTCCAGCTCAACCCGGCTGCTCATAGCCCATTCTCGTATACATATTTAAAGCACTTACAGGTAGAACGCAATTATTTGACACGGAAGAATACAAATAACCTCGATCACGGCCAGTACAATCAGGCCGAAACGTCGACAAAAAAAAAATGTTAACTAATCGCGTATTTTTAAATTAAAGGAAAAATGGAAAAATTCACACCTCCGACAGGACTCGAACCTGCGACCTCTGGCCTTGTCGGGGCCATCGCCCTTCCAACTGCGCCACGGAGGCCTGCTGGATGTGTGCGAATTTATCCATGCCTTCCCTCAATTCTCAACCGCCTTAGGGACTAGGGTGGCGTTATAGCAAACATCTACCCGTAAGAATAGATCTCAACAGGCACCATTTTTCCTTTAATTTAAAAATATGGTATATCGCTCGCAGACGTTTCTGCATGATAAAAAACAAATTTAACTAATCGCGTTCAACCTGTAACATAATATATATATTAAGGAACACAATATAGCCAATAAGGTTTGAAAAGATACACAGTAAAAAAATAAGGTACCTTGAATATAATGCGAGCTGTTTGTCCCCAACGAAAAGCATCAGATGGTACTGGCCCTTTATCTGCTTCGAGGCACTCTTGAGAGCATTCAGTGCTGCTCCCGTGGCACCTGTCTCGCCTATAATGCCTGTTGCTCCTGGTATGGAGTCACCTTTGGTTCGGCTGTCGATTAGCACGGAGAGCCAGTTGCGGTAGACTGGAGACTGAAGTCTAAGGACACGTAATAATTCAATTTTGATAAATGTGTTGTGTGTTAACTATAAAACCTCCTGTGAGACTCAAGCATATTTAAAAAAATATTTTAAACGGGTTACTCACGTGTTAAGTCGATGTAGCGTTCGACATGTTTCGATCCATTTTCGAGGATCTTTCTCAAGAGTAGCGACCCCGCCTTTACATATCTTTATATATATATATTTGTCGGGAAGTCATCAGTACGGGACATCAATTGATTACCTACGAAACGCAAGCGCAGCGTTGGCGCGCTTCTACTGAGTCTGACCTGACGTACCTGCACGACCAGTGGTAGGGTTCAGGTATAAAACCAGTGTCGCCTGACCGGCAACGGTCATTATGATTTTGTAATTACTTGGTTACTGGTCACTGGTGCGTGCAGACGTATCAGGACAGGAACAGTATCACGTTTCGTATCATGTCCTGTTGTTAATTAATTGTTCTAAACCAAGTCGTTTACCTATCAGTTACTGTAAAATTGAAAGTGTGTAAAATAAATCATTGATTACTATCGTCTTCGTCTCAATCCTCGATGACCCAGCAACGCCCCGATGTGTGAAAATGGTGCCAATCCTGACATGTCCCCGACATCAGAAGTGGGATATGTCAGGATTGGGATACGTGAGGTATCTAAAGTCGCGTGTACCATCACGCGAGTACCACAGACAATGCTCAATGAAATGTGATCTGGAGAATGAAAAAAAAGGGACAGTAATGGCCAGCTGTGATAAACCACGACGTGCTTCACTGCACCTACTGCAGCAGTGGCAACCGCTGCTTGGCGCCTTCGTGCTTGAACTGGTCTTCGTGAGGTCTTCATCTTTGGCTTCGATGTGTGCGTCGTAGCGACGAATGGGAATACGACCTTGGACACTGATACTTGAAGCTGGTGAGCAGTTTCCATTTTATTGGGATATTGTTGAGATATTTGTTCTGTTTAGATTGTGAATTCTAAACAGAATGAAACTCATGTGTTGCTAATGTATGTGTGCAATCGAAGAATGAAACTCGTCGTTTTCATGGTTAACGTAATTTTTGTTTTGTACCATATTGCTATGGGTTGCTTTGGCTCAGACTGTATACACCATTACAATCATTCGTAAACGTAGGAGTAAAATTCGGATCTATTTTTCCGTTTCCATGCGGCCACGACTGTGGGTGGCGTGCGTTTGATTTGGTGGTGTAATCGGTCGATGTTGGATGCCGTATGGAGGTAGTCCATATTCATGTGATGAACACCGGGTAGAGGTGGTTCATATGTCGCCGTGTGTCAGCTGTATGACGTGTGTCAAGTTGCCGAATGGATGCAACTGTTAGAGCACTGTAACTCATTACCTTGATTCTGATTTAGTGACATTTTGATCAGTGAGATCAACACGTTGAGTTTCATTCTACTATTGTTGACTTATTTTGGTACCTACATACAATTTTGAAAAGGTTTTTTTGTCCTTAACTAAAATGATAGGACAAAATATAAAACTGGTAAAGTTGACTTTTTGGTCATGTTTTTAGTTAGTTTCATAATAAAGAAAAAGTGAAAGGCTTTTTTTGATCTTACAATTTTAGTTGCGGATTAGAGTCGTTGTTTTGCGAACCGTGAATTTTAGGTAGTTCTGTGACAGCAAACAAATAGGTTAACATTTAATGGGCTCACGATAAATTGAGGAAAATGCTAGATAGCCACGTACCATTTGATGATTTAGATGTAAAGGTAGCGAGTGTAATATGGATAATAAGGATCTCAGTTCGGCTGGTCAGACCGTACGTACCAGAGGCTTCAGCGTAGCCGTAGCTCGGTAGAAATCGGTATCTGTTTACAGTCCGTGAGTACGCGGTATTGCCATCAACCCTGGCGGAGGTCGGGTTTCGGGTGAAACCATGAGTCCGAGGAAGAACTCGGCTGTCCATGAGGGACATTGAGTGCAACTGTTGCCCGGCTATGTGTAGCCGTGCGGTCCATGAGGGACGCGCATTGAGTGCAACTGTTAGTTGCCCGGCTATGTGTAGCCGTGCGGTCCATGAGGGACGCGCATTGAGTGCAACTGTTAGTTGCCCGGCTATGTGTAGCCGTGCGGTCCATGAGGGACGCGCATTGAGTGCAACTGTTAGTTGCCCGGCTATGTGTAGCCGTGCGGTCCATGAGGGACGCGCATTGAGTGCAACTGTTAGTTGCCCGGCTATGTGTAGCCGTGCGGTCCATGAGGGACGCGCATTGAGTGCAACTGTTAGTTGCCCGGCTATGTGTAGCCGTGCGGTCCATGAGGGACGCGCATTGAGTGCAACTGTTAGTTGCCCGGCTATGTGTAGCCGTGTCACATGTGAAACTTAATCGTAGTTTTGAGTCGGATAGCGAGTCCGCATTTGAAGTTGTTAGTAATCAGTGAAGCTCTGAGACCTAAATTGTGATGAACAATTATATCTAGTGGATTAGATATGTGATAAATGTCGTTATGACGTTTTGTATATTGATTGAGTAGTATTCATCGCGAAATGTTATAGATTTTGTGGATTTATAACAATTAATGAAGTTTCATTTAATTTATGACCTCTGTGGGTCAGGAGTGACCGAGCAATATGATCCTGTGCGCAAAATTTGTTACAGGTTAACACACAGGGACGTGTGTCGCGCAGGATAGCCGTGTCGGGAAGTCATCAGTACGGGACATCAATTGATTACCTACGAAACGCAAGCGCAGCGTTGGCGCGCTTCTACTGAGTCTGACCTGACGTACCTGCACGACCAGTGGTAGGGTTCAGGTATAAAACCAGTGTCGCCTGACCGGCAACGGTCATTATGATTTTGTAATTACTTGGTTACTGGTCACTGGTGCGTGCAGACGTATCAGGACAGGAACAGTATCACGTTTCGTATCATGTCCTGTTGTTAATTAATTGTTCTAAACCAAGTCGTTTACCTATCAGTTACTGTAAAATTGAAAGTGTGTAAAATAAATCATTGATTACTATCGTCTTCGTCTCAATCCTCGATGACCCAGCAACGCCCCGATGTGTGAAAATGGTGCCAATCCTGACATGTCCCCGACATATTATTTTTTTTTATATTAAATGTGTTGTGTGTTTAAATAAAGTTTAATCAATCTTGTAACTCATGTTTACTAATGAAAAATATGCAAAAATTTTGGTTTATTTGCACACGTATTTGATCAGGCAATTTAAATAAAATAGAGTGTTACATATTACTGTTCTATGAGTAGGGCAACTGATACTTGCCAGTTTGGTGTATGAAATACTGGTAATTTCTATACAATATTTAACTAGTTTGCATGCCATAAAACAGAGGTGAATAAAACATTATGCAGTCACAAAACTTACAAATTAATATTTTGGCCACAGATGTGTTGTACAAAGGTTTTGAGGTCGAGCATTTCTCTTTGGGCATCATCTACTGACTGCTCACTGATAATCATGAAAATATGATCCAACCACTGAAAAACAAAAAAAAATTGTCAAAAAACTTCATTGCATTCTAGCATTATCAATTCAACTATAAGGCTAAAAAGATACTTGAAAAAGATATGAAATTGTATGTTTACCTCATCAAAAACAATAGTAGTGTCATCTTTACATTGCATGGAGGAGTATGTGTTCCCAAACTGTGCAGCCATAACCCGCTGTGATGTGATGATCGGAGACAACAGTTGCGACACTTTGGAGCCATCTGTTAGGTCTAGGTCACTGTGCTAAAATTTATAAATTAAATTGATAGCTGGATTGCTTATTTACAAACAATATTGTATTGTACTACAACATATTACATATTATTCACATCAAACACACATCACCAAATGGAGACTTTTAAAAATTAAAAGGATTAATTTCAGGTTTTGAGGACAATTGACATTCAATCCATTCAACAGTAAGATAGCATAATTGGCGCATCAATAGGCGTCAGCGTTGCGATACGTTAGTAGGTATCTACTTGACTGAAATTAAGGAAATCAATGACAGTAAGTCTTGATAATATGTATAAAAAAAAAACAATTTACAAGAAATCGGAAGGGTGCGGCAGCTATCATTACAAGCCGAATTTCCAATTTGGAACCATTCAACCGCTTTCCATCAGGCGGGCCGTATACCTGTTTGCCACCGACGTGGTATAAAAAAAAAAATCAACCTATATTGGAATTTAACAGTTTTCCAATATATTACTTTCTAAGGCATTATTAGGCATATTAGGTCAATAGTTAACTAATTAGAATAACTAAAACTAGTTCTAATGTGTTTACCTGTTCACTCAGTGATTTCATCCGTTCTATGAATTCTGCGTCCCATTTTGAATACAATAAGTCGTTCACATTGTCAAAAATTAATAAGGCTTTCATTTTCAAGATATTTTTAAATAAATATTTTCTTGTTTCATAAAAACAAACAACTAACACACAAACTTGGTTCGACTATCGCAATCGCAAATGTGAAGATTGTGAAATTTGTGAAGTTAATGAAAATGTCAATAAATACACTGTACTTGACATTTTGCAGCCGTATTTTTAGGGATATTAAAGAATAAAATTGAGCGAGGTCCGTACGTGTGACGTAGCTTTAAGACCCTTTGTAAAAAAAATAGACAACAGCAGGTTAGCCAACTACAAAATTTGAGTATTGCACTCGGTTTAGTCTATGGTTCAGTTTTGACATTTAACTAAACAGGGAGACTAGAGATAAGGAGGAAAGTCTGTCGAAGTAGAACAGTCGCAAAAATGACCGGCTAGAGGCCTTGTAATTGCAGTTACAAATCTCTCCGCTTGGAGCGCATGTCTCGCTCAATGATCAGCGATGTGAGATGACATTAGACGTTCTTTTCTCTAGGCTGATTTCGTCAGTCAGACTGAGCAAGGCAAGACGTAGTCCCGTGGTAGTGCGCTGGCTTCGAACGCAGATGTTCTCGGGTTCGATTCTGACAGCGATCTTTTTGCTTTTTGTTTTTTTTTATACATTAATTTTCTTTTTGTGTATTTTATTTGTGTTTATTTATTGTTTTATTCATACAAATGTTAACTTAAGCCCTTTTACATTGTTTGCCCCATCTTAGGATTCTTCGGTAATGTTGTAAGTGTATCTTCTTAGTAGTTTGTGGTTGTAAGTCTTGCGAATGAAATTTCGAAAAGTTGTAACAAAACAAAATATTTTTGGACATTAAAAAAATAAAATAATTCAAGAAAAATATTAGTAGAAAAAATAAAAAAGGTCTCATCAGGATTTGAACCCGGGACCTCTTGCTCCGTAGGCGGGGTCACTACCGAGAAAGCTAAGAGATTGTCAAACCCTTATGCAGCAGTGATTGCAGCGCCACCTATCTATGATTTTATATATGCACATCTGATACTTAAAGCTTTCGCTCCTTATATTTCTAATCTCCATAAGGGAGACTCTCCATAACAATAACATTACCTAATACATCATCGATATTTATTTTGCTGTTAAAAATTTCCAATTTATTCTCATATAAGATGTGGACTGCAATCTCACGCTTCGTAAGTACAGTCAGTTCCCTAACATAATATTTCACTTTCTTGTAAAAACATGTACAACTTGTCTAGCAAAGTGCATAAGTAATTGCGTTGTAGCTTTTCTTAAATTACGCAGTAACTCAACGTGTCTTCATTCATTTCACAGACTTTACAAAGCCCGAAACTCACAGTGAAAGCCGCACAAACTAACCAAGTGAGATGTTTCTGGGAATATGTTAATATGATGTTCAATAAGCCGGACGCAGAGCGTATAAAACTAGTTGGCCCTGACCGTGCGTGCGCAGAGTGGGTGCTGCGGAACGGTGGCAGCGTCGAGTGGGTTGGAGGGCAGAAGCTTGCAGACTACAACTTGCTGCCAGCTAATGACCGACCTGTCCCAAAACTGGCAGTCATTGATGGCACAGATTCATCAATATCACATTATGGTTTCGCTCATTTAAGTATGTACTTTTATCAAACTATGAATTTCTTCAATATTATAGCATTCTTGCATCTGCAAGTGGCACACTTGCATTTTTAATTTCAATTATTTAAAACCCTTAATTTTAATTTTTCAGTTGGATGCACTAAATTGTATAAAATTATACTTCACAAAAGTTCATACATCGATGACAGAGCATTGAAAGGTTTGTCACATGGCAAAGACTCTCTAACCCAAGTACAAGTCTCAGATATTGATGATGTCAGTGATGCTGGTGTTAAGAATTTAAAAGATTGCCACAAACTACAAAATATAGTGCTGTTTAACTTGAAAAATGTAAATGACATGGAAGAATGCATACAGTACTTGGCATCACAGTTACCTAACTGTAAAATACAAGGTAAATAAGATCACTTATTCATTTGTGTATTCATTCATTCCTTAAGGCAAGGGATCCTCTTCTCATAATAATAATATTTGAAAACTGTCGCGACCAACGCGAAACTATAGAGCCCCAAGAATATTCCCCTGCGGCAACACTGGCGGCGCCCTCTGGGTGGAGCCATAGTAAGTATCTCAAAGTTGTCAAACTACGTGCCACGTAGACATTCCACGAGGCGCGAGAAACGCGCCAGTACTTAAAAGTGTAACACACAGTGAAGTGATCCACGTGCTATCCAGATATTGCAGAGACGACTAAAGCTAAGTATTTATTTATACTTGGTGGCTCACAGTGGTGTAATGGTATCTCTTACAATTGTTTCCATATCTAACTAAAGGCTATTACCTCGATTATCTTAGTAACAGACAAGGCGCACTAAAGGTGCCACTAGGTGCCAAGTTATCTATCTAAATAGTAAGTATGGTACTCAATCCTGGAAGACTAGTTCTCCAGAAGCGAAGCAGATCAGAGGCTCACCTGGCCCCGAGAAGGTTGGGACAGCGTGAGCGTGGATGAGGAATCATCTATAGAAATGTCAGGTATGTATACCATGCATTCTGTTTGGTGGTCAGTATATATATTGACCACACACACACAAATAAGTTGCCATCCTTCTCCTTTACGGACTCGTAAATGTACCGTAGGCGGCTAGGAGAGGGGTGGCGACAATGGTGGTTAGTGCTGGGATTGAACAGATATAGAATCAAGGCATAACCTAAAAGGAATGCAAGGTATACTATCCTAACATTAAACGTATTATTCTAAGAAAAATAACATGTGTGTGTCAATAGTAACAAAAATTGCAAGATTTGTACTTTAAGTACACGTGCGGAATCATATAATTACAGGGTCTGGTTCAACATCAATTTTGGCTCATTTAGTTATGAAAGTTACTTCAAGAGCTCAATAAGTGAAGACTTTTAAGAATAAAGTAATTTCATTGACTGTGTAATACGGCAGGATATGAGAAAATACATCATGGCGTACTCTCTCGGCTAAAGGATGGTTTACTTACTTATAAGATACATTTTATTCCCCGTATAAGAAAAAAGGCTCAATTGTTATAAATAATGTTTAAAAAATAAAAGTATGAAGATTTCAGTATTCGTCCGAATTTATGAAATTAAAAATTCATTATTCAAAAATAAAAGGTCATGTTATTGAACAAAGTTGCTTCAGTTGCTTCCGGGATACGTCACGAATACGTCTCTGATTGGCCAAAAGCGAAACATGGCGGCCATCGCGCCATCGCGGCGGCCATAGCACGAAGTAGTGTTGCTACAGTTACAGTAAGAAGATTACCCGAAATGTCGGGAGAAAATTACGACTCGAAAGGATTAACCGGATAACTTCAGTGAAGAGAAGAAATTATTTTACAAACGGATTCGACTTGGAAGGCAGTAATGAGAATTTTCTTATAAGATGAATGTGTAATTAAGTCAAACGGTCATACTGAACTGTGTATAGATATAAGTCGGTAAGAATTTTGTCTTTGTGTTCGTAATTATATTGGATTGATTAGTATATAAGCTAGAAGATCTTTTCAGGGATAAGAAGAGAAGCACTAGCCTATGGTATACTGCAGGTATATCTTATAAGTCTTATAAGACAAGCGTAAAATAAGAAGGGGCAGAGGAATTTTCCGCTTTGAATTTTACTTGATACATGTGTGTTAAACTTAATTAGAATTAAGATTTTAGTATTAAGTATTTGTATAAAAGTAATAACGATGCATCTAAAAGGACCGAAGAAGAAACAAGTTACGGTTAGTTTATTCGTTAAATATGTCAGAAATCAGGGAGTTCTGACTAAGGCTGGCAACACTAATTCCCGTAGAGAATACGCTTTACTTTGAAACTTTGTTTACGGAGAAGCTGCAACAGCGCTGGTTCCCAAGAAGTTTGCATCCAGTTTATAGGTAAGATGCAGTTGTTTTGTACAATTTCAAGTGCTTTATAGAAGAATTAAATTGGTGAATGAGTACGATTATTGAAAATATGTGTATTTTACGTCATAGGAAGACAAAAACACGAACCGGCCTCCGTGAACCATCACGGACTCGACACATACCACCGGATTAGACGAGAAAAGAGAAAAGAAATTCCTCGGTAAGTTTTTAAATAACTACTTCGTCATCACATGAAGTTTGTTCAAAGAAAAACCAATCGTCAGCTAATTTGCCGTAAAGTTAGCGAAAACGACCTCGTGGTTTTTGCAAAGAAACATGGCGTGTTTAAAGTTCTAAAGTAGTAAGAATATTACAGTCAATATTCAAGTTTTAACATCCGTATTACGTTTTATTAGAGATATCTTGAATATTTTGACATTGTACTTGTTATTGGCGAAGATTAACTTGGATGAAGAAATGTATTTGCAGCGGAGTCAAAATGGCGAATTCTAGTATTCTTTAAAAGTTTAGAGAAGCTTTTAACATCGTGAGATATTATGTTATGCATATCTCGCATATTTTTCCTGAACTCACAATGTTGTTTACTTATTTCTTAAAGAACTTTGAGAAAGTTTGAAGAAGGCCTCATTTTTTTTTATGTTGATTGTGTGTATATGTGAATTAACATCTTCTTTACAGGTTTAGTATAAGAAGTGAATTTGTGTCAATAGTGTTCGTTAAAATACGTCATACAAATTAAATACAAAAATAAAACAAATGAGTAAGCTGAATGAGTGAAAGTGACAGTGCAAAGTTATATTATAGTTACCTGCGTGTAAACGTCAACGTTACTGACAAGCACTGATAAGAAGTGATAAGTCTTAACATAAATTTGAGTTCAATAACATGTCTGTGTGTATGTTATGTTTACAGATATTCCAATTTTCTTTAGTGATATTCAATTTAAAGTGAAATAATTTAAATTTGGAAATAAAAGAACTCATTAATTAAATTAATTTTAAAGTGAAAGTATTAAAGTTTCAAATAAGAGTCCTCATAAATTAAATTAAATTTTAATCTTTTGTTACTTTTAACTATTGAGTGTTGTTTTCCATAATAAGAATAGATTAATAAAAAATAAACAATTCCTCATTTCTAGTAGCATTCTAAAATAATTAAAGAAAATGTCAGAAACCTATCCTTGTGAAGGATAATTAAATAGACTTTTCCCAATAAGAGTTTTAATAAAAGATACTAGTTTATAGTATATATTTCTGTACCTTCCAGGACAAGATGGACGAGATTCTCTTAATCAGACTTCGAATCACCAGTGAAAAAATTGGTGCTGAATTGGAAACAATACCCAGTACGGTTCGGTCAGAAAACATAGGACAGGCTCAGGTCGTCTATAACAGACTGCAAGCTGCAGTGAATAGGCTCAACGCTAATTTATCAGAATACTTTCGTTTAGCTACAACTCCTGCATCAGATGAAATTTTCTTGATTAGTGGCCAGCAGCTTTTAGCAGAAGAGACTTTAGCAGAACTCAAGGCGAAGATCGACCAAGTCACCGTATCCCGTGAGACCCAGGAAAAGCCGCCTGAAGTGAATTCCTCTTGTCGACTACCGAAACTCCAACTACAGGTTTATAACGGGGATGTGCTTTCCTGGTGCGAATTTTGGGATAGTTTTAGCAGCAATATCGACTCAAGAAACTTACCTGATGTAGACAAGCTGTCTTATCTTAAAACTTCAGTGACGGGTGATGCTAAGAAAGCTATTGATGGCCTGCCTACCACTAACGGAAACTATAAGATAGCGGTCACTCTACTAAAGGAACGTTTTGGCAAGAAAGCTCATCTGATTGATGCCCACTATGCTACATTATACAAAATCGAAGCGGCAAAAAGCAGCGCAGAAGATTGTAGAAGAACTTTCAACGAGGTGGAGCGCAATCTTAAAATCCTAGAGTCTCTTGGCGAAAACACCAACCACAACCATCTTCGTTTCATGATTTTGGAGAAATTTCCTTCGGATTTAATATACGAAATAAAGTTGAAAATTCAGAATGAGTCCACACAAGAACTCCGGGAACAATTGAATAAAATTATCACTGCAAAGGAAGATGCAGAGAGAATTGCTGGAAGGAAACGATCACATGAGGTAGATGACAGCACTGTCGGTACCCTGCATGTGAACGCAAAGCGTGCGAAGAGAATGCATCATTTCCAACAGGGAAATAATACCTCAAATACTCAACATTATCAAGGAAGTACTAATAGAAAAGGACTAAATAGAAAAGGAAAATTTCAAAGGGCCAATGAACCCAAAAAAGGAAGCAAACCGAGCGTATCTAATGTTGCAACATCTGCTAACAGATCTGCAACTGTTAACCCAAAGGAAAAAGGGAAAATCTTAGGTTGTATATTCTGCAACGGCAAACACCGCAATTATACGTGCCAGGACGCTTCTACTTTAGAGGAAAGAAAGAAGCGGTTGACCGGAAGATGCTTTATATGCTTTAGGAAGAATCATCTTGTAAAGGACTGTAAGGAAAACTGGACTTGTAGACTTTGCCCAGGAAAGGAAAGGCACAACATGGCCTTATGCCCTTCAAATTTTCCAAAGGATCCCAAAACAAAGAAACAGTCTTGACTATTTCAGAAAGAGGAATCACCACTCTACAGACAGCTGTTGTTTATGCTAACCCCTTAGGTGATAAGAATAATGTATTGTGTAAATACCGTTTAATTTTAGACCCAGGGTCTCAACGTTCTTATGTCACATTTCAAGCGGCCAAGGAGTTGAAGCTTCCAGTCGAAGAAGAAAGTCTCTTGACAATTTTCACCTTCGGTGAAGATCCTCCGAAGGAAATACATAGTCCTATAGTGATTCTACAGTTAGTAACTAGAACAAATAAGAAGATAGTTATACAAGCTAACTGTGTCCAACGCATTTCAAGAGGATTCATCCCAAATGTCAAGTTACGGGGCGTATCCGAGTCTTATGTACTGGCGGATGATGGTTCTGTAAGCGGACAGGTGCAGATTCTAATCGGAAACGACTACTACTTTAACATTATTTATGAAACTAAGATACAACTAGATAGTAACTTGTTTCTAGTGGATTCTGCCCTTGGATGGATAGTCAGTGGCAAGACGGAACCACAGCTTGAAGAGGAATCATATGTAGTGACTTATGCTCAAACTTGTATTGAAACGAAGCTTCATCAACCAGATTCACCTCTTTGTGATGGAGACATTAAAAACCTTTGGGAATTGGAATGTATAGGAATTTGTGATTCACCTAAAGCAACAAGAGAAGAAGAAGCTATTAAAAATTTTAATGAAACTACAGTAAAAATTAACAATAGATACACGGTAAGCTGGCCATGGATAACTTATCCGCCTGACTTACCTAATAACTTTGGAATCGCCTTTGGGCGTCTGTCAAGTTTATTGAAGCGTATGGATCAAGAAACCTTAATGTCATACGACGATACGTTTAAACAACAATTAGCTAAGGGTATAATAGAAGTCGTACCCACATCAGGAACGTCAACTGGTAACGCTATTCACTACCTACCCTTCCATGGAGTACGTCATCGAGGAAAACCTATGCGAATCGTGTATGATGCTAGTTCCAAGAGTAACAAGAACACCAAGAGTCTGAACGAGTGCTTATACAGAGGACCACTCATGCTTGAAGACCTTACAGGGTTACTCATCAAATTCAGGACACATCACATAGGATTGACGTCCGACATAGAAAAGGCGTTTTTACAGATGACATTACACGAGAAGGATCGTGACGTTACCAGATTCTTATGGCTTAAAGATACCTCTAAACCAGTATCTCAGGATAACCTACTTTACCTAAGATTCTGCAGAGTTCCATTCGGCGTGATATCTTCACCGTTTCTACTGAATGCGACTATTAAAGAACATTTAAATAACGCAGAAGATCAGCATGTCAGGCAGAAAGCGAATGACATATACGTAGACAACTTTGTTTCAGGCTGTAGTACTACAGCTGAAGCAATAGAGCTTTACAAAAGTTTAAAAGGATCTTTTCAAGATATTTCAATGTCACTCAGGGATTGGAGTTCTAACTCCGAAGAATTCATGAAGATGGTCCCTGATACATGTAAAGAAAACAAGATAAAAGTACTTGGCTTAGAGTGGGACATAAAAAAGGACACCCTCCAGCTGAAGCCCAACCTCCAAGAGGAAGCAGTCACAAAAAGAGGAATACTGAAGACTATCGCATCAATTTATGACCCGTGCGGTTACGCGGCACCTCATACATTATCAGCTAAACTTTTTCTGCAAGGACTTTGGAAGGCCGGAGTATCTTGGGACTCACCATTATCAAGCGAGCTAACAGAAGAGTGGAACATCATCCGACAGAACCTAGAAGTCATAGGAAAGGTATCGGTGGATAGATGTTACATGAAGACACCAACGGAAGCGAATTACCAACTGCACTGCTTCACAGATGCTTCACTACAAGCCTACGCAGCATCGGTGTTTCTAGTCTGTGGCTCGAAGAAAAGCTTTATCATGGGTAAATCCCGTCTGATACCAACCAAGGATCAAGATAACCTCAAGATACCCCGTCTAGAACTTCTGGGAGTACTGATAGGCTGTAGACTGATGAAGTTCGTCCTTAAGTTTCTGCAACAGAAAATAGTAAGACAAGTCTTATGGACCGATAGTCAGATTGTCATCGAATGGTGTAAGTCTAACAAACTACTTCCTCCCTTCGTTGCCAGACGAGTAGAAGAAATCAAGACAAACAAAGACCTGGAGATAAGATATCTACCATCAAGCTTGAACCCAGCAGATGTAGGCACAAGACCCCTTCGTGCAGAGGAGGATAAGGAGAAATGGCTGAATGGTCCGCAGTTTATAACAGAAGATCCACAGAAATGGCCAACCACATCCGGCAGTGAGCCAACCAGTTCTCTTCTGACAGGGGAGGGTCTTGGGTTCCAAGAAGACATAGAGATGGTCGATAAAGAAGATCCAGTTGTTAATGTCAACCCGATGAAAACGGAGGAAATTATAACACCAAATGAAGTGATAGGAAATAATCAGTCAACAGACGACAAGCTTCATAAATTAAAAGAAATTCAAGCTAAATATTTTCCTCTAGAGGTAGAAGGAAAAGAAACCAATCTAAGTCGAAACTTAGGAGTATTCAAGGACATTGATGACCTATTGAGATGCAAAGGTCGTATGAAAAACGCAAACTGGTCGTTCGACAAACGATACCCTATACTCATACCAAAAGAGTCAGATTTCACGAAGGAAATTATAATGAAAACTCATCAAGAGAACAAACATGTAGGTGTCAGCCACACGCTTGATAAAATAAGAGAAATGTATTGGATTCCTCAAGGAAGAAGTAAAGTCCAACGGATATTAAAGGGATGCCCTGAATGTATGAAACATGATGGAGGACCTTATAGACTACCAGAAACCCCTGCTCTTCCTAAAGAGAGAGTCAATTACAGCTCTCCTTTTACGTACGTTGGAACAGACTACCTGGGACCACTTCTAGTTAACAACGGGAATGGCAGTTGTAAAAGATGGATTAGCCTTTATACATGTTTAGCGGTAAGAGCCATTCACCTGGAAGTGGTAAAGGATCTAACAGCGGAAGAAGGTCTTCTGGCCTTAAAAAGGATGATATCAGCGAGAGGCGTGCCTACCTTAATTACATCTGACAACGCAGCTCATTACAAGTTACTTTCTGAAATTCTTCAAGACCCATATTGCATAGAAAAGGAGATTAAATGGAAATTCATACCGCAATTAGCCCCATGGCATGGAGGATTTTACGAAAGGTTGATTGGCTTAACCAAGAATTGTATGAAGAAAACCTTACAAAAACACTTATTGAATGACAGCCAGCTGGCAACAACAGTTAAGGAAATAGAAGCAGTACTTAACACAAGACCTTTAACCTACGTGGATTCAGAACCTGACCACGTATTAAAACCCTCAGACTTTCTTACCATGGGAAAATGTATCGTAATGGAAACGTCGAGCATGGATCCTATTACGTCACATGGGACAGTAACCAAAGACAATCTAATTAAAGGTTGGAAGAAAGCGCTCATCATTCTACGAGAATTCAAAGAGATGTTTGAGAACAGGTATCTCCTAAATTTGAGAGAAAGATACTCCCATCATCCTAAGGAGCCTAGAATGACTTCAAAATTAACGCCAAAAATAGGTCAGATAGTGCAAATAAAAGGCGACACGAAGAATAGGATCAATTGGAAAGTTGGGAAAATAGTATCTTTAAAGGAAGGCGCCGATGGTTTATGTAGAGTAGCCACGGTCCAAGTAGGAGATACAATATATACAAGATCTATCGCGCATCTCTACCCGTTAGAGATCGAAGATGGAGAGGAACAGTGTAAACAAACGTCACATGAAGAAAGCGTAGAAGAATCTGTACAGGTTCCTGACGTCCCACATCCAACAAGAAGGGACGACGTGATGAAAGAATCCACTAACGACGTTCTTAAGACTTCTGAGCAGAAATCTTATCAATTAACAGAATTAAACGAGTCAGAAGAAATACCGTCTGATTCAGTCTTATTAGAGCCTGCATCTAGTCAGTTACACGAGCCTGAGCCTAAGTCCATACCCGAACCAGACCCACTCGCAGTCAAAGACATGACGTTCTGCGAGAACACTGATCCTGAAACGCACCACCTAGAGAACATCGCGTCGGCTGAACATCACGACGAGTCCAGACCTAAGAGAGCAGCGGCGCTTCGTGCTCTTGAGAAGATTAAGGAGTGGACCAGCAACTTAGTCGCGGTTTTGCTGCCTGTAGTGGGGAGTGTCGCGACCAACGCGAAACTATAGAGCCCCAAGAATATTCCCCTGCGGCAACACTGGCGGCGCCCTCTGGGTGGAGCCATAGTAAGTATCTCAAAGTTGTCAAACTACGTGCCACGTAGACATTCCACGAGGCGCGAGAAACGCGCCAGTACTTAAAAGTGTAACACACAGTGAAGTGATCCACGTGCTATCCAGATATTGCAGAGACGACTAAAGCTAAGTATTTATTTATACTTGGTGGCTCACAGTGGTGTAATGGTATCTCTTACAATTGTTTCCATATCTAACTAAAGGCTATTACCTCGATTATCTTAGTAACAGACAAGGCGCACTAAAGGTGCCACTAGGTGCCAAGTTATCTATCTAAATAGTAAGTATGGTACTCAATCCTGGAAGACTAGTTCTCCAGAAGCGAAGCAGATCAGAGGCTCACCTGGCCCCGAGAAGGTTGGGACAGCGTGAGCGTGGATGAGGAATCATCTATAGAAATGTCAGGTATGTATACCATGCATTCTGTTTGGTGGTCAGTATATATATTGACCACACACACACAAATAAGTTGCCATCCTTCTCCTTTACGGACTCGTAAATGTACCGTAGGCGGCTAGGAGAGGGGTGGCGACAAAAACAATACATTTACAACATCCATGAGGTCGTAAATTCAGTAAAACAAAGTTTTCAGAAATACATTTTTTAATTTTTTTTTCACTCTTTCATTCATATTTACAGGAGCAGCTGTAACCAAAGAGAAACCATCATAGATGGAATGTTTTGCAGTGAAACAGAACACACCAATACAATACAAGACAGAAATATATTAATAAAATAATATTAAATTATATAAAACCACCTTTGTCATTTGACACCTTTGCCCACTGCTTCATTAACATTCCCGTAACCATCTTTGTGAAGAAGGTCGGCAAGCTCTTTTTTGATCTTATTGACAATGGGTGGTCCATGGTATATTAAAGCTGTGTAAATTTGTACTGCACTGGCTCCTGCCAAGATCTTCTCATATGCATCTTGGCCAGTGAAAATACCTCCTACACCTATTATTGGAACTGTTCCTGAAAAATAATAAAAATCTCAGGCTGAATTGAAAAAACTTTGGTTCAGGCCATTTACGCATGGTATTAAAGATTCTGATCAATTATTAGGAAAGAAATGGTAGGTAGCAGCCCATTCGAAATGTACAAAGTTTGAACTACATAAACTAACCTTTAGTTAATTTATACATCTCCTTAATCATTTCCGTTGATTTGCTTGCCAATGGTTTACCACTGAGACCGCCTGGCTCTTGAGACATGTCCTGGTGTACCAATTGTGGCCTATCTATTGTAGTGTTAGAAATGATAAGTCCATCAACTTGACTTCCCTTTTTAGTGATAACTGCTGCAATATCCTTTTTATCTTGTTCTGTCAGATCTGGTGCCAACTTGAGCAAGAGGGGTATGTTTTTCTTAGGGACCATTTCATTTCTTACTTTATTAACCTCAGTTAATAACTTTAACAGTTCATCCTTTGCCTGTAATGATCTTAAACCAGGTGTGTTTGGACTGAAACAAGATAAAAAAATATTAAGTATTTGTTTTTTGGTTTTATCATTATTTGCAACAAAATATACCTTTGGCATGTACATACCTGCTAACATTAATAACAAAATAGTCAGCAACATCCCAGAACTTCTGTATCCCTAAGCAGTAATCTTTAACAGGGTTATCGGAAAGCTTGTTCATTCCTAGATTAATGCCAAGCATAGTACTATCCAAGAGTGATTTATCCAGATCTTTTATCTTATTATACACTTGGTTGTGCCCTTCACTATTGAATCCATATCGGTTGATGACTGCCTTGTCCTCTGGCAGACGAAAGACTCGTGGCTTAGGATTTCCAGGTTGGGGTAGAGGGGTCACTGATCCTATTTCCACCATACCAAAGCCAGCATTTTTGAGGCCTATCACAGCATCTCCATGCTTGTCAAAACCAGCAGCAATACCAATTGGGTTAGACAGTTTGTTATTTAAGAATTCAGTTTTCTGTAAAGTAATAAATATGTTTTAACTGACATAAATCACAAGCTCAAAGAAGCAAGATGTTGATGATATGACAATTGATTTACACTTTGTTCTTGAATAGGTGTATCCTTTATTTCTCATCAAACAAATAACATATATACTTGACATGTCTAGTTCATCAATAAAATGATAAAAACTCATACTACCTAAAAGAGAATGGTAACTTACTAAAACCTCCAGATCACTCTGTCTTTGAACTGGGAATAGACCATATTTAAAGGCAGATACTCCAATAGTGTGTGCTAATTCTGGGTTAAGAAGTTGACTTAGAGGTTGCAACACACTCTCATAGTAACCATTGAAGTCTTTCTTCATATAAATAAATTGGTAAGCCACTGTGCCTCCCAAAGTCAGGTAACATAGTGACTTAATTTTTTTCTGTAAAAATAATAAGTCAGTTATTTAACATTGTGATTATTACCAAACCCAGTGTACAAACAGAAGAAAATATACTCACTATTGCTTTATTCCTGGCGGCATTCATGTTGTCTCATAAGCTCTGACTGGTATGTTTACAAATTTTAGTATTGATAGGATTGAAATAGTGCGCGAAAAGATAACTTGCTCACTTAAGGTATTAAAACATAGTAAACATACCATTCAAAACAAGGTATTTATTTTTCTAATTTTACATTCCTAAAAAATCCAATTGAGCCAATTGTTTTCAGTATTTTTGATATTTTTCATAAATAGTATTGACATGACAACCTTGACAATTTGGTCCCCCACCAGCCTAGGTGACAAAATCACAGATAAGATATATTTTATTTTACTATTCTAAAGTAACTTAGACACGACCGTACCGCACTGCGGCCTTGAAACTTTTGACGTGAGTGAAAGCGGGAACATAAATTACTCTTTTCCGCTCTCACTTAAGGGATAGTGTGTGGATGCAATGTGGATGGAATGTCCCAAAGAAAATTGAATCACTGGAATGTCCTTGGTGCGGAACGATCGTGGGTTTAGCTACTTTTGTCTATGCAAGTCGCTTATATAATTATCTGTGGTAGGAAAAAAAGTGACATTGAAATGCATTGAAGAAAACTCCGGAAATGAGACATCTTGTGTTTTGATCGTGTTTATATATCCAAATTTCGTGTTTCGGGGTGTTAATATAAACATTTGATAAAATTCCTGCCAGATTTTACTATATACACGTACATCATGTCCGAGTCCTATGGTATGTATGATATAGAAACATTTACTTTGTCAAATGGTAGTTTAGTTTCCCATACATTTTTAGCGTCTTAACGTCTAAATGCTAGCTTAACGCTGTTTTTCGTATGTTACAGAATACTTATTCAAATTCCTCGTTATTGGAAGTGCGGGTACAGGAAAATCCAGCCTCCTTAATAACTTTATTGGCAACAAATGTAAGTACTATGCTTTTGTTGTTCATGCGTAAAATTTATTCGTGTTATGTTTTAAACGGCCTTATTAACCTTAAAGTTAATGATGGAAATAATAGGTACAAATAACTTTTTTCGATTGTAGTTAAAGAAGATAGGTGTCATACTATCGGAGTAGAATTTGGATCTAAAATTGTGAATATAGGAGGTAAATCAACCAAGTTACAAATCTGGGATACTGCGGGACAAGAGAGGTTTCGTTCTGTGACACGGTCATACTACAGAGGGGCAGCTGGTGCCCTGTTGGTGTATGACATCACTTCCAGGGACTCATTTAATGCCCTATGTAACTGGTTAAGAGACGCGCGAACGCTCGCTAGCCCCAACATTGTCATACTACTTGTTGGAAATAAGAAAGATTTGGAAGATTCCAGAGAAGTCACGTTCACTGAAGCTAGCCAATTTGCACAGGAAAATGGTAAGTAATAGTTTTATTTAGCTTTAAGACATAGAAAAAATATTGAGGAGGAGGTGTAGATATAGTTCAACAGTTTTGACCTGCATTCAAAAAGTACCCTATTAATGTCCAGCCAGGGGACTAACTCTCTTCACTTTATTGTAAATGTATCAAACATGTAGTACTTTTATGCCATTTCCATATGCATATAAGCATAGCTGGGCACCGTTAATCAAATAGTTAACTTCGATAATCGCTAATCCGTTACTATAAAAGTTAACTTCGTTAATCGTTAAAGCGATACATTTCAACAAATTTAACGGAAGTTAAAGTTAATCGATAATCCGTTAATCGCTATAAAAAAACTACTCAACTATTTAGTATTTGCGTAAGTTTATATGTTACTGTAAAAGCCCGAAGTTCGCCAAAATCTCTAAAAAATCCCAGCTGCCAATTGGTAAAAGCAAAATGTTAATTAATAAATATTGTTCTCTTTGGACTTATATCGAAGTTGGTTCGGTAAATTCTAGGTTTTATATGTTTTATTTGGTCAATCATGCGGTCGTAGTCATGGTGCGTAGGTTCCTCGGATTGAGACACCTCTAATCGAAGTTGTGATCCACGGTAATTGTGTATTAAACAATTGTAATAAACTTTAGCAGGTCTCGAACAAGTAATCCAAAGGCACCAATTTGTCTGTAGACTGTGTATTTACGTGAAAATCCTAGGTTTCGCCTTACTCCGGGCTCTTACAGTAGCGGTCAGAGCAAGTTTTACTCGGCGCGTGCGGAACTGGATTAACGATTAACGGACTCGAAGAAATTTAACGGAAGTTAACGAATCCGTTAACATTTTTTAAAGTTAACTTAAAAGTTAATCCGTTAACCAAAATGTTAACTTCGTTAATTAACGATTAACGGATTAACGAGTTAATGCCCAGCTATGCATATAAGGCCATCTACTGGGCATGTAAGTAAGTCAGCATTATTTAATCTTGTTGAGCAGGCCTGCAAATATTAAATAAATAATAAGTCCAAGTATTGTAGTTTAAATAATATAAATTGTGAATGTAGATGTAGTTTAAACTCTTGCTACAATATGTTAATTAAGATATGTTCATTCACAATCAGTAGGATTTTCGGGAAACTCCCATTTTATTGTGAAGGAACATATACATAAGTACTTTATTTTGCCATAATTTTATCAATATATATTTTTTAATTTCAGAGTTGGTATTTCTTGAGACCAGTGCGAAGACTGGTGAAAATGTAGAGGAGGCTTTCCTGAAATGCTCTAAAACTATCCTAGCCAAGATTGAAGCTGGTGAATTGGACCCTGAAAGGATAGGTTCCGGTATACAATATGGTACTGGAGCCTCCAAGCGACTGACAGCACCAAGGAGCAAACCTCCTCGAACACCTTCAGAATGTGCTTGTCGTGTTTAAAATAAGTACCTTTTTGGCTACATTATGTCAAGAGTGCACATAACTTTTACATTGGCTAGTAGAAAATGTGTGAATTCTTGTCAAAATGAAAATTAGCTTAAATAAATTGTTAAGTTTGGAACAATTTTACCTTTACTTTCAAGTATATTATAAGCAAATATTTGTTAGGATCATCTTTTCGAATTTATTTGTGTTTAAAATTTTTAATTTACTTTATACATTAATGGAATTTTAATGATGTCTGAAACTAAACTTTGCTTATAGGATTGTATGTATGTCCTATTATAACAACATTATACAAGTCAAAATTTTCATATTTCAGTATTTCAATATATAATTGCACCATGTTTTTCAATTTTAAATATATGACTGCATCACAGAAGCAATCAAGACATTTTCATCTGAAATTCTAACATAAATAATATAACCTTTTTGCAGATGAAGCATATGGAAGGTCCCTTCTGTGATGAACTGATGAACAACCACACATATATTTAATAATATAATTCTTGTAAACTTGTTAGTTTTATGCCTCATGCGTAACTAAATATTTTATAAATGTGGTGTTTTGGGAACAGGATATTGACTTCAATAATCTCAACATCTTTTATGAAAAATTATAATAAGGCCTTATGAGCATGACGATTTGGTGAACCCCTTTATATAAAAAAAATGTGATGATTTCTATGATTCTCATTAAATTAGGTTTGTAAGAAATTAAATTTTATGATGAGAATGGAAGAGGCTGATCTGCCATGTTTTATTAATTTGAATAGCTTACATCAAAGGAGCAAATGTAGATCATTCTAAACTGAAACAGATATCATATATTAAAGAAAAAGTGATCTGATTCTCAGTGAAAAGAGTCTGAGTTACAGCCCCAGGGAGGGTGGCCCAGAATTCCAGATTCCGATTTGTTGCCCAAGTTTAGTTACTTTTTTTAGTACTTGCCTGTCTTGTGTGTTGTGTATATATATTCAATCTCACTACTTTTAGACTTGAACTAATGCCACATCAGCCCCTACCTCTGGTAACTAACACATGACACATGAGATCTTTTCTTTTACTAATTCTATGTTCTTAGTATATGAGTCATTAGAATTAATTGATGAGACAAAAATTGTAATAGTTATACGAATGAAAAAATACTATGTATTATGCACATAACTGTAAATTAAGTACTCAATCAGAGATAAAGTGATACTTGCATCCAAGCACGTAAGTATATACGTCCCTGCTTGCACCTACCTAATTTTTTTTATACTTAGGAGTTGTGAGCCTAGAGTATTAAATGCAAGGTTGTTAAAACATTTTTACACTCAATCCTATGGCACTGGTCCCAGTGGTCCCACCGCGAGCTAGTAAACTAAGAGCTATTATCATAGTTACTCGCCCAGCGGTGAGCTATCAATATCGCCGTGTCTCTTTTATTTGCACGGGAGTGTTTATTTTTTGTTCGTTTTATAGCCGATAGCTCATTATCTTACTAGCTCGCGGTGGGACCAGTGCCTATAGTTTGTATCTTTAGGTATTTTAATAAATGTAAACAAAATCGCTTTGGTGTCATTCTACCTAAATTGCTTAATGCCTAATTCTCTAATTCGCCAAAATCATTAATGACTTTTTCCCCTCACTAGCTCGGAAACACGTGTTTTGTCCTTTAATACCAGCGGGTAAAAACGAATTTTATCCACTAGTGGGTAAAGTAATTTGACCTTGAATAAAGTCAAATTAACTGCTTTAAAATTGATAAAAGTAGGTGAATCTAGTAATAAAGATGATTTACCACCTGTGGGACTACTGGAAGCAGCGATAAACGCATTTTTTTGCGTTGTAGTTTCCTCGCTATAGTGAGGGGAAAAGTTTTGTGTTACACTCGGGTGCAAATGTATTTTACTTCTCGTGTGTTAAAAAACTCGCAAGTTCAGGATTCTATTCTCAAACCACTCGCTTCGCTCGTGGTTCAACTATAGAATCCTTTCACTTGCTCGTTTCTCAATTCCACACTCGGCGTTAAAATACAACCTTGCCCCCTTGTATAACAAATAACTATTTCGTAAAACCACAATTTCCCGAAATGCCTATAAATGCAAATAACGAATGAGATATTATCTAGGGCTAAATTTTAAAATAGCGTAAGTCTAGAACGAATACCGGAAAAGCAAAATGTCACGGTCTCAAAATGACTAATTTTTTTTCAATACTAGTGGATAGTATCATGATAAGCGATTACAGAGGTTTAAGGTCTGAGCGATGAAACTTTATGAATTATAGGTATTTTGGTACTTGGTTCTTTTGAAAATGGGGAGTTTAGAAATAACGGTAATGTGAAATTTCGTCATTATGTTACGTGGGCATATTAAAATTTCGCCATAATTAATAATAGGGTGTTTTAGGATTCAGGTAATTTGGCACCAAGTCGTTTTGAAACGTAGGCTTTTTAGTAACTGGGTAAATTGAAAATAGGGTCTAATGAAACAAACTCACAAAGTCTACCCTCAAGAGGTTCATTCTGTGGGTTCATTAAACCAGTTGGGGGTTAATGAAACCATAACACAACCAAATAAGGATGTTAAAAACTGATTGCTCAGTGACAGATCCGCTTGGTTTTGTATTTGGTTGGTTAACCAACAAATGTCACTACCCGCAAATGTACAAATTATTTGTTTACGTTTTTTTAGTATTACCTACAAGTACAGAGTATAGATCAGACTTAAGATACCAGCTTATTTGGGTCTATGTCAAGTCAAATATCCTAGGTACTGTATCGAATGCCATAAGGACGATATTTATTTGTTTCTTTATACAAATAATCATTTCAGACAAAGTAGAATTATTTCGGGCAAACGACGCACTTGCACTATATCTGATGAGATTTTGACATGTTCCGTCTCATAGATATATAAGTATTTAGATATACAACACTCCGTATATGTGACCTGAACCTTCTCTTTTTATGGAGTTTGTTAAACTTAAGAGTGTGTTCTTATTTTGGTCACAGAAAGATGCTTTATTTGCTGAATCTACCCTACACGGGTATACAAAATTACTTTTAAGCAAAAGCAACGCGTTAAATGCATATTTATTTGTATATGGACTGATATTTATATTTGATTAGTATGTGACGCGAGTTTGCACAGCTTTGCGAAATTTAATGTGAATTAATTTGTAAAATTAAAACATAATCTATTAAACCGACAGTAAAATGAAATGATTTGTTCATTAACTACATTATAAACTGCACTGTTTAGTTTAAATAAGATAATAAAGTATGATATATCATTGTATGTTGTGTTTGCTTGTAGTTTTAGAGAAATTTTCTCGTTACTTGATACAAATGCTTGGTATGATTAGTAGGTAAGTGTAGGTAGTTGGTTCCTACGGTATTTACCTTTGAAGTTTGTTAGATAGGTTACATTAAACGAAATGAGGATTGAGTATAATGTACGTATAATCGTACAATTTAAAATTAGAAATACGGATGGCGTGTTTTAAATAAATTTAAATGGACATCGGAATGTGGATTAGAATCGTATCGCAACCATACCTGTCGCGCCGAGCGCGATGTAAATTGGTAAGTGGTATTGAATAGGTTACTACTTTGTCATGTGGCAACACGGACAGCTCGAATGACAGCTCCAATGGCGGGACGGAAGCACATTGGCGCCATTGGAAGAAACGCAAGGTACGTGCACGTGGCGTGAGACGGCGCGGGGTGTATGAAATGAGGAGTACATGTAGCGCCTCCACGCCGTTACAGGAGCCTGCCCTGGTGAGTGTTTACACACATATTTATACTTGTATAATCGACAATACTAGCTACATGGGAGTGGAACAAAGGGTTAGCCAACGGCCTTTGGTTAACGTAGTTTCACTAAGTCGTAGTCCTGAGGTGTCTACCTAGACAAATAATACAAGGACATTGGACTGGGGAGCGTAGGGCTCCCCGGAGTGTGTACCGGAAGCACACAGGCAAAGCATGTAGTACGGTCGGTTATGAGTTGGAGTAAGGGTCGGGTCTAGTGGGGGCAGGCTTATGGAGGACCCCGTGGGGCAGCGCCCCCACGTCCAGGTGGTGTGTAGGACACCAGAGTACTATATGTTCAGCTAGTACTTAGTCTGGAGGCGAACCGATCGTACAGGGAGAGTCACTCTGGATAGGCCAGTAGACTTGACTCTCATTAACAGACGTGCGATGCCAACTCTGGAGTAAATATACATATAACAGTGTGGTCGAAAGCGACCCCTTCTCCTACTCTCATGTAGCATGGCGTTATATGTATTACTGATATGATGAACCCTTGTTGCCCACGCGGATCCATACCCAAGTCGGATTCAGGCATGTGTGTTACACAACGTCGGGTATAAAGGGGGCGACAAGAAATGGTGAAGATGATCTGGGATTTGTGATGACGGGAAGCCAAATCAGTTTTGGCTATTCCATCTGTAGATCATTTTAAAACAGGTCCTTGTTGCCAAGATACTCAAATTAATTTTTGAATTGGTTGAGCTCAAGGTACTTGGGTGACGTATTTTATTTCGAAAATATGTCCTATATTAATCATTGCTTATTTCACAGCTTGCGACGAGATCAATAAATAAATGGAAAAGGAGCAAGTTGTTTTAATTTAATAGCATGTTTATTTTAACCTATTTCATTTAGACGGTAAAAGGGTGCACCCTAGGCTAAGCTAGATTAAGTGTAGAATATAATAATTATTATGTAATTATTTTAACGAAACTTAATTATAAATTATTTTTTGTGATGTTGGCCATGTTGTATTTTATACAGTTGTTGCAGGATGGTTGTTTACTTGTGGTTTACTTACTTACTGTGATTTACTTATCTGTGATCTCAAGAGGACGTTCGGATTCGATCATTTATTTGCAGTGACAAATAAATCAACCAGGAAAATTATTTTTATAAGACAAACAACAATTAGTAATTCTTGTTAAGCAGATAATACACATAAATTGTAATAATACAGGTGTATTTCGCGTGTCGATTGGATTTACTATTTTGTGACAGTCAAGGAGTCTTGCGAACGCGATCAGGAATCGGAACGCACCATTGCACTGCTATGCTCTGTGGCGAGGAGTATCATACCAGCGAAGTAGAAAAGAAAAATTTCAGAACTTTCGCGGTATTCGAAGTTGTCGTAAAGCGAGTTTAGTGAGTAAAAGGCGTCTTATTTAGTATATTAAGAGATATCTCAACGCCGTGAGACTTGCGATTCCAGTTTGGCAAAGGGAATTATTCTCAAAGCGAGTTGCAGCAACATTTCAGGTACGGATAAACATGTAAGGTGCTTGGTTCAGCCGCCATAACGCACCCGGCGACCAAGTTTGGCTTTATTTTCTACAATTATTAGAGTTTTAAGTGTAATGAAGTAATTATGGTATTCTATGTACATTGCAGCTGCACCAAAGTAGGGAATATACCCGGCCAAATTGGAAATACTTAGTTCACGATTCGTGGGCATTCTCGGTCCGCCGCCCGGGACAAGGGAGTAAAAAGTTTACTCGTACAACAAAACGACTGACCGGGTGAGTTTGTTGCCGATGATCTATGTATTTTATCGAAAACATTTGACATAAAAACATCAAAGGATTGCGTCGAAGAAAGCAAATGGATGTACGGCAGTGCCTCCGCCAAGAAGTATAACTACCTACTTTTAAAATTTTATTGAAAATATAAACTTGATATAGACTAATAATTATTTATAAATGAAACTGTAGTGTAGTGCAATTAGCCAATTGTTTTAATTATTTTCAGCCGTCACCATGGCAAGCTTATACAGCCGAGTAAAGTTGCGCCATGAGCGACTAACAAAAGTTACTGCGGACTCCGAAGCCCTCTTGCAACAACTTCAGGCTAATGGAGCCGTTAGTGAAGACCAGTTCACAGGACTCCATATAAAATTACGACAGTGCTTGGACAGCTTCGAAAGAGAGATCTTTCAGTACCTAAGGGTTGTACCGGAGGCGGACATAGTTGGCATGACCGAGGACCAGCTCAAGGCCGAAGACATATTGACAGACCTAGAAACGGCATGCCAACTCAACAAAAGGCGAAATGAGTCAGTCAACAAGTCGAAGTTGCCAGAACTGAGCCTGCCTTCCTTCTCCGGTGACCACTTAAAGTGGTGCGAATTTTGGGACCGATTTGTTGCTAACGTGGATCAGAGAAATTTACAGGAATCTGAAAAGCTTATGTACCTCCTGAGCTGCCTGAAAGATTCAGCGTTAGAGACCGTATCCGGATTAGCTGCAACCAACGCAAACTATTCTGTTGCCGTTGAAACCCTAAAGAAACGGTACGGCTCAACACACACCCTCATTGATGCTCATTATTCAGCCCTTAACAGCCTCCGGAAGGCAGATTCTACTAGCGCGAGTTGCCGGAGCGTGCTGGATAATATAGAGCACAACATCCGTGTGTTAGAAAAGCTCGGAGAGCCGATTGGAGGGAACCATCTGAGATCCCTGGTATTATCAAAGTTTCCAGAGAAGGTCATCCACGAACATCATCTGATAGGAGGAGGTACTGATTTGTCAGCCATACGAAGTAGCTTAGACAGGATTATAACAGCTATGGAGAAATCCGCCTCTTCTGTGGGTGACACTGAGTTCATTGCCGTACCAGGTACTACGACTGAAGCACTGCAAGTCCATACTGAAGTCAGACCATCAAGTAGCCGTAAACGAAAACATCCAGGAAACACTGGTGCACAACCTCCGAAGAAGGCACTAAGATCATGCTTGTTCTGCCAGGGGAAAGGACATGCAAGCAGGGACTGCCGTAAATACACCACAGTAGAAGCCAGGCAAAAACAAGTGAAGGGAAGGTGCTTGCACTGCCTCCGACGCAATCATGCAGCATCATCCTGCAAACGCAAGATTGCTTGCTTCCGCTGTAAAGGAGATCACCTGATCTTATTCTGTCCCAACCCAGCTCCCGTTGGTGAGAAAAGTGACATTTTAGATGATGATGCTATTAAATCCTTGTGTGCCACATCTCATAAAAATACCTTTTTACAGACCGCAGTGGCAACCCTTCAAAACCCGCTAACTAGGAAGGCCCTCAGAGGAAGAGTCTTTTTGGATAGTGGAAGCCAACGTAGTTATATTACCCGAGCGACTGCAAAAAGGTTAAACCTGCCAACCAATGAAAAGGATCTTCTGCTCATTTTCACCTTTGGAGCCTCTGAACCTCAGCAGACGTCATCCCCTTCAACTACAGTCAGCATACAGACAAAACGTGATATCACCAAACAGTTTACTGTGAATGTAGTACCCAGAATAACAGACAGAGTACCAGTGACGTCGTTTGAGTATCCTGGTGTTGACATTGTTGCTGATGATGGTACAGTTGGAGAGGGGGTTGATGTACTCATCGGGAACGACTACTTTGGAGCGATCCTCACAGGAGAAAAAATACAGCTTTCAGAAGATTTTTGGTTATTGGATACTGATTTTGGGTGGGTGCCTTCAGGAAAACTTACTATCGAAGAGAAAAGCGAAGCCCTCTCGGTAGTCACATATTGTCAGTGTCATACCCCTAACTGCCCGTATTTCAATGAGCCAGACTTGCCCCTAAGAAACATAGATGTCAGATTCTTATGGTCGTTAGAGAACCTAGGGATTACGGACTCGCCTAAAGCTACGAGGCAAGAAGAAGCAGTCCGTCACTTCAATGAGACTGTCCAATATCAAGAAGGCCGGTACTTAGTCAAGTGGCCCTGGATCGAATACCCACCAGATCTGCCATCAAACTTTGGTTTGGCCTTGGGTCGATTGAAAGGTATCCTGAAAAGGCTGGACTTGCCATTGGTCAATGAGTATGATTCTATACTGAAAGGACAACTTGACCTAGGGATCATTGAGGTTGTAGCGAGAGGACCAGACCTGGACAGAGACCACCCAGTCCACTACCTCGCTCATCATATGGTCAAACAAGATGGCAAGGGTAGAATAGTGTATGACGCTAGTGCCAAAGTTACTGGACAGAAAAGCCTAAATGAGTGCCTTTACAGTGGACCTTCTATGTTGGAAGACCTTACTGCATTACTACTGAAGTTCCGAACAAAGAGGTATGGCATACTGGCTGATGTCGAGAAGGCGTTCCTACAAGTGGCACTTCAAGAGGATGATCGTGATGTTACAAGGTTCCTCTGGTTAAAGGACACAACCAAGGAAGCTACCGAAGATAACCTGCTATATCTGAGGTTCTGCAGGGTACCCTTTGGAGTCGTCGCGAGTCCGTTTTTGCTGACAGCCACGATCCGTCACTACATAAGCACGACAAATAAGGCTTTGCTGGAAAAGGTTGCTGACAAATGCTATGTAGACAATCTAGTGACGGGAGCTGATGACCTGCAGGAGGCTAAGCAGATCTATGAGCAAACTAGAACAACGTTTGAACAACTGTCTATGAATATGAGAGACTGGATCTCAAATAACCGGAGTTTCATGGACATGATACCAGAACATCATAGATCGGTGAAACATGGGCAGGTCAAAGTGCTTGGACTAATGTGGAATGTCAAAGAAGACACACTGAAACTCAATGTAACTGAAGACCATTTCAGCACAGATCCTCCGATAAACACAAAGAGGAAAGTTCTTCGGGCTCTAGCACGTGTGTATGACCCATGCGGTTTTGTATGCCCGCTCATGTTGTCAATGAAGCTGATCTTCCAGAATATCTGTGAAAGGAAATGTAAATGGGACACAGAACTGCCTACAGAGCTGACACAATCAGTGGAGAATGTCATGGAAAGCTTGAAGTCTATAGTGGTTACAGAGATACCTAGGTATGTGGGGACAGATGTCTCGAGGAATGGACTTAAGTACCACCTACACTGCTTCACAGATGCTTCCAAGGACGCGTATGCTGCGGTCATCTACCTCAGAGTGGTTGGCGATGGACAAGGAAAATCAGTCTCCCTTTTGATGGCTAAATCACACGTGTCACAGACCAAAGACAAGGATGAGTTGAAGATTCCCAAATTGGAATTACTAGGATTTCTGATTGGAAGTAGACTCCTGAAATATGTAAGGAACCATCTTGATCTTGACATTGAGAAAGAATATTTGTGGTCAGACAGTTTGGTCGTACTCAGCTGGATGAGGTCGAATAAATTGCTTCCACCCTTTGTTGCTAACAGAGTGAATGAAATAAAGCGTGACCACCCCAACACAGAGATGTTCTACGTCCACACAAAGCAAAACCCTGCTGACATTGCGACACGACCCGAACTGTTTGAAGAGAAAAGACAACTTTGGTTTAACGGACCAGAGTTTCTTGTCAAAGAAGAATCCTGCTGGCCCCAGAATAGACTCTATGAGTCACATCAAAACCTTCTTTCCGTTGGGGAGGTCCTGGGTGACTACCCAGGTGAACCGACACAGGAAGTATCCACTGGTGATAACATTGACCAACGTGAAGCCCTGGAGCAAGAAAGTCCCAGTGATCCCGACGAACCTATGGAGACTCAGGATTTGAACACACACATAGAGAATGGTGAATATCCTACTGATGGAACCATGGAACTTGACAATCCTGAGAATCAGAGTGAAGAGGGTATCCAGCAGCAGACCACTGTTAACAAAAGAGTGTCTGAGATAAAAGATCTACAAAAACGTCACTTTCAAGAAGAACTAAATGGTAAAAGAACACATTTAGCACGAAACTTAGATCTTTTTGTCGATGTAGACGGCCTTCTGAGGTGCCGTGGACGTATGGCGAATACCACTTGGAGCTATGACATGAAGTATCCGATACTACTGCCAAAAAACTCTGAGTTCACCGACAGAGTCATCAAGGAGACCCATGAGAGTAACTACCACGTCGGTGCTCCACACACATTGAGTATCATCAGAGAACGCTATTGGATACCACAGGGGAAAGCCCAGGTGATGAAAGTGTTAAAACGCTGCACCCAGTGTGTCAAACACGGAGGTGGTCCATACCGTTTACCAGCTACGCCGGCACTACCTCCAGAACGAGTGAATTATAACACACCTTTCACTTATACTGGTGTTGACTATCTAGGACCGCTGTTTGTGAGTACCCAGACTGGCAAAGAGAAGCGATGGATAGCTTTATTCACGTGTTTGACGGTAAGAGCCATACATCTTGAGCTTGTAAAGGATCTTTCAGCTGAAGAATGTCTCCTAGCCTTGCGACGGTTTATAGCTGCGAGAAACAAGCCGCAACGGATATACTCAGACAATGCGACTTGCTTCAAGTTAGTTGCTGAAATGGTACAACAGCCATTCTGCGTTAAGAATGACATCCAGTGGAAATTCATATGTCAACTAGCACCGTGGCACGGTGGATTTTATGAGCGGCTGATAGGCATGGTAAAACATTGCCTCAAAAGAACACTGGAAAAACACCTTCTTAACGATACCAGGCTACTAACAGTGGTGAAAGAGGTGGAAAATGTGCTTAATTCGAGACCACTGACAAGAGTCGGCACTGAAGTGGAACATGTTCTCTGTCCAGCAGATTTTTTAAGCCTAGGACAATGTTTAACTATGAGACCGTCCACCGTGGATTCACCGACTTGTAACACGGCTACAAAGAGCGACCTTGTTGAAAGCTGGAAGAGAGGGTATAGCATTCTGGAGGAATTTAAAAGAATGTTCATCCAACAGTATCTGGCTAGTCTCAGAGAGAGATACAACAACTCACCCAAGCAGCCTAGAGTGAAATCTCTTCGATCACCACAAGTAGGCGACCTCGTACAAGTGAAATCGGACCTCAAGAACAGGAACCTCTGGAAAGTGGGGAAGATCCACGAACTGATCAGAGGAAGCGATGGCGAATGTAGAGTAGCGAGGGTCAAGACTGACGATTCTACTTTAACACGTTCTGTTGGCCATCTGTACCCGCTGGAGGTGGAGGACGAGACACCTGACATAGAACCCATGGCGGCAGATTCTGTTGAGGTCGAGGAGGTCACTGGAGAGGTGGAGGTTCCAAGGAGTTTGAACCCTACACCTGCACTCGATGAACAACCCGACATCGAGATTGATTCTACGGGTGACTGTGGAGTATCCAGTCCTGATGAAGTCCCACCATCAGGGGAGCAGCCGGAGGAGAGAGGCGTTGGTCGGAGCAAGCGGAGCGCAGCGATTCGAGCCAGGGATAAGATCCTGGAGTGGACGCGGAGCTTGCTCGCCTTGCTGCAATAACCTTTTTTCGCTGTCGAGAGTGTCGCGCCGAGCGCGATGTAAATTGGTAAGTGGTATTGAATAGGTTACTACTTTGTCATGTGGCAACACGGACAGCTCGAATGACAGCTCCAATGGCGGGACGGAAGCACATTGGCGCCATTGGAAGAAACGCAAGGTACGTGCACGTGGCGTGAGACGGCGCGGGGTGTATGAAATGAGGAGTACATGTAGCGCCTCCACGCCGTTACAGGAGCCTGCCCTGGTGAGTGTTTACACACATATTTATACTTGTATAATCGACAATACTAGCTACATGGGAGTGGAACAAAGGGTTAGCCAACGGCCTTTGGTTAACGTAGTTTCACTAAGTCGTAGTCCTGAGGTGTCTACCTAGACAAATAATACAAGGACATTGGACTGGGGAGCGTAGGGCTCCCCGGAGTGTGTACCGGAAGCACACAGGCAAAGCATGTAGTACGGTCGGTTATGAGTTGGAGTAAGGGTCGGGTCTAGTGGGGGCAGGCTTATGGAGGACCCCGTGGGGGCAGCGCCCCCACGTCCAGGTGGTGTGTAGGACACCAGAGTACTATATGTTCAGCTAGTACTTAGTCTGGAGGCGAACCGATCGTACAGGGAGAGTCACTCTGGATAGGCCAGTAGACTTGACTCTCATTAACAGACGTGCGATGCCAACTCTGGAGTAAATATACATATAACAGTGTGGTCGAAAGCGACCCCTTCTCCTACTCTCATGTAGCATGGCGTTATATGTATTACTGATATGATGAACCCTTGTTGCCCACGCGGATCCATACCCAAGTCGGATTCAGGCATGTGTGTTACACAACGTCGGGTATAAAGGGGGCGACAATACCTACATCCAACCATATATACAATACAGCATGTAATTAAATTATCCGTAGCCCGTAGGTAGGTAGTAGGTACCTGCTTATAACATAACTACGCATCCTACGCTATGTTATTAGTGGTCTTACTCGTGCGACCTTGTCGGTAATTTAGATTCCGCTGGTCTATGGCGAAACGAGCTCTGACCCTCTAGCACAACCTGCCTTGTCGCGCGCGAGTCCATACTTCACACGCGACTTCAAGTATGGACTCGCGCGTGACAAGGCAGGTTATGCTAGAGGGGCCGGTGAAAATTGCGGGAGATTCGTTATTATGCTAAATTATAAAATTTACAATAATGTATGTACTACCTATGTTATGCATTGTTAAAGATTGGATTTTAGGGTTATTCCCAGTAGTTGTTTAGTTGTTACCATTGTTAGGTACTGGGAAATTTCCCACCTTCTAAAGTGGTACCAAACCAAGATTATGGCCAACAAAAAATATTGGTGTGAAACCACCACCAAACTTGTTGAATAACCTAAACTTTAATGGTGAACAGTCGGTAATTGTGTCCGTTTATTAGGTACTCAGAGTGGCGGGAATAAAATAAATCAAAGAAGCAGTAAATTTATATAAATTTATTCTTGAAATAAGTAACATTGCTCACAGCTCTCACACAAAAAAAAGAGCTATCTACATTCATTATCTCTTTCACATAAATTAATTCATGATATTTATTAATACATAGATATCTATTCATATTTATAATTTACATAATGTAATGAAGCAATAACCAAATCGGGCGCCAGGCCATACTAACAAAAACCTAAACCTATTTACATACAACTGATCATGATTATTGTCTCTTAATAACTGATGTGATATGTGTGTACATTTCTGCTGTTTGGGTTAGATTTTTAATGAATTCATACGACTATACTGAACCTAGGAGCATTAAAAGCCCTATGGAATGTAGAACTAGCCGTTTCACGCGGACACTTATGTACCACTTCAGTCGCCTTTAGATATTGATGCGGCCAAGTGCTCCCAAACATCGGAGTACACATATTACGTCAAGGCGTTTTCAGATTGCTCTGATCTTCTGATATTTGTGAGCACCTCAACTACCAATGCTATCTTGACGACTATTGAATGTAGTAGGCAGGTATACCTACATACTATGTACCGGGGTCTTTGTGCGGGAATGAATTCGTGTATTTATTACAAAATATTATATAAAAACTGTTAAAGTTTTTATGTATTTTTTGGTAAGACATTCTCGCCTTCAAAAACGCGGGGTACACTTATGTAGCGATATAACTCATTAAAATATACACAATACTGCTCAATTAGTCATGATTCAGATGAATCGAATGTATAAGATTACACCGGGTTATTTGTGCATTTCTAGGGTTCATACATTCATTTTTAAGGTGTAAATAAGAATTTAAAAACTTAAAACCGTTTTCTTGCTTGAGCTTTGAGCAAATCATATACATGATTAATTTTACAACTTAGCAATTTAAAGAGTGCAGGAATTTCACTCGTTTGAACTTAGTATTTATCATTTTTAGTCTGCTAAATAAGTAGCAGACTTTTACTCTTTATGTATTTATCATGCGCTGCATAGATACTAAATATCTTAAAAAAGAGTAGGTAGAACTTAATTCTAAATAATTTAAAATAAGAACTGTTTTACATATTAGCATGCAACAAATTTATACTGACAATACGCATACGTACTTAAAAATGCACCTATTGAAAACTAAGGAACTACTAATGATGATTATGGATTAAGAGGGCTTACGTGATCGTGAGAAATTAAGTAAATATTTACCAAATTTATATAAAAACAAAACTGACTCAATTTTGACATTTATAATCTTTTAACTATGCTATGTCAATGTGTTTGTAGATATTATTTATTAAGTAACTATGTCAAACATATCACCAAAAATTAAGACGTTTTAGATAACAAAGTCTAACAAAAATCTTTATATCTTTATAACATAATGTCTAGCTCTATCACAGTTAAATATCAATAAACTAAAGTTATATTAATGCAGTTTTTTCTACCTGGGATAAAGGATCATTTTATAAAATCTCCTGAATTTTAAATCAATAATTTACTGATTAATAAACAAATAAAATTGCAAACTACCTTGTGTTGTGATATACTTAGAACCTACCTATGTGGATGCCAGACGGTATACAAATGAAAGTGATTGCTGGTGGTCTCCTATACATGGAATGATCAAAACAATGGCACACTACACTTACAATATCCGCAGAGACGTAACTGAGATTCTCGTGTAATGTTACATACAATGTTATCTATAAAACTCTTCTAAATAATTTCTTATGGCATCACAATGCTTAAGTCTTGGACTTAGGGTAGCTTGTGCTAAATATTCGTTTGTTTTGTATAAAAATACTTAAATAAATAATGGTATCAACAGATAGTTTGCTTTTCGTATGTGATGTTGTGTATAAGACTAATATATTTAACAATATTTTCTTACTCAAACTTGAACAGCATTATAAAATACAAGAGCTTTCTCTCCGTTAAAGTACATTTTTTATCTACTTATTGCTAATAAAAGGAAACACATCGCTGATGATTGGGCCAGGGGCCAGGTCTCTGTATTTCTGGCTATAGAACTGCAATTTGGGAACGCAGAGCAGAGCATGATGCAGACCGACACTAAGATCAAATGTAAAACCAGGACAAGCAGATGGAGTGTTCAGTCTTTTACAAATACTTAACCTCAATGAAGTAAATGGTGAAAGGAAAAAAAAAAATAAGACTGAGGAAGATTTAACAACAGATAACTTAATCCTGGTTTGTGACTAGACTAATTACAAATATAAGTACAATAAAATCTTTTCAACATCGATATAAAACTTTTTAAGTTAGGATCTTAGTGTCCATCTAAAAAGTACTTTTAGGACATACGAATATAGTAGTACACACAAGCTGATGACTTCCCAGAATATCTTCGGAAGCGATCTTTCATCTACTGGCCCATATACATTATACATGTGCTTACATTAAAATGCTCGGACCGCTAGAGGCGATTTCCTAAGATATAATATATTTGAGACCAATAACATGTATTATATCTATCTAAACGTCGCCAGACCGGACAAGCGCAGTCGCGTCTTTGGTGCGCTACTTTAAGGCTATACTCTATATATTATCCTAATTATGTAACCCGAACGTATGGGAGTATAAAGCTGATTTAGGATCGTTACTTCCGTCCCACAAAAAAACTAAGATGTCCAGCATCTAGTCCGGACTGTTTCCATCTGATCGAAATAAATACTTTGGTCACTACTGTTAAAAAGGCCAACATCTTTGGGAAAGCCTCACTCGAGCTACGGCCTAACCTAGGAAACGTGAGATCCCAGCCACGCCGGTGGTGAAGGTACAGTGGGACGGAGAGGGTCAGCGGCTTACGCGGCCTTCTGGATCTCGCGGCACGCCACCGCCGCCACCAGTGCCGCCCCGCGCCCGCTGCCGTCCTCTGACAGCATAAGGTCAAACTGAAACCAAAACAAATCGTTATTGAATAACCGCTAATTAACAAAAATAATTGATATGATAACAATTAACTTTCGCACCGCTTAACTAGCAACTGCCACTTAAGTAGCAACAAATTAAGTAGATATGATAATTATGAGTTGCGCGCACCCCACGTGCACAGTGTAGCGCCAAGCAAATCTCACGAATTCAGCAGATGTCAGTGAGCGTCAGGACCCCTGGACCACTACAGATATTTGATGTTTAGTACATACTAAAATTTAGTACCTATTTGATACTATTTGGTACCTGAGTACATATATTTGGTACCTCCACTGATATCGAAAAATCGAGCGAATTAGGTGGCCAGACATTCTGACGTCAGGATGTCTGGATCATTTTTGGTTTACATAGTTCTAGACAACACTACTAATTGATATCTTAGCCAATATTTACTACCTATTTGGTACCTGTCAATATATTTTTTTCAAATTTTTTTGGCGTACCAGAAAAAAGTTATGACGCAATTTAAAGTTGTGAGCCCAGCCGTGCCGTTGAAGTATGTAGCGCCTGTCAAAAGTATAGAGGCAAATCCGCCTGCCCTCCTGCGCGCGTCAACTTAAATAGGAATTTAGTTTTAGGCACTCGCACATCATCTCTACTACTGACTAGTGGCATTAATATAGTCGAAATATAAAAGTAAGTAGTGTAATTACACTAGGGGATCATCCATAAATTACGTCACACGTTAAGGGGGAGGGAGGGGGTCGACGAAGTGTGACAATGTGTGACAAGGGGGACAGAGGGGTCCTAAATTTCGTGACGTCACATTTCAAAATCTATCATAATCTAAGGGTTAAAACACGAACTATAAACTTTCTTTATGAAAACCTCATAAACATATATATATATATATATATACAAATACAGAATGTTCGGTAACCGGATGAAAAGCCAAAAGTAGGTGATAGTCTAGGCTTATGTCTTGGACAAAATTTGATTCGTCGTTTTTAGAGTTTTTTTTAACTTCTCAGTGAAAACTCCAAAATTTCAGACTAAATCGATAAGCGTACTCTTGTTACTGTAGATAGTTGTTTTGGTTTTATTTCGTATTGTAAAATAGGTATGATGTAATTTATCGTAAAATTTCAACTGACCCCGTGTGGTGACGGGTTAAGAATTTCACCACCCCCTTTCTTCCCGTGGGTGTCGTAGAAGGCGACTGTGGGATATGGGTTAAATTGTGGCGTAGGCGAGAGGCTGGCAACCTGTCACTGCAATGTCACAATTTTCGTTTTCTTTCAACCCCTTTTTGCCAAGAGTGGCACTGAAACGTGAGTAGTTCATGTGCTCTGCCTACCCCTTTATGGGATACAGGCGTGATTGTATGTATGTATGTATGTAAAATGTCTATCGTATACCATAAAATAAATTAAACATATCTGTGTCTAAAGAAAATTAAACTACAGCAATTTGAAAATTGAATAACATAAAAAAATTATTTGAGCAATTACTTAGGTCGAAAAAAGAACTAAAATTTGTCTAAGGCATGTATAGCTAAAAATGTTGTAAATGGCCTAGAATATCACCTATTCTCGACTTTGCATCTGGTTATAAATATAAGATACCAATTGTTTTGTCGACCGATTCAGAATGTGGAATCTTGAGCGTTGCAGGGGTTTCAAGGCACGTAGGTTAAATAAATTTGTCACTCACACACCAACACGTGGAAAATATTAACTGCAAAACATCAAACAATGTAGTTTGATTCATTTTTTTTTTACATTTAAGAGTCAAAATCATCATTTAAACGTTTATTCTACCAGCCACAGCTAGTTGTGGACATCAAGTTAAAATTTCTATGAAATTACTTTGCACTCTTGTAGATAAAATGAAACTTTGTCATTCATTTTTGAAGTATCAAGAGAGCCTTTACCTGTTGGTGGAGTGAAGAATAATCTAAGTACATAAATGGAAATAAGATTGATTTCTACCCGCTGTTTTCATTCAATAATTTCTACGTGTAAATTTGCAAAATATGTGACGTCACACTAGGGAGGGGGGAGTCTAACAAATGTGACCAGCTGTGACAGGGAAGGGGGGAGGGGTCAAAAATCTCGATTTTTAGTGTGACGTAATTTATGGATGATCCCTAAGTTTTCCATTTTCATCCTGAGAGACCTAAACACGTGGCAACAGTTGGGCAAATTCTAGGGGGGAAATAGCATAAACTATTATAATTAACAGCGTCATTGGTAATATTGGTATATAGGATGTATTTTGATGATTGTGGACCAGTCTATGGTCCACGAGCTCCGTTATAGGGGTTTATCATATAAATAAACCACTGCTTTCGGTAACATTTGTTTTTTGCATCGATTAGTGTCAATTATGAATTAAGAATAAATACAAACATCAAATCAATCATCTACTATCAGTAGTCACAATGCCGCCAAATCTGCCATACAGCTCTACAGCTGCTGAACAGTCGCAAAAATGACCGGCTGTCAGGGGTAAACTGATTTACAAATTCGCCCCGAGCCCCCCCCCCCCTTACTTATAGTCTTACGGGTCGCAAGAAAACCCTAACCTAACTTATTTGAAATAGGTACTGAGTTTATCTTTTTGGCGGGGGCCTTCGCCCCCCGAACCCCCCTTTGTTTGTTCCTAAAGGTCGCAGGAAAACCCTAACCCAACTTATTAACCGTCGCCTCATATCTCTCAAGAAGGACGGCTATCAAGTCGTCTGTATGTTTTTTGTTTTATTTTTTTTTTAATGTTTGTTCCTCGATATCTCCGTCGTTACTGGACCGATTTTGAATTTTTTTTTTTTGATTGAAAGTATATGCATACAGATTGGTCCCATTTTTCTCAGAACCCAGTTCTGATGATGGGATCCTGGAGAAATCGAGGGAACTCCTCAAATCTGAAAGGCATACATATAGTGATTTTTGTATTTTTAAAGGAACAGCATGAATTTACGTACGGAACAGTGACATTTGGTGCAGTGGAAGTGCTGATGACGGTCAGAACGGAACTCCTCAAATCTGAACGGCACGCTTATAGTGACTTTGGTATTTTTATAAGAACAGCATGCCCTTACGTCCAGAACAGTGACATTTGGTGCAGTGGAACTCCTGATGATGGTCAGAACGGAACTCCTCAAATCTGAACGGCACGCTTATAGTGACTTTGGTATTTTTATAAGAACAGCATGCACTTACGTCCAGAACAGCGACATTTGGTGCAGTGGAAGTGCTGATGATGGTCAGAACCGAACTCCTCAAATCTAAACGGCACGTTTATAGTGACTTTGGTATTTTTATAAGAACAGCATGCACTTACGTCCAGAATGGTGACATTTGGTGCAGTGGAACTGTTGGTGATGGTCAGAAGTGTCAGAACCGAAATACGTAATCCAACATTCGCAAGTAGCTTTCACCAGAACCCCAAAGGCGGCGGTTTTTTTTTTCTTAAAAATTATTATTTTAAATACTACGTTGGTCTTTCTTTTTTGCGGAGAGCTCCCCTTTTTTACTCTTAAGAGTCACAAGAAAGCCCTAACCCAACTTATTTTAAATACTACGTTGCTCTTTCTTTTATGCGACTTTGATCTTTCTTTTTTACGGGGGGCTTTGCCCCCCGAGCCCCCCTTTATTTGCTGTTAATGGTCACAAAAAAAACCGTAACCCAACTTATTTTAAATACTACGTTTATCTTTATTTCTTGCGGGGCTTCGCCCCCGAGCCCCCTGTATTTGCTCTTAAGGGTCACAGGAAAACCCTAACCCGACATATTTTAAATACTACGTTGATCTTTTTTCTATGCGGGGGGCTTCGCCCCCCGAACCCCCCTCGTTTTTGCTATTAAGGGTCACAAAAAAACCCTAACCCAACTTATTTCAAATACTACTTTGATCTTTCTTTTTAACGGGGGGCTACGCCCCCCGAGCTCCCCTTTATTTGCTGTTAAGGGTCACAGGAAAACCCTAATCCGACTTATTTCAAATACTACTTTGATCTTTCTTTTTACGGGGGCTTCGCCCCCCGAGCCCCCCTGTATTTGCTCTTAAGGGTCACAGGAAAACCCTAACCCGACATATTTTAAATACTACGTTGATCTTTCTTTTATGCGGGGGGCTTGGCCCCCCGAACCCCCCTCGTTTTTGCTCTTAAAGGTCACAAAAAAACCCTAACCCAACTAATTTCAAATACTACTTTGATCTTTCTTTTTACGGGGGCTTCGCCCCCCGAGCCCCTCTTTATTTGCTGTTAAGGGTCACAAAAAAGCCTAACCCAACTTATACTACGTTTATCTTAATTTTTTGCAGGGGCTTCGCCCCCCAGCCCCCCTGTATTTGCTCTTAAAGGTCACAGGAAAACCCTAACCCAACTTATTTCAAATACTACTTTGATCTTTATTTCTTGCGGGGGGCTTTGCCCCCCGAGCCCCCCTGTATTTGCTCTTAAGGGTCACAGGAAAACCCTAACCCGACATATTTTAAATACTTCGTTGATCGTTTTATGCGGGGGGCCTCGCCCCCCGAACCCCCCTCGTTTTTGCTCTTAATGGTCACAAAAAAACCCTAACCCAATTTATTTCAAATACTACTTTGATCTTTCTTGTTACCCCCCTTTATTTGCTGTTAAGGGACACAAAAAAACCCTAGCCTAACTTATTTTAAACACTACGTTGATCTTTCTTTTTTTCGGGGGGCTTCGCCTTAAGAAACCCAAAAATAGGTATGATACGATGTTCCATAACGTAGTTCCAGTTCATATCTTCCGGCTTCATCATCAGACCTTGAAACCTAATCGTCGTCAAGTAGTAGGGTGTTTTTGGGTTTCTTAGAAAAGTCTTGTAATAAACTTCATCATGTAGTTCCAGTTCATATCTTCCGGCTCCATCATCAGACCTTGAAGCCTAATCGTGGTCAAAGTTCATTACAAGACTTTTCTAAGAAACCCAAAAACAGCTATGATACGATGTTGCATCAAGTAGTTCCAGTTCATATCTTCCTGCTCCATCATCAGACCTTGAAACCTAATCGTAGTCAAAGTTCATTACAAGACTTTTCTAAAAAACCCAAAAACAGCTATGATACTATGTTCCATCATGTAGTTCATCAGATCAGTTCAACTGTACCATATTATTGTATTGTCATCAGAACTACATACATCTGTCAATTTTCATTACGCTACGACTCTTGAAAGATGGTTAAATTAGCTGCCTTAGATTCCTTTACATAGTACATACACGACGACCTAATAAAAGCGTGTTAAAAACGCCAGCGTAGCGTGTGTGAAAAATGTTTGTTTGCACCAACGACGTTTGATAAATGTAAAATAACTAAGTCTTATAGACATCCCGCATTTTAGGAATTCATACTGAGAAAGGATGGGCAATTTCTAATATCCTCGCAATATTTTAATGCGAATTGAGACTCATGATTCTTTGTGAACAGTAATAAGCATTTATTTCAGTAGTAACAATAACGACATCTAGGATTTGAGGATTGATACATATCAGGTCATAATAAGTTGTATTAAGTAAAGACTATCAAAATGTCATAACTGAGGTTCTAAATGTTTTAGCCCACTGTCGAGAGATGGCAGTCAATCTTGACTGAAAAAAATTTATTGTATTTTCTAGAGCTCAAATAAATTAATTTATTTACTCAAAAATATCTATTTTTAATACATCTGATTTATTCCCTTACTTTTTGAAGACGTTTACTCATGTCAAAAATGATTCAACTCAAATAGTATGAAATTCAGGCGAACACATGAAAAAACATACCTACATTTTTTTAACCTAAAGGGGATCCGTCTTTTTCCTCTAGCTTAAAGATATGATATTAAAATTCAAAAACAAAAATACAAAAATCAAAAACATACAAAAAGTTATGACACCCAGGAAATTGGAACTCGGAATCTCGTGACTGCAAAGCAAAAGATTTACCACTGCGCCATAGCGAGTCATACGTAGGCTGGCGAAATTATAATACTTATTCTAACGAATAAATTTTACATATTTATATACCGTCTAAACTCGTGTTCCAAAAGGTCTGAATTTTTGAAAAAGGACTATCTACATGTATATAAAAGACAAAACTTTTTTGATATCAATTAGGCTATTAGTTAAGGCGCGAGGCAGCATGACTTTGTCATTTTAAGCAATTTCCAAAATCTGGGACGACAAAAAAAAATTATTGGCTCATAGAATCTGGTCACAATATTTCACGCGAATCAGTTCAAAATTGCGACCTGTAGAGCGAGACATCCGGACATACAAAAGCAAATTGCTCGAGTTAAAACGTAGACCTTGCTATCGCTGCGGTCAATTAGTAGTGTTGTCTAGAACTATGTAAACCAAAAATGGTCCAGACATCCTGACGTCAGAATGTCTGGCCACTTTATTCGCTCGATTTTTCGATATCAGTGGAGGTACCAAATATATGTACTCAGGTACCAAATAGTATCAAATAGGTACTAAATTTTAGTATGTACTAAACATCAAATATCTGTAGTGACACAGATGTCACGGTTTTTGCAACTGACAGCTTTATTTCGGCAGCCATGTAAGATTTAATTTTTGTATAGTTAGTACCTAAACGTATGGAGGACCAATATTAAATTTACGAACTGATAATAATACTTATGAAACTATAATACAGGAACTACAACAGGCAAAAAATAACCTAATCCAACTCAAGACAAAATATTATATATACGTTACATTGATCTTATCTAACCTAAAACCTAACAATATTCAATCTAACCTACATGCCACCAAAATTCTTCGAACTATGCGAAGCGATATGTTACTTGTTCTTGACATACTTAAGTTCGTTAGTGACATTGAAATAGTCTGAGCTGGTTTCGTTGCAAACTTTTAAAAGTACTTGATGTTATTAATAGTTTTCGCTCATTTCGTTTTTAGGAATTCGGTCATTCTCACATATTTGTTTGACTAGGCTGACTTGACCTATATAGTTGGTAGAATAGACTAGATCTAGGCTTAGTAAGTATAGGTAGATTTAATTTGATCCTATTTAGTTTATATAATTTATGTTCTTAGAGATAATATTGCCTTTACGTAATTATTACAGCCCTGAAATGGTTACGAAATCAGTTGAAATTACATACATACATATAATCACGCCTGTGTCCCATAAAGGGGTAAGCAAGCAGAGCTATTAAGTTACAGTGCCACTCTTGGCAAAAAGGGGTTGAAAGAAATCCAAAATTATGACATTGCAGTGACAGGTTGCCAGCCTCTCGCCTACGCCACAATTTAACCCTTATCCCACAGTCGACTTCTACGACACCCACAAGAAGAAAGGGGGTGGTGAAATTCTTAACCCGTCACCACACGGGGTCAGTTGAAATTTTACGATAAATTACATCATACCTATCCTTTAACATTTACCTTACATTTATTATGTAGTTATATAAGCGCGCGGTTGTTTTATGCGGAGATCGCAGCGTCACACGAATGCGATCAACGGATGCGTCTACCGCGTCTGCGTTCCAAAACAAGGCACCCTTTTCTTTACGGCAAACGCATGCGTTAAACGCTGCTGCGAGCACATTGTAATTTTTTTTACGTGGGAGCTACATAGTGCAATATTGTTTTATGCGTTTGACGCTCCGTTCGCAGCGGTATTTTAAAATTGTTTGCGATTACCGCAGCGATTACTTGAGAAGGTATATTTGGAATTTAGTTTTAAAGTGTATTTCAAGCAGGTGAACGTGTTAAGTTAAAAAACCCACCAGACTTCCCGATTATTTCGCCAATTTCCATCCACTTTCGGTTGCGATGTTGGATATTTTTGTAATGTTCGTGTGAAAGATCATAGAAAACCGGTCGATCTCTAATTAAATCAATCAGGAGTTCATAACCCTCCTTTGCAAATGGCATAATTTTACGTTTCTTTAAGTTTGCCATAGTGATGAAATTAATAATTAATTAATGTCACAATACTCACAATTAACCGAGTTGAGATGCAATGCTAATTGCTAAGTGATTTATTCTTCCTCCATCAAATGTGGGTAGACGCACAAAACAACACGAATATGCGCAAGCGCTAACCGCTTGCGTTGAACGGACACGTTTCACGCAATAAACAAGGATGCTCCTTACATACACTATGAAGATAAAATATTTTTATATGTGCGTTTGACGCATTGCGTCTCACGCTGCGCTTGCCGCTGCATCAACCGCGTAAAACAATGGTCTATAATTATATTACCTGACTTGAAATGATCTGCGTCTATCGCACTGCGTGTAACGTAGCGTTTATCGCACAAAACAACCGCGCGCTTGTTTACAAAGCGATTAACGCAGCGATAAACTCCATGAAGGAAATGCAATCAACAGAATTGCAAAAAATTACCTTCTAAATCAGGTAGGTATTGAACTGACCAATCTAATGACCATAAGGGTTGTTTGCACCAAACCGTCTGTCACCGTTAAAGCGTTCGTTAAATTTTATTGTATGGGAAGTTCCATAGTCGTCTGCTGCTGCGTGACGATGATGTGTTTGTCAAATGTGGTTGATGCAACTGGCCCTAAGTATACTGTTCTAAGCGCATAAACGCAGCGGCATTGCTTGATTGCTCGCGTTCAACGCTGCATTGATCGCGTAAAACAAACGATCGCTTTAGTTTTGCAGATTGGTACAATTTTTTTGGTGCTGGTTTGCTGGCACAATTATCCAAACAACTTGAAAAAGCGCGGCTTGTGGCTTGTGGCACTGTTTTTTTTCTACTGGGAACAACTGAGAAAATCAGTTGTTAACTTGTTACTATTGGTAACACTAACAACTTAACAAGTTGGTGGTAATACTGGCAACTAGTGGGAATGGCCCTAAATGTCACAGTAGCCACGACATCGCTCTTATCTAATAGGTATATTACTTAACTGTCGCCAAATGTTTCATGATAGTTGCCGCATCACGATGACGTATCTGACTGATTCATTTCAAATCATAAAAATTTACGTGGGTATATGATTACTTGCTTAGGTATGGACATATTGTAGGGGCACGGCGGTGACGCATGCATTAGAGTCAGCAAATATGAACTTATTACTTTGGAGCTTTAGCTAACAGTCAGTCAGTCACTGAGCGCGAGGCATACAGCGCGCACACAAACTAGTAGTCGTACCGCGGCACCGCCTGGCCCTCACATAGTTTTGTGTACTTATAATTGTAACCTTCTGATCATATAAAGTCGGATTAAATACAGAGTTAATATCGGACATTTAAAGTTTAATTTATCTCCAGTAAAGGTTACCCATAGACTCTTTAAAGTTCGCCACAGTGAATCATTATAGTAACTATTTAACGTTTGGCAATAAACGTTAAAGTGGTGACCCCGACGTGATCTAATTGGTACCCGACGTGATCTTTAAACCGGTGTGGTGAACATCATTTAAGTCAGAGGAGCCAGGCGGGCTGCGAAGTTGTGAGGACTTTTGTGAATGAAAGTGACATTCCGTGCAGTGACAAGTGCGTAAATGTGCGATCGAGGATCCCGACCAGTGGGCGTGCCAGTTCTAGCGGGCGTGCCAGTGCCAGTGACTGTGCAGGTACAGGTACCGCCAGAGCGTCCAGCATCCAGCGCCGAGAGGTTGGAACAGCAGACTACAGGGACAACTGAACAGAAAACAGCGACCATGGAGAGTGAACTAGCCGCGATTACAGTGTCAGCTAGGATATATCCTTTCTGGAAAGATATGCCTAAGCAATGGTTCAACCAGTTCGAGGCGATCGTGGGTCCCCAGAAGATGTCCAAAGAGGCAAAGTTCGACCTGGTAGTGGGCAAATTAGGCCGAGAAGAGCTGACCACGATAGGAGACATATTAGATAATACGGAAAGGAATTACGACACCCTGAAAGCTAGGCTCATCAAGGCGTTTCAGAAGCGCCGACCGGCAGTTTAACAAGCTAGTGAAAGAAATGGACTTAGGGGAACAGAAGCCGTCGCAGCTTTACAGAAGAATGGCTGAAGCGGCCAGAGACGCTAACGTCGCAGAAGAGACTGTCCGGAGGTTATGGTTGCAGAGACTCCCGACAGCATCGAGGGCGCTCCTCGCAATGGTACCAGAGAGCGCAAAGTTGGAGGAGCTGGCAGCGATGGCCGACAAGGTGCAGGAGTCCATGGGCTCGGGGGTGATAGCAGCTGTAGCAACCCCGGAGAGCCAGTTGACCACGGCGATAAATGCTGACCTGATAAGTGGGTTCCGAGATATGGCTTTGGAAATAAGGCAACTTAGGACTGAAGTGAACGAACTCAGGTCAAGGCCTCCGACGAGAGATTTCCGTCGGAACAGGAACCGGTCGCGTTCAAGGTCGCGCGGCACGGACAGGAATCCGAATTGGTTGTGTAGATACCACTTCAAGTTCCGAGAAAATGCACGGAGCTGTACCCAGCCGTGTGCCTGGGGCAGGCAGCAGCCGTCGGCAGGCGTAGCGCCGCCGACAGCATATACCTGGCAGCAGCAGTCGGCAGGCGCGGAGCCGCCGACCGCGTTCAGCTGGCAGCCACCGCAGGGAAACTAGACGCGGTGCACCCTGGAGCGGCTGGGGGGTGCGTGGAGCCGAGATCGGAAAGCCACCGCTTGTGTGTTTTAGACTTCAATAGTGGTATTAATTTTCTCGTAGACACCGGAGCAGACGTATCCATCGTACCAGCTAGTAGATTCAGTGCCACAGTGCGTCGCGAGTGTGGTTTAAAATTGTACGCAGCTAATAACACGGAAATTAAAACTTTCGGTACAGTGTCGCTAGAGCTCAATTTAGGACTGCGGAGAGCGTTTCGGTGGACATTTATATTGTGTGACGTGACTCGAGCCATCATCGGTGCAGATTTCTTAAGGACTCATAAGTTAATGGTAGATTTGGACAGTAGAATATTAGTTGATAAAGTGACAAACTTTAGATGCGTAGGGTCTATTGAGCATTGTGAACATGTGTCCATAAAATGTATTCGGGATGATAACCCATACCGTGACATCTTGATGCGTTACATGGACGTAGCAAACCCCGTATCGTTTAAAGAACCTGCTAAACACAGTGTAAAGCACTGCATAGAGACATCAGGTCCTCCGGTATATGCGCGAGCTAGGCCGTTACCGCGAGATAGATATGAGCAGGCAAAGCAGGAATTTCGTAACATGCAAGCTTTAGGTATTTGCAGGCCGAGTAAGAGTCCTTGGGCCAGCCCTCTACACATAGTTCCGAAGAAGGACGGGCAGATCAGACCGTGCGGAGACTATAGGAGGCTGAACGCTGTCACGAAGCCGGACAGGTACCCGATTCCCAGGTTACAAGACTTCACGTACGGATTATCGGGTAAGTCACTATTTTCCACTTTAGATATCAATCGAGCATATCATGCCATAGAAGTCGCACCTGAAGACATCGAGAAAACGGCAATAATTACGCCTTTCGGATTATTTGAGTTCCCAAGGTTATGTTTTGGATTACGTAACGCAGCACAAACGTTTCAGCGTTTCATGAACGCTGAATTACAGGACATCGAGGCGATCACTGATAACCTAGGCGCAAAGTCTTCATTATTTTGTTACATAGATGATATAATAGTAGCTTCAGAGAACGATAGTGTGCATAGGGAACATCTTGCAAAAATTTTTGAGCGTTTCGAAAAAGTCGGTTTAACGATTAATTTGAGTAAATGTCAGTTTGGATTATCGCAGGTAGATTTTTTAGGTTATACAGTTTCAGAAAACGGATTACGACCACGCGACGACAAAGTAAAGGCTATTATTAACTATCCGAGACCCGAGACCGTTGAGCAACTTAGGCGTTTCTTAGGAATGGTTAACTTTTATAGAGCACATCTAGGTAAAGCCGCGGAGATACAGAATCATTTAAATAAGTTTTTGCACAACTCGAAGAAAAAAGATCAGACGAAAATTGAGTGGGACGCCGAGGCAGAGACCGCGTTCGAGCAGTGTAAGGAAAGCCTTAAAAGCGCCGTTACATTGTCATTTCCGGTACCGGACGTTCCACTAGCTCTTATGACCGACGCGTCTGGAACTTGTGCAGGTGGCGTGCTACAGCAACGCACGAATAACGTTTGGAGACCCCTTGGGTATTTCTCAAAAGCATTTTCAGAGGCTCAGAAAAAGTACAGTACATATGATAGGGAATTGACTGCAATATACATGGCTATAGCACATTTTAGAAACATGGTAGAAGGCCGGAGGTTGATAGTGTATACGGACCATAAGCCCCTCACGGTAGCGTTAACAAAAGTAGGCTCAGCGAAAGAAACACCTAGGCGAGCGAGACAGCTAATGTTTATAAGCGAATTTACGAGCGAAATAGAACACATTAGCGGCTCTCAGAATATAGTTGCTGACGCGCTATCACGTGTAGAAACAATAGCGTGCCCTGTAGCAAGCGATTTCGAAGAAATTGCGCAAGCACAGGAAGCAGATAAGCAGTTCGCGGACCTGTTTACAACAGATAGAACAAAGTATAAATTGTTAGGCATGCCAAATTCAAACGTAAGGTTATATTGTGAAATATCAGGTGACGTGGCTCGACCGTATTTACCAGAACAATTCAGGAAGATAGCGTTCGAGTCAGTACATAATGTTAGTCATCCTGGGATTAGGACCACGCGTAAGATGGTAGCCCAAAGATATTTTTGGCCAGGCATGAATAAAGATGTAGGCACATGGGCAAGGGCGTGCGTACAGTGCCAAAGGGCAAAGGTAAATAGGCACACGATATCGAAGTTAGGTAAATTTCAGGACGCGGAAAGGTTTAAGCATATTCATGTGGACATCGTGGGACCTTTACCCACGACAGCTCAAGGTTTTAGGTACATAGTTACTATGATAGATCGTCGCACTAGATGGCCGGAAGCCATACCAATTGTTGACATGACAGCGGAAACAGTATCTAAAGTTATTTATGAAAATTGGATTTGTAGATTCGGTTGTCCAAGTTTAATTACAACGGATCAAGGTAGACAATTTGAAAGCGATCTATTTAGGGGTTTGATGAAATTTCTAGGCGTTCAGAAGGTACGTACAACGCCTTATCACCCTCAGAGCAACGGGATCGTCGAACGTTGGCATCGGGTAGCTAAAAGTGCTCTAACAGCCAGGTTAGCAGACAACGCATCCTGGACGGACGAGCTTCCAACGGTTCTACTAGGACTCCGAGCAGCGTGCAGGTCAGACAATGAGGTAAGTGCAGCTGAGATGCTATACGGTCATGTATTGAGATTACCGGGTGATTTTTACGTTCAATCACAAAAAGTTCCGACGACCCATTTTCATATGTAGAAAGACTTAGATCTGTAGTTGACAGTCTACGTCCCGCGTCACGAGCGAATAGCGATTCAAGAAAATTATTTGTGCATAAAGAGTTAGAGTCATGTTCTCATGTTTTTGTAAGGAATGATATGGTACGTAAACCGCTTACTCCTAATTATGACGGACCATATTTAGTTTTGAATAGAAGGCCTAAGACTTATAAAATTCAGTTACCTAACAGACAAGTAGAGATATCCATAGATAGGTTAAAACCAGCATTTTTGTTAAATGAACAGCCAGAAGTAGAAAGTTCCTCTGAAAAGACAGGTAATAGTAATACAGGTTTGAGCACAAATGAGCCTAAACAGCCTTTAGTGCAACAAACGCCGACACCTGTGACTCGTACCACGCGGAGCGGGCGAGTTATAAATAGGCCAGTTAGATTTTTGCTTGATGGATAGTTGTCACATACAGGTAGTACCACAGTCAATATATGGGAGTACAATGACTTTAAGAATATCTATGTCGAGAGCTGAGGAGTAAAGTTACTTGCGCGGAGGGTTTCCCGCAAGTGATCATTTCTTAATTCAGGTTTTCCTAAGTGCAGGAAACCCGGGTCCACTACATTTGTCTTTTAACTTAGTATCTCCTGGATGGAGACTGGACCCTGGGGATGGAAATCCCCTAAAGTAGGACGTTAGTCACTCCACCGGGTGGATGGCTACATTCAAACATAATTACTTATTGCTAAAGTTTTTCAGTTTCAAGTCGGGCTCTATATAAGAGTTCCGCAACTTAGTTTAGAGTTAAAGTACGGCAGGTCGCGTAGGTACTGTGACGATGTTTAATTGCTAAGTATGCGTATCAAGGTGGTACGTGATATGTCATAAGTAGTAATATACTGATTCATGATTGTTGTAGCATATTTAAACAGATGTTTTTCTAAATACATGTATTAAATCCAAATTCATCTCGAAACGTATTAGACGTTAGAGTATCACATAGTGTCAGAACATCTTGATTGTGTAACAATGGGATTATCTCAAGGAAAGCAGGACGATAGTAACTCTCACAGTGCTATAGCTATAGCAAAAGTAGAAAATTTGTCTAATCAAGTGGAGTCAAAACTAAATTATGTCGGAATTGGACTCATCGTTTTGGGAATAATTTTGTTTTTGGCAATGTGTTACATTGTAAGAACGAAATGTAAGCAATGTGCAAGATCGTGGGTACAGAGAACTGTGGAGAACATACCACCCACAGCGATCAAAGTTCATACTGTTCCTGCTAACCCACAACAAGTGTATTAACAATAAGTGTCATTATGTGAAGAAACATGTTTAGCTTGTGTTATTAAGTTTTAAGTTCTCAGAACTAGATGTATGTTATTATAAATGAAACAGTGTTTGTGTAATGTAATGTAATGTAACTAGAGCGGATATGATTTCGCAACTCTTGTTTACCATATGAACGTTAGCTTGGTAAGCGTTCCTTGAACCTTTAGCACTGTAAGGTTTGTGTTACATTGTTAGCAAATACTTGGCTATTATTAGCTTTGATTATTTTTTGTATGATGTTGTATTAATTTGGACCTTTTCTTTTCTTTTTGAAAAAAAGAAAAGGGGGGAATGATGTAGGGGCACGGCGGTGACGCATGCATTAGAGTCAGCAAATATGAACTTATTACTTTGGAGCTTTAGCTAACAGTCAGTCAGTCACTGAGCGCGAGGCATACAGCGCGCACACAAACTAGTAGTCGTACCGCGGCACCGCCTGGCCCTCACATAGTTTTGTGTACTTATAATTGTAACCTTCTGATCATATAAAGTCGGATTAAATACAGAGTTAATATCGGACATTTAAAGTTTAATTTATCTCCAGTAAAGGTTACCCATAGACTCTTTAAAGTTCGCCACAGTGAATCATTATAGTAACTATTTAACGTTTGGCAATAAACGTTAAACTAATTGATAACATAATCCAACATTTGAAAGTATTTATCACCAGAACCCCAAAGGAAGGCGGTTTTTTTTTCTTAAAAATTATTAATTCAAAAGTGTAACATTGCTCATAGCTCTCGACGAAATTTCTATCAAGAGAATCACTCGAATGTAACATTACTTAGGCTACTTGCCTCCTAATCCTGGTCAAATCAGCTTCTTTTTAAGAACTGTCAAAACGAATTTCAACGTCTTGCTAATATGGAATTAATATGAAATCGAATTGAGTGACGTCACGGCCAACTTAGTTACTTTATATGTTTCTACCTGCCTTATTAAATAGAAATTGAATTTAAAAATAACTTCTATCCATGTTTTTCTTATATTTATCTGATGCTGTATTTCGTGCATGGTATAAAATATTTGAAGTACAGTCAAGTTCCCTATTTATTATGCGCCTCTCAAAATCTTATTTTGTTAAAATTACATTTGATTAATCCAGCGTTAGTTTTTGGATTTTGTAGAAATAATATTCGGATATATCGTATAGTCTCTGCGGAAAGAGAACGGACATGTAAGTCATGTAATGTATTCCGCGATTCTTCTCTTTTCTAATCAATTTCAAACAGACTTAGGGCCGGTTGCATCAAACCGTCTGTCACCGTTAAAGCGTTCGTTAAATTTTATTGTATGGGAAGTTCCATAGAAGTCTGCTACGTGACGATGATGTATCTGTCAAATGTGGTTGATGCAACTGGCCCTTAAACTTTAAAGTTTGAAATTTCGTCAGCTCACTTCGCGTCACAGAGGTCGAGCGGTCAAAGCAACGCCTTCTTTTGCCGATAAAAAATGTTTGCGATATAGCCACTATTTGTCGGCCATAGTCCGCCTTCAGAACGGGTTTATCGTAATTCGATAAACTTGTTATTGACGAGGGGGCTCGTCTTGGGCACTTCGGACAAGTGATATCGAGGAGGGTACAAAGGCCGGCGTCGTGTGATTGCGCGGATTTATTCGTTCTAATGCGTGGGTGGTATAGATTGCGGATTGCGTTGTGTTTACTAATGGGATAACGCAATTAAATACATACTTATATATTGATTTAAACTAACACGATCTTCACTCATATTATTAAATTAAAACGGGACTTAAGTCCCGTTTTAATTTAATAATACATACTTATACTTGTGAAATACGTATAATGAAGCTGCATAAAAAATTACTTCGTTCCTGATTACTAAGCTACGAAGGATAAAATTTACTTCCGTCATCCGTATTCTCCGATGACTCTTGATCAATTCAGTTTGAGTTTCTCTAGGACGTGGGTTTTAGTTACCGTCTCTTTCAATTAAACGTGACTAGAATTAATTAATGCTCAAATAGTGATGTTAAATAAGTAGTTAAATATACTAGATTCCACTGGATCAATATTTTTGTAAGAATCGGTTTTTTCCACGCTATGTTGTTATTTTCTTGATATACATATTACCTACTACTAGCTTTATATTACGCATTGGCACATACAACCGATTATAGGGTTGCTTCTAAGGTTATCGATTAATTGGCCCATTGGTTTATCATTTGCAGATATCTTCATTATATTTTAAACTGATATTACATAGAAGGCTAAGGAATGTTATTGTTATGATTTGATAGCTGTACGAAGGGCGCGATTGAAACGACAACTCTTAGCAAATAATCGTAATTACACATAAATACTCGTATATCATACTTGTGTAAAGGCCGATAGGGAAAGTACACAGATAGTAAAGTAGGTAACGGCAGGATTGTACTATTAGTACGAGCACGAAATGTCGTCACCGAACAGGCCGCGTCGCTACGCTTCTTAGCGAAGGAAACTCAACTGTCATCGTCACACTAAGTACAATGTAAGAGTGATAGAGAAACACAAAGCCATTCGCTCTCGTAGTGCAAGCGATTGCCGGTAGCTTGGCCTAGCTAAGACAGGAAATGTTTCGTGACACTTCCAAGGCAACCGCGTGAAAAATAAAACCAGACCGCAGAGTACGGGCTGACAGAGGCTGACCAAGACTTCGGTCGAATGGAGCTCACTTATAAAAGGTTGTCGCGTAGTGGCAAATGAGAATTCTAAAGGCCTTGAGGTCAGCAGAGATTTTCAACCACGCCTGTCACGTTCGAGCCATGCTGATTCCGCAGGGTAAACTAACAGTAATGATAGGTTCTCACCTGTAACCCGGGCCGGACGAGCTGAGCGATCTTCTCGCACATGAGCGCGTGGAAGTGCGGGTGGAACCTGTAGACGGAGCCGTCGATGCCGACGGTGACGCGGGGCTCTCCCATCTTGTTGATGAGGACCGCGAGCCCGGCCGACACGAGGTGGGCCGCCCGCCGCGAGACGCACTCGCACACATGTCGCACTGCCGCCATGTCGGCCTCTGTCGCATGGGACAAGCCTGGAAGTAGGCCACATGACGTTAAAGTACAGGGTTTTTTTATCATATGACGTGTAATTAGAACCGTCAGGTCAGAAGACCGTAGAGAAAAATACTTCCTACAAAACTGAACGGTTTAATAAACCAATGCTGTCTGGTCTTGGATCGATGAAAGAATCGCACACTGCACAAGTGCACAGAATACGGTTTTCCTATTTGAAAGGAGCTCACATCTCACGATGAATTTTTAGATTCGTCAATCAATTAAAATAGTTATTTGTTTTACAAGGGGCAAAGTGGTTGTTTAACCACACGTGTCAATATTGATACCCGAGCAAGCGAAAGATTCCAATATTGAACCGCGAGCGCAGCGAGTGGTTCAAAAAGTGGAATCTTGAGCGTTGCGAGGGTTTCAAGGCACGAAGGTTAAACAAACTTTGCCACCGAGTGAAACACAAAATTTTTCACCACACCAACACGAACAAAATACTGACTCTTAAACATCAAATTAAATCAAATTCATCAATTTATTAGATTTTTATGATTCAAAATCATCATTTATAGGTAAATTCTACAAGTCAGCTTAAGACATCAAGTTAAAATTTGTATGCAATTACTTTGCACTCTTGTGAATAAAATGCAATTTTGCTATCTGTTTTCGAATAGCAAAGTAAGCCTTTATTAGTTGGTGTGGTGAAAAATAATTAATTATGATATTTTTTAATACCTACACATTTAATGATAAGTGATGATGATGAATTTATGATGATTGAAGATAAGTAATACAAGTATGATATCACTGATAAGACTGATGATATCAATGAATTACTGCGACAGTTTCAAAAACAAGACAGGGGTATCGATATCGATCAATACATTATTGTAGGTGGTACTGGAAGTCTAGACAATATAAATTGTATACCCGTTTCAATTAGGTTCCCTTTAAAAAAACTCCAGTCTTTACTGTCATCATCATACAAACTTAAAACAATGGAGAGCGGTTTTGTAGTTTTGGTTTGGTTACTTGAAAAATATAAAGTCTATTTTTATGCACAAACAGTCTTAGTTTATAAGAGCACAAATACTTTTTTGCGATTAACTGAGGTATATATTAAGTATAATAAAAATTAATTGCGTGCGATTTTATCAACTTATTAACTGCCTACAGTTATTATGAGTAGGCAATAAAGATTCGTTGTTTTAGAGAGATAAGCGCTGGTTATTTTATTATCAGCCATAGTGTCATCGGTCAGCGGAGTTTTAATTAACCCCAAACTCAATTATTTGATTTTTTAAACAAGCTTTATTTCTTTTAAAACCTATAACTTTTAACCTAAATCTTCCACATGACGCTTATATATTTTATAGTTTGCCATAAAATAGTAAAATAATTATACATTTTATTCGTATACATTCAAAAAGTTTGCGCGTCGTGTTTTATCCGCCGGGTTTAACTTTTACTGAAATATTATTATAAAAAGGCAAAGGCAAGACTTGTTGTTGTTTATGTTCTACATCCATATTGATTTTGTCGAGTCACTTTCACTGAATGATATGGTACGTAATAGTCCAATGCGAAGTCAACCAATAGGCAGACCGGTTATCACGAAGTTTTTGTTCGTAGATACTGTAAACGAATTTTGTAAAAAAAAAACTATTGACGTCACTGAGTACGGGGACAATAACCTTTACTTTAGCTGTTATCGTGGAATATTTTAGTTAAAACATTTTTTTCTGTGCTTTATAGTATACTTAATATTCGCGTGTTTCGTTCGTTTTATGTATTGCCTTCGGTCTTACTATAATGTGATGCAACGCATAGTCCCCAGCTTGCGCGCAATATTCATTAGACAGATCATTAAATCAATATATTTCATTAGACAGCTTATGTAACCCTACAACATGTGTACTATGCCTAGCAATTTTTATCTTCTATCGTTTCAACACTATAAAAAGACCGGTCATCCATCACAACCACTTGCCGCTGACTATCTGACGATACAAAATGATTCGCCATAAAATAAATCAAAGACAATGATATGATATTAAGTTCCTTGTGTTGTAATTTTTCTAGCCTGTATAAATATACGACCGAACTCAAGTGCCTCATATTAATAGCGGCTATTAAACGAAAACAGATCAATTGTATCGAGATTGGCTCTGATAGATGTGATGTCGTAGTATGTATCATTGGACTATCGGTAAAATTAGTCAAGTATGAGTCGTTTAGTATGTATGTAATTATGGTTTACTTTCAATACTTTCATTTTAATTTGTGACAACATTTCAATTCAAGTCCTTTTGCAAAAGTTTCAGTTGGTCATAACTTACCCAATTCCTCAAGCACCTCCATACAGCTTGTGAAGTCTCCGGGTTTGTCAGACTCAATTTCCGAAACGTATTTAGTGTAGAAACTGCCTCGTTGGAAGAAAAGATCCGACCCACGACCGCCAAAGAGTAGACCCATCCGCGTGAACTTCACGAGCGCAAGACGAACTAATTCTCCGAGATACATGCCAGATATCATTTTCTCCTGACTGAAACGAAACATTTGATAAATCAGTAAACAAAACAGGGATGGGTTTTTGTTTAAAACTATTTGTGTTACCGACTCACATTTGTTTGCCTGGGTTAACGGAATGTTGGTCAATTTCGCGGTCGAACTCTGTGCGTAGGAACTCAAGTGCTCCATCATCTCCAAATGCTCCCCACTCTGTGTTTACAACCATGTCTTGTTTGCTCAATCCTCCTTCAAATGTTTCACAGGCTTCCGTCTTCTCAACATAACACGCGTTGCTGCCGGTTCCTAATTAATTTATTTTAGACATTATAACATTTGAATACGAGTGAGATTATCCATTAATAAAAAGCGTTAATAACACAGTGGCAAACATATATCGTCTAAAAAAATGCAAAATCATGCCAGTCTGATGTACTTTGATCGTTGTTAAGTCTTACAAATAACATAGACCCATTTTACCGCACACATGTCATTAGTGTCATTACCTCATTATCACTAAAGAACTGATGTTTAAATAGGTACACTTACAGTAAGTAGTATTATTTCAGTTATGAAAATACTGGCCTGTTTTACGCTCGATTATGAACTCACTGCCATTCATAATTTTATTATATTGCTCACTGGCCTTATATTTAGAATTAGTTTTAATTTAACATGCTCAGTTATTCCTTATAGGCCAGGCTATTAGCTGGGACGCTATTGCACAACACCCTGCATTTTATGATTAAGCACTGAGACTTAGCACAGGTTGTTCCTTGGGTGGCCCTGAGTAGATAAAGATCGGGAGGCATCGAGAGCCCCCCTTAATTTAGGAGGGAGGAGGGGGGGAAGGCTAACGCCTCCGCGCTTCCTTTGAAACCATATTTCTCTAAAACTATACAAAATAGGGCATGCGATATATCATTTTCGGATAAATGAAGGACGAGGAATTCATTTTTGGAACAAAACAAATGTACTTTAGAACAAAAATACAAAAAAAATGGAAAAATCTTAAAACGACATTTTTTTTTAATACATATTATTGCACGTTTTATAAAAACCGTAATAGTTATTTTAAAATAAAAAATACTTTTTAATAGCTACATTTATTTAGTTTTAGAAAATGTATAATTTGTTATAGAAATATATTATAGGACGAGTGATAAAAATTAATTTACATCGCCCGATAGGGTGATTTGAATGCTCATTTCAATAAGTTTTGTCAATGATTTCAGGTATGATCACTATTTTTAACACACGAAAGCCGTAATCATTATAGTTTATGGCTATTTTAGTGATTAAAAAAATAAAAATAAAAATTAATGTACTTAAAATTAAAAAAAATACAAAAATTAAAAAAAATATTAAAAATGTGATTTTTTTTTTAACATTATCCTATTTTGTTCTTTCTACACAATATATATCTAAAAGCAATAAATATCAATAAAAAGCCACATTTATGCAGTTTATAAAAATATATAGTTTTATATTTATATATAATACAAAACGCGAGATAAAAAATAATGAAAATGAAAATTTTAATGTACGGGTAAGCTTGCATTATTCGATGAGGTGAGGTAAAGGTACTACCCGCTGTGCAGTGGAGTTCGTCTAGTAATACAGAAATATACTTATTCTAATAACGTTTACACATGTAGGTATATCACGACCCAGTACAGAAAATTGTAAAAGTCCTATGATATAGTTTATTTTGATTGTAAAATAAAATTGCATGTGACTTATAATGTAAAAGAAAAATTGTCTTAATCACGTTCTCCTCTCCTAAAGCAGTTCTGCATGCATAGGCTTGAAGATTTTTTAGTTAACTAGCAGAACTTAGTTACTTCCTTTGGGCCCCTTAAATCGGTTTTACCCATCCATAAAAGATAAAATAAAAATCGTCATATTCTTCCTTTCAGTATCAATGATAGTTAGTTATTGCGCAATAGTGCCATAAAAAATAAACTAGATTCGTATTAGCATTAAACATTAATGATTTTTGAACTAAGACATTGCTTTTGTACAAAGGAGAACCTCAAAAAATGGTCTAACTAGACGAAAACATGTGTATCGGGGCTAGTACTCAAGGCTCTCAAAAAGTGTAGCTATTTTGAGTTATTCAAATAAAACAACATGAATAGTCTGAATTTAATTATGTATATATCACAACACCCACTGCATAAGCACATCAGCTCCGAACATTTAATTTAAAACGTCTTTTCTCGCACATGCAATGAAATATTGTCTTTACGTTCCTTAAAATGGGCTGGGAAGTATCGCTTTTTGGGCGCAACAACTCGAGAGGACTGTAAAGGGATTTCATATTATTTTTCAGGCCTAGACCTGCAAAGTAACTTTTTTTTATAAAATATTGTCCTTTAGAGCATTTTTTTTTTATTTCATTGTATGTTTGAGAAAAGCACTATACATGCCTCGGCGTGAAAACGGATTCCCGGCCTCGTATCCCTATCCGGCCTCGCTCGTTCACTTTCATTATTTTTTATCTCGCGTTTCGTAATATATTTATATAACATACTATATATTTTTATAAACTGCATAAATGTAGCTTTTTATTGATATTTATTGCTTTTAGATATATATTGTGTAGAAAGAACAAAATAGGATAATGTTAAAAAAAATTATCACATTTTTAATATTTTTTTAAATTTTTGTATTTTTTTTAATTTTAAGTACATTAATCACTAAAATAGCCATAAACTACAATGATTACGGCTTTCGTGTGTTAAAAATAGTGATTATACCTGAAATCATTGACAAAACTTATTGAAATGAGCATTCAAATCACCCTATCGGGCGATGTAAATTATTTTTTATCACTCGTCCTATAATATATTTCTATAACAAATTATACATTTTCTAAAACTAGATAAATGTAGCTATTAAATAATATTTTTTATTTAAAAAAAACCATTACAGTTTTCATAAAGTGTGCAATTATATGTATAAAAAAAAATCTCGTTTTTAAATTTTCCCATTTTATTTTGTATTTTTGTTCTAAAATACATTTTTTTTGTTCCAAACATGAATTCCTCGTCCTTAATTTATCCGAAAATGATATATCGCATGCCCTATTTTGTATAGTTTTAGAGAAATATGGTTTCAAAGGAAGCGCGGAGGCGCCAGCCTTCCCCCCCTCCTCCCTCCTAAATTAAGGGGGGCTCTCGATGCCTCCCGATCTTTATCTACTCAGGGCCACCCAATGAACAACTGTGCCAAGTCTCAGTGCTTAATCATAAAATGCAGGGTTCCCATACAAGCCATAGCAATAGCGTCCCCAGTATATGTGCATGCTTTTAAAATATTAATAATGTCATGTAAGTTATGAGAGTTAGTTTGAAGTATGTAGATACTTAGATAGCTATAAGAATCTTAACTAAACACACGTCGTCAGTTGATTATGATTGAACATGACGGTGAACTGACGTCAGTCTCTTGATTATTCCCGCCGTGTGTAAAGTTGTAGACTCAAGCTCATCAGACACATAAAACAACAGGAAAGCACACCACCACACGCCAATAAACAAGGTAAACCTACCAACGATGAGTCCTATTTTGCAGTTGTGGTTTTTCCACGCGCAAGACATCAATGTACCCGTGGTGTCATTCAGAATAGCGCATATGTCAATCTGTACGTCCTACAAGAGTGAGAATTCATGCGTTTAGGAATAGATATGAAAAATTATTCCAGTTTGTGTTGAGTTGGATGCAGAGTTGTGGATCGACCTCATGTTGAAGATGATTTTAGAGGCTTTCAAGTTTGTTTATAGCAACTCAGTCGTCAGTTCGATCACTAAAGGACAGTTTATTAATTGTATCTTTAATATTCTTTTATAAGGTGATTCCAACAATTAACTAAGTGACATTTATTTATTATTTGGACTTCAACAATTGGTGAAACCGAATATATAAAAAGCTGCAATCTAATTGGAACAAAAGAAGCTGTGTGTATGAAACTAAAACGGTAAAATTACACGGTAAGGAGGATCTCTTCTGTAATATCAAGAAAAGGTCGAACAAATATCTTGTTTTTCTTATGTGCAGTCCTTCGATAATATTTAACTACAGCATTAAACAGAAACAAATGATCGACCATAGATACTGAGTTGTCATAAGTTGTCTAGAAAGCCTCTACAGGGCTCTCATTTCGATTGCCATATTCATGCGTTACATCGAAGATAGAGAGCTGGTATCATCGTCAACTCACCGATTATTAAGCCTATCTTGCAATGGCGTTCCTTATGTGCACATGACAAAAGAGTGCCGGTAGCATCGTTAAGGATGCCCATCACAGATAATGAAAGGTCCTGTAAAATTACTTCTTATATACATTTCATCGCAACGATATGTGCTAGGAAAATTGCAATTTGGAAGACCATGTCAAGTTACTAAAACAGCCTCTGAAGGTTTTTTTGGAGGGCACAGAAAACTTTAAAATTTCTGAAGAAAAAGGTCATTCATCATTCAGTATGTCATGCCATTGCATCAATTAGAAAAACTGCACGGGATTGTTTCTCATACTGAGGGTTTTTTCTATTCATTTACACTAAAAGGAGTGATATCAGTGATATGATTTAGATAAATGACACTTACCCCACGTCTCGCGATGGCGTCTTTTAATCCCTGGACGACATCTGTGCCGACAACGCCAGAGCAAGAGAATCCTTTGGTCCAACGTTGTAAAATGCCTTTCGTGAGACCAAGTTGTTTTAGCGGAAAACTAAATGTGAATCCGAGCGCCAAACGTTCTTCATACACTCCATGTTCCTAGCAACAAAACAGCATTTAAATTAGGAAATGTTTTTTAACTGCACAATAAATTTGTATGTCTATGGAAATGTGTTATGTTATACCTTCATAAAATTGGCTAAGCACTCAGCTATGTGATCGAACAGAGCTATTCCAGTACCAGTCATGATGTTTTGAGGTATGGCATAAATTTTGGACTGCATGTCGAAGTGATTATCACCTAAATTTATTATTAATACTCTGAAGTTGGTTCCGCCCAAATCTAACGCCAAAAATTTACCGCGTTCTGAAAATAAAGAAATATAAGTCGGTTGTCTTCGGGCCTGAGAAAATACGATTATTTTAATCGGAAGTAAGTTTACCTTTTCCATTGGGCAAGTCTTGTATGTAAGTGATCCAGCACTTTACGATGGATGATTCATGAGTGTCTCTGCCGAGACCATTCTCAATGGCGCCATGGAGGCGCACCATGACCTCCCGTAGCTGCTTGTCGGACCACTGGAATATCTCGCATTCCTCGCGGATCTGCAAAGAAGAGAAAATCTTGTTAGGAACTTGCACAGGTCCCTGGGATGATAAATACACCCCATATTGACTAGATATCTGTGGAATACCCCAGTTGGTTCAGAGCTGTTTGGCGTTAAACTTAGTTACAATTCCTAAGTGATCTGTATGATGTTATCTCTTCAGTGGAAAGTTTAATTAAATCCTGAAAAGTTATTGGTCGTAAGTTATAATGTATAAGACAGACTTAATCACGACCTCCGATTTTGAAAGTCAATCACAGTATAAATATTTACAATGTTGAAATATCATGTGGAGAACGTAACATGAACTTGGACTTGAGATTGCCGCGTTTAATACGCCCTAAGCGGCTGCACGTGCAATTTGCACGATCGAGCTGGAGCTCGAGTAGTACACACTATTACTTATTTTTTATGATAATAAATTCAGCCATCGCATTCTTATGTTAATGGTTATGTCGGTAATAGTTATCATGTAAAAGTATTATGATTTTTCTTTAGTACGAAAAGGAAAAAAGTAATTTCCTTGTTTTTTATGCAACAGTCAAAAGCACTCACGCGTCTGTAGATTAGGTAACGAGTTGGTAATTGTTCATGAAAATATAATACGTTAAAGCACAATATGTTTTTAAGTTTCACTGAAAATATTCATAACTTTATTTGCTTGCGATATTGTAGAGATTTGTTTAGTTTTACATAATCCTTCGCTGGATTTCATTACGCGCGGATGCAAAACGAACGAGCAAGATAGGAGACTCGTTCTTTATCGTGAACAAGTTCCACAAGGTCAAAGCGGTCATTACAACTACTGTTACTTTCCAATTCAAACCAAAGTTGTCGGCTAGTAAAATTAATTCTAAAATCAATATACATATTATAAAACAAAGGCCACTCACCTGGGGTAGATTATTGATAGCCATACCCATTTTGATTAGTTATGTAGTATTTCTATTCTTATATTAAATACACTGCGAGTGTTTGTGTTCTGTATATAAGCTGGCACAACACACACTGCGCACGACACGTCCGACTACGCGCGCAAAGAATTGAGGAATACGGCTGGTGGCCGTCGAACGCGATCTATTCAATAGCGCGCTCTTTTCATTCATACGTAAGTCATGACGAATTACTGTGTTCTCACTCTACTATGCCAAAACTGCGCGCAAATGAGCAGCTCAACCTGATTTTACAAACTATGCCGGCGAATCCAATTCAAATTGAAATGATTTTAGATGATTTTGCGACCAGCACTTGTCTTTCAGAGACGATGTGACTATACTTTTATCAGAATTTGCATTTTTATTTTTTGTGTAACGGATATGTTTATCGTATGAACCCAGACGAGCCTCCCTGTGTTTGTTTCTGATTGGTCGGCGCGTGGGCTCGCTCAGGACGTCATACACATTCCTCGACCTCTATTTATAATTGCGTTAGTATGGGTGCAGTTATCGCTAAAACTTCAACATGCGAGCCCGTTGTAGTCGATGGTATACAGTTCTTTTATAGTTTTGCAATTTGTATATTATCGGAATGTCGAATTACTACTTGTATAATGGTTTACATCAGAAGTGGCAGGTCTTTTATGTGCTCGAGTGTCTAAGATTTTAAATTGAATTCATTAGCATACGAAGCAAATCGAGTTTTGCGTGAAGAAACACGTTAATTTACATTTTGGCTGTCGGTTTTGCATCTATATTTATTTAAGCTTCCATTTAAAGTTAAACTGTTATTGTAAGCAGAATATTGAATGACATTCTAACTGGATCTTTCAAATTCTTATAGTGTAAATAAAATTAACTTTCACCAACCGAATTAAATACTCCCTTCTGCACATCAATCAGGCCAAACAAACGACAAGAATATAAATTCCTCATTGCATCAATAGAGACTGCTAATAGCGTACCTAAATGATTGTTAAAAATAATGGAATAAGGTGAATAAACTATAATTTTAAAAGGTCGAAGAACAATACCTATTTGGCGTGTTTCTAATGGAGAAAAATCTAATAATAAACGTATGTTTGCTTTGCTCGGACGTCAGGATGAACGCACGCTGAACCGTTTCTTGGCATAGTCCGTTGTTTATTTTAGATACCCTCGTGACGACGCCGCCCTTTTGACAATGCATGCAACTGAATACACACTCAATGGTAGCATATAATGGTCAGCCATTAGTTACGTCTTATTCAATTTTATGCTATCAGTGAAACTGTAATTACTCGTTTATGCTCAAGATGAACGCAATGTACCTGCTTAATTTATCATTTAGCTCGTTGATGAGATGTTAACAAAAAGAGAAGCAATACAGTAAACTTTTTAGGTCATATTGTTAAAAAAAGTTGCGCATTTCAGGGGGTAAACACGTTAACAGTGTTAATTAACACCTTCTTTTTACAAACTAGTTACATAATTAATGGATTTAAAAACAAAACGAAATGAAATGATGTAAAGTGAATATGAATAACTGTCTAGCTAGGATAAGCCTAGTTGTATCTGCCCGTTAACGTTATTGGGCCCTTGACACGCAATGTGACGTAATATTTCAAGAGTCAATACAATGCTGAAACTACAATAACTAGGGATGTACCGACTAGTCGCCGACTAGTCGGGAAAGCCAACTATCCGGCCAATTTTGTAGTCGGCGATTAGTCGGCGACTAGTCGGCAAAAAAGGCCGATTAGTCGGCACATTATAAGTGATAGAAAAACAGTACAAACATAAATTAACAGCTGATATTGTTGTATTATGAACCTATTTGTTATATTGTTAGTCAAAAGAAAAGACTGCGGTAATCACAGAAAGAAATGTCCTACCAAGGACTATCGGTTTCATAGGCAGGATTCCTACCAACTTAAGCCAAACCGTTTGTTAAAAATGGAAATTGTATATCAATATTCTCATTGACCTTTGAACCTTTAAAAAATAATGAAAAGTGCCAACAAAGGACCAATGTAATTCAAAAACTTTGATAAATCACTCGAAAATTATGGTCTGGCCGACTAGTCGGCCGACTAATCGGCCACCCAAGCGCCGACTAGTCGGTAGTCGGCCTAGTCGGCCAAATCAATAGTCGGTACATCCCTAACAATAACCTTTTCATTCGTTTGAAAATACTTGTATGTACAAGACATTTTCCTCCAGTGAGTCGATCGCTATAAGCCGACATTCTGGGCTATATCTAAAACATTGTTATTAAAACAAAAACGAGATATCTAAAAGTTGGGGACATTCATAAAATACTAGTCGACAATTCGACATTAAAGAAATCATTAATTCGCCAGGAAATAAAACTACGCTGTCTTATTTGGAATGTGGTTCTTAAAGGCTCATTCATAATTACTAAAAAAATATGTATGTATGGCTATAGTTTGATATACAATACCTGGCGAATTATGAAATCATTTATATTTTGTGCATCAACTGATAATAAATTAAGCTGTATAGAACTAAAGACGGGTGTCGTTTTGAGCAGCCGCGAATTGATAATCGATGTTTGCGAATCGATAGCGCTATTGAGTATTGACGCTAAACAAAAGAACATAATTATTAATAATGATCTTTACAATTTGAACCTTAAAAAAGTAGACACAAACGTTGTTTTTCTATTGTTTGGTTTTACGTATTAACGCATTAAATTTTTGCACAGGATTAGTTCAGCATCAGCACTAGCGCTTAGTCATGGTACTGGAGTTGGTTTAATCACTGATATAGCTCAATCATGTAGGTTTTGAGATAGTATTAATAGCGATTCATGTTGGTTATAAAATGATGATAATATTATCTGTAGATAGAGAAATCTGGACTTTTTAAACAACTTTCTGAATAAAGTACACATGACACAGATACCCAGTGGCGTTCTCCTTTTTTAACCCCCACGCTGTCACGCAAATGGATAAGAGTTATTAACTTATTATTTAACATTTGCGTGTCTACTTTAATATCTAATTCATAGTCATGTATTTCATCAGATTTCCCAATGGACTACGAGTGGGGATGATTGTCAATTTAGGTTTTCTCAGTTTGAAATAGTAGAAATATTTGGATGAAAAATGTACTTATAATTTAAAAATCAGGCATATTTGGTGTTTCATTTGTGATTGCTATGATTTTTTCCTATATTTTCCAATCTGTTTAATAATCTAGTCTATTTTCCAAATTTTGAACCGAAGCCTAGACATTGCAGGTAAATTATTTCCCAAGTACCAAGTGACCTCTATTTAGAATGTTTAATTAACCGCTATTGAGTATATTGAAGAAAATAAAAGTCTATATTGAAATTGACATTCAATTGAAACGCTGGTCAGACAATGCTTGCTACTTTATTGATCTTATTGACTTGTGTGATTTGTAGAGACAAACTAATAGGAACCACGCAACACTCAGGATTCGTCTAGATTTGCTATATGATGTCATAATTTATCTTTAAAATAGATCTACTATTAAGGATATACTGTACCTCTACCTTTTAGATTCTTCGCTGTTCCAAAACCCTCGCTGTTCTAATTTGTCGATTGATTTGAACTAAATTGTTTGTTATCGAGTTCTTCTTTTGACCAATTCAAACTTTTTCGCGTTTACGGTTCAAACCTTTCGAAATATTGTGTTCTGGTTTTTATATGGGACAATTGTCCCTTCATTAGTTTTACTACGAGTATTTTGGGTTTTTGAAAATTTTACGACTATGTATCTTAAGTTAGTGGGGCAAATTTATCCTTACTGGATTAGCTACAATTATTTTATTAAGTCCAATAATCCGTAAAGTTGCATTAGTTTATAAATGGATTACGATAACATTACCATTATCAGGGGAAAAACTACAGTAAAAGCAAAGAGCTCGTATTCATAGCTGTATTAGAAGAAATGGCTATAGATTATTATGAAGAACCGCCAATTAATTGAGTTGCGACTGATAGCAATTACGATAGAATTGTTTAAACAAACATTTCTCAGAAGTAGACGATAAGACGAGCAGGAGATAATGAAAACCGGTTATATCCCCCTAACTGCCTTGCTAATATGATGCTAATTAGAAACACACTGCTGAAGTCACGACACATGAGCACGAAAATTATCACATTGGAATCCTTAAAAAGACTAATATTTTTATGCTTGACAGTAAAAATATATGTTCATAATCCCATAGTGTATCGCGTTCAGTTACATCTACACCATTACACGAAGAAGAATATCTGAACTGGACACACTTTTATATTATAACAGCATCAGTGTCGTGTTCAGATATTTTCGCTCTCGTAACTGTGTAGATGTAACTGGACGCGACTGTAAAGGCAACGCCCATGTCTTATCAGTTAACGGCACACGCAAGTGTTGATGTTCTTTTGAAATTGCCCGAGTCGTTATAGTCTGCTTTTATGACGCTTTAAAGAACCTATACCACTGTTCAGTTAAATGTAAGTCAATTTTTACCATCTACCTTTTTGTGTAATTGGGGTCATTGGGGTTTCACAGCCTAAACTTTAGGAAACACTGTTTACACATTGCGTATACATTTTTATGGTAATAGATTAAGGGCTCTAAACTATTTTTTCAAATCCCGAAAGAGCTCAATAGCTATTTTGAATTATTTTAGTCAAGTTATTAGGTTGTTAAAGTTGTCACATTGATATTGATTGACTCAGGTTCTCAGATTGTTCAGCATTGTTCAGTATGTTTCTATGTATGTACATGTCTACATGATACTCATATTTACAATCCTGACATCAAGTAGAAATTGTAATTATGTGTGAACGTCAATTCTTGAAATATAGTTTCAATCCTTAAAACACAAATTCAGCTTTATTGAAACGTATTATGATGGATTAAGAGCGATTACTTAGGGATAAAAGTGGAAAAGCCCTTAGAGGTTTTCCCTTCCGGCCGCTAGGTACTAACCGCGGCTGACGCGTCCCTAATGTGACCTTGGGTCATGACCTTTACTTATCTTCCGATTATGTTATAACATTTAGTAATCATAATTATTTGTTATCAACGTTAATCGTTTGCAGGTAATTATTAAGACGTCGGAATTGATACCTACATTACATATGAAGTGTAACTAGACTGACATTCATTTTGCATTTAATGTTTATAACCTCAAAGTGGTCAGCGCTAATATGAAAGCTAATCCGCTTTTCCTTTTTTTTATTTAAGTAATAGAATGACAGGTACAAATATGTCGAACTTGTTTGACTTATTCAGATGCCATATAACGGCTATATCTAATAGCCGGTGAAGCTAACCTAACCTAAAATATTCAAAATGTATTTTTTTTCTTTAAAACCTGACCTTCTTTAACCGGAAGGAACTATCTTCGCTAAAGGTTTATTATAGTCACCGGAATTTTTCAAATTAACGTAAACATTTAACGTAATTAACAAGACAAGCATACTCACTATATCTCGCGCTTGACGCATATCGATTTGTCTTGTCAGACGCGACGACTGCGATAAGAGGTGATGGATAAGAAGCGTTGAGGTCCACAGGGTGAAGCCTTTACTTGCACTTGGTCACAAAAAATCGCGAATCGCGAGACTGGAGACGTTCGGAATGGCTGAGCGAAGTGAAAGGAGTATAAGCGCTGCAATCGCGGAAACTTGTGTGTGGCCGGCGCGACGTTAGGGTCACCTTGAACGGCGGCGCATGTGCCGAGGCACACCCTCGGGCTGCCCGCGCCCCGCGCCGTGACGTCACGAGACGAGGGCCCGCGCGCGACTGCGAATCCCTGTTGGGGCGGCCTTGTCTATTTATTTAGCAGCGAAAGTGACTAGATATTGTATTTATTAGCCTTTCACTACAGGTACATACAATGAACTTAAGTTTGAAGACTTTGAAGTACATCAAAGTGATGTCTATCAGGACATGATTGTCACATGCATTTCGCGTATGTATTTATTTACATTTAGTAGCTTGAACTAAATGCGTGGGAAACTAACGTCATTTAGACATTATGTTGACGTCATAATCAAAGTTTTGAATTGTTCTTGTCTTTTCACCTCCTAAGTCAGCCACTTGGCCTGGCTGTTATTCCTTGAAATCATTTCTAACCAAATCAGCCCTAAATTGCATGCGTTTGTCGTGACTATATGAGCGGGAGAATGAAGAATATATATGATCCACTTGTACTAAAATGTACTCTGGATTCTGTAGTTCAATTTATTTATTGGTAAAATTTTCTGTAAATAGTAGTTTTCAGAGCTCGCCTTACGGTTCATTTCAAATTAGGAAATAAATCGGAGTTTGTGTTTTGACTGTAAGTAAATAGTAGAAGGATGTTGACATTGAAAGTAACGCGGTCCCTAACGATTAAGGAAATTAGATTACCATCATGAACCATGAAGCGACTTATTACATAACGTACAAACAAGATAACGCGATACGTCGCATAACCACCAGAAAACCGAAAACTATTTTCATAGCTTTTGATTAATAATAATTAATTAATTATCTCACAAATCAAACTACCTATACCTACCAAATTACCTGTACCTACTTGAAAGTCAAAACTCCACTTAACATAAATATGTAATACAAAAATAAACGTTTACGAAGCTCTAAAATCCTCTTTGCGATCGCGATAAGGATTTGATATTACGCAGCCAGCCACCTTGTGTCACGTGACTCCCTTCACGCAATACGTCGGCGTATATCGCAACAGATAGGAAATAACGCCTTGCCAACTCAACCATAAACAAATAATAAACTGCAAAATTCCGCTTTTAGACATATGCGTCCGATTTATAGGTACTGTGACGTCAGCGGTCAGCGACTAACAGATTTAGTCCTGTAAGTACCTCACTGACCGGTCTATGTATACACTTTATAGTCCGCAACCTTGAATATTTTAAAGTTTGAATGTAAATTCATCGTTATATTTTTAGTGGTTTTCCTCAGCTGGAGTTTTCAGGCGTTTGTACCACTGTGCATTTCTAATTTATTGCCTACGTTGCGTCATCGCATTGGATACGTCATGTTAATAAATAGCGACGAGTTTTTACACTTTTTACTTATTTCCTTTAGTGGTGTGTACTCTAAATACACGTGAGGTTTCTTAGTTTATAAACTTGAATTAGATACATGCTATGCAGCCAGGTGTATGTAAATGCAATCTCCGATAGCAATACCTAGTCAAGCAAGTTGGTTGAGTTCAAGGTGTTACATAATACGTGTAAACCTGAAAATCATCTTTGTTTATTTATTAAGTGAGCTCGTGACCGATATTCAAAATGAATTTATCCAAAGTTTCCTTGCTTGCATTATTATGTAGGTTTTATTAAAGTTATGTTTCCTGTTGTGTGTATACGAGTATGTAATGTATAGTGTAGATTTTTTATTAAAAATTAATCAGTGGAAGTACAATGGTTGCGAAATAAGAGTAAGCTAACGCAAGGTGAGGTCCTTCTTGCTACCATTATTGCGTGCAACTTGTGCAAACATACGTACACTCAACGTACACTACCTACACATCATTTCATACAACGTCCTTCATATTTTATCGTTTTAGTCCGAGTAATCATAATCAGACAAGCCTTTTTTCCTTCCTCAATATTACAACTTTTTGCGTCAGCCGCCAGAGGTCCTACCGCGAACAACCAAGTTCAAAAATTGGTGGCATCTTTCTCTCTTCAATTATGGCGTAATAAGAGGAACGGAGAGAGATTTCTGCAATTTGTGTTGTTCGCGGTACGCGTCGTCATTCGCGTCACACGAAACAAAAAGTATTGTCCTTTAATAAAGACAAATATTTACAAAGCAAAGTCCACCGATATCTAAACTTCAAGCTCAATAAAATATGTAAATTGTATTTGTCAATAAAACCGTCTAGATTAACGTATTAGCATGTATAAGATCATCCAGATCAAAGTCCGTCGCATGACCTTTAAGCTAAAGGGCATAAGAGCCAGTCGGACCGGTGCAACTGACCGGTCAGTGTAGTGAAAGGATGGGTGTGGCGACGTGCCTCCGGACCGGACGCGTGCGCCCGCGCACGATGCGTAACAGGCTCCATCCATGCCCTACCAGGCCCAGAAGGACTTAACTCACTGGGGGATCCTAATGGGATGATATTGTTTGTTTTCATTTTAGTATACTCTGTATACTGAAGCCAATTTAAACATTTTTATACCACTTCGCTGGTAAGCTTACGAGCCGCCCTTTCAATAATGTCAATTCCTATATTCCGATGTCTATTGTGACATCAATTAGCACGTTAAAATGTCTACAAACTATGGCAATGCGACCTTGGTGCGGTGCGATAGTCTGTTTATCTGTTATGGCTATCATATCGCTCATTAAAGAGACAAATATTTTTTGTACGGCTGGGTCAGAGGCTTATAGGAGGCAAAACAACAGTATCCAAATCCGTTCCGCCTTTTTTGCATGATTGAGCAACAAAAATATCAACTTCCCAGCACACACACTTTCTCAATTGGACGTGGGATCAAAGCGGTATGACTCATCAGACAAAACTGAATTGGCAACCTTATTTTATGAAGATAAGGTATCTTTCACCAATTACATATAAATATAGGTGGGTAAAGTATTACCTACGTGACAAAGGGCATGTGTGTGTTTCGGTTCCAAATCTGCATGGGGTAATCCCTATTTTAAAATCTGTAGCTTAGGTACTACTCAACTCACAGAATTTCCGTAGTATGATTTTTTTGTCTCTGGTCTGGTCCTACCCTACCGCATGTTTGTAGGTAATACAAGAAATAAATTAAGAAAGTACCTCGTATATGTGAATTAGTAATCAACGTTGTTCAATCTAGTTTTTACTGGAAACAATGATAAATTTGTAGGACACTATATCAAAGTCCCTTTTAAGTCTGATAAGTCAAAATATAAAGTCTGAATCGATAACTTATAGATAAACAAGAAGTTATTATTTGTGTCGAAGCATAACCAAAGGTCCCATTTTGTCGCTTATTTTAGTGCACTATTCTGTCAGTATGAAAAACCAGACTGCAACGGGGAGATCCCTAGGTTGCATTGCAATTGTAGACGCAAAGAACTTACAGCACTAGATCACAATATTGTAGTCATCTCTGCTATTCATTCTGTTTATTGTTGCCTACCATTTTAGACGTTTTTGCTTTATTTCCAAGTATTTAACGTGTCCACAGTTTGCCCGCGTAGGAGATATAGTTTTATGGTCTCAGTAATTTCTATTTTTCTTCCTGTTGGTTAGATTTCCCAAAATATCTTAAGGTTTATAAAGCTATATTTTACACCACTCGCGTCATTTTATATGCGATTATTATATTATATTGCGATAGTGCGATGTAGGTTTAGAACTGTCACCCCTTTAAGTAGGTATGTACTAGATTTTAATTCTCTTCTATAGTCAAAATCATTCGTTATTTTTTCGGCTTTGAAAAATACCAGTTTTAACCCCTACAGTGGTAATTACCCCAAGACTAGGAATAGTAGGAATCGCTAACTAAGAAGAACTGGAACTGTCAATTAGGATCATCATTCGATTTGTCAGACTTAATATAAGCGAACGAGTAAGCAAGTTCTTTCACTCGTCTCGTCTTCACACGGTTGGCTAGGGGTTAGGGTTTTTTTGACCTAAACTATGCGAGGAATTTAGGAAATATTTTTATGATTTGGTTACCTGCGTGACAGGCACTGCCTAGAGTAGGAGCCAAAGCTAAACGATTGTGATGTATACTTATGTTTAAATAAATAAACTGTAACTGAAACTGAATTTAGGTCATTAACTTATAAGTAAATAGGCTCGATCAAGGGTTCAAGGAGTTACGAAGCGAGAATAGTATTTTATGCAATTGGTGGTTAAAAGAGGTCAAAAAAGGTGAGTGGCGTGGGTAACAATTTGAGGCGAAGCCGAAAATTTGTTAATAAAGACGCCACGAGCATTTTTTGACTCAGTTAAACACCGTTGCATACAATACTTTTTCTACGACCAAGCACTTATTTTGAAAGAAAATTATAAATTCAACAAATACCTTCAGTAATCTTAGGTATCTAGTGGACCGTCTACCATTTTGAATATGCAGTTTGAGTGCAAACATGAAAATAAAACTGTCTATGGTATGGTTCTTTGAAGCCTGGCCACTAAGACGAATCGAGCCGAGTTGAATCGAGTTCTCATACATTTGAATGCGATTCGACGCGTCGCCAATGAACGCAGCAGAAAACGAAGGAGTCTCGACTCTGCGAATTGGTTTGTTAAGTTGGTTATGTATTTACTGAACTTTAACAGCTAAATCGTGCTACTGCTACTAAATGTTTTCAGGGTATAGACTAGATAGACTTGTCCTGACATATTTTATGTAGGGTTTTAAAGTTCTATGCACGACCTTGTAACTCACGAATAACAGTACGGGAGTAGAAAAAACACTATAATAGAAGGCACCATAGCTAATTTGCTATTTGGCCAACTCCTTTAAGAAAAGACATAGTGTACGTACCTAATAACTACGTGCACTGTTGTATGGTCAATTATTGTGGTGGGTAAATACGGGGAAAACTGGACGCATATAATTGACCACCGAGGCATCACTGGTCTGATTGAGTTTGTAATTGGCAAGGCAATCAAAACCAGACGATGAAACAGTTCGGGCTGAACTACTACTAATAAGAATAAAAACGTTATAAAGACATCAAACCATTATAGAGTACACATTTGTTAGTCGTACATAGGTGTGTATAAACATGAACTGATGTATTCATTTACTGCAGCTATTCAGTGTTCAGGTGTATACGATGCAACGTGCTGTTAGTGACGCCATATCAAATGACATTGCGGTGACTTTGACTTATAGGAGTGGCCGATAGTCTTTATCTTGAGTACCTAAGTAGGCATATGTCTTTATTTACTAGATATGGGTTCTTTTGAAATTCAAGTGTCTACCACAAAAATGCAGTGTCTTTAGCTGCCTCTTTATTGCTCTTACAATATTTGATATTCGAAGTAGGCCTCACTATTATAACTAAACCTTGAAAGAATAATCTTTGTGATATTCTTTAAATGCTGGGAAGCCTCGCATTAACCCCTAAGGGGTTACAATACTCACAATATTTAGTGTTTTAAGTCCTAGCATCCACTATTGGCTCCGACGCGTTCCATAGGCATGCATGATATTCTTAATTGTGACTTTTTGATAGTACAATTTACGGTTAGTGGGCTGTCATCTGTCAAATTCCATATAAAATGGTGGGTTAACCCTCCATTTTCGTTGGTCCAAATGGCCCTTAAAGAATAGTTATTTGTTATACAAGGGGCAAAGTTGTATTTTAACGCCGAGTGTGGAATTGAAAAACGAGCAAGTGAAAGGATTCTATAGTTGAACCACGAGCGAAGCGAGTGGTTCGAGAATAGAATCCTGAACTTGCGAGTTTTTTTAACACACGAGAAGTAAAATACATTTGCACCCGAGTGTAACACAAAACTTTTCCTCTCACTATAGCGAGGAAACTACAACGCAAAAAATGCATTTATCACTGCTTCCAGTAGTTCCACAGGTGGTAAATCATCTTTATTACTAGATTCACCTACTTTTATAAATTTTAAAGCAGTTAATTTGACTTTATTCAAGGTCAAATTACTTTACCCACTAGTGGATAAAATGCGTTTTTACCCGCTGGTATTAAAGGACAAAACACGTGTTTCCGAGCTAGTGAGGGGAAAAAATCCTTAAATCATATAGCGGAAAATAACATAGCAATTGCTAAGACTCGGATTAAGTTTATGACTGTTGCTGAAACGATGACTGTCTTTAAAGGGGGATTACCGAGAATCGTACTAACAACACTTACTTGTATGTAATTGTATGTACTATGTACCATAACTACTGTTGAAATGTACCTCGGTCTGTCTGTACGTGATGAATGTGTTATTTGTTTGAGTCATTCATTGACAAACACAATCACAGTAATACTATTTAATAACTTTAGGTATACGGAAAATGCAATTATTCTTGATGTTTATGTAGGTATTGGCATGGGCTAAGTCGATTTCAAAGACTATGAAACCGTTAGATGGGTACTCGATTTAGCTGAACTTCAGTTTTTACTGTTTTCAGCTATGTATGATTTTAGGCATTTTTTAATTTTCCAGTGCAATGTTTAGTGATTGGAATAGCTATATAAAATATGACACATATTTTTTTCAATAACTATGAAGTAAGTATGTGTCTGATTAAACATGTTTATGTATTTAAGTGTGTTTTTGAACATAGTAGTTCTACAATGACGTATTGAACAACTGATAGTTTTATTAATGTGGTACTGTAATGAATCTCTGGCTAATAAATTTTATTGTGTTATGATAATTAACCATAGATATATTTTATTGTATCGTTTTCCATTGTATTTATTTCATACATGAGTATATTGTTTACAACTAAAGCCACTTCACGTGCAAGTTAACTTAAATAAAAAATAGTTAGTACTAATACCCAGAGAAACTAATAAATTATAGTTCGTAACAAGTTACATTTTCTGCAGTCAGTATCAGAGTTCAGATATTAACATATACTCTGTCATATTTTATTAGTAATAATCGCTAACTTGAACCAAAAGCCAAACTATAAAGCTTTATGAAAACTTTAGATCAGATTTCTTTCAGAAATTTTCAGAAAAGCGAGTACCTACTCTATACCTACAAATCCATTTTATGAGTATAGTTTTTATTAAAAACTTTTTAGGCTCAAAACACGTCATTAACGTATGTAACGTTGAATAATTTCAGCTTCATCTTGAATTCACTTTTTCATTCAATTTTAACTTGCAAGATTTGACCCGTATATATGTAGTAACTAACACGCGGTAAGATATTAATCCATCCATACTTCCATACTATCCATACTATCCATACTAAGTAACTCTGTCTGTCTGTCTGTCTGTCTGTCTGTCTGTCTGTCTGTCTGTTACGCTTTACCGCTTAAACCACGCAACCGATTTTGATGAAATTTGGAACAGACAATCTTTAGACCCTGAGACAGAACATAGGCTACTTTTTATTTCGAAAAAAAGGGATGAAGGGGTTGAAAAAGAGGTTGAAAGTTTGTATGGGATTTCTTAATTTTAAAAGATAAAACCATGAAACTTTATATTTTAGCACTTGATAAGAAATCATTAAACATCTTGATAAGGTCGAACGCGATTAATTAACATTATTTTTACCTTTTTTCTTTTTTTTTTGTGTGTCGTGCGGTGGGAAATAAACATTAACTAAAAGCGGGTAGATTATATTTATTTGTCTACCCCGAACATTTATATATATTAATATCGGGTAGTTTTGTGTTGTTTACATCTCCGGTGACATTTTACTGGGACGTCAGTCTTCCGCGACCACGGCCAGTGCAACCTGGCCGAAACGTTGGGAAAAAAGGTAAAAATAATGTTAATTAATCGCGTTCAGCCTGTATGTGACTTTAAATATGTGTACAAAGCGCGAGAACTTAAAGTGTTATCTTGATAAGGGATAGGGATAGGGATAGCGATAGGGATAGCGATAGCGATAGGGATAGCGATAGGGATAGCGATAGCGATAGCGTTAGCGATAGCGATAGCGATAGGGATACGGATACGGATACGGATAATATGGGTATCGTTAGAGGGATACGGATAATCGCTCGGCGGTCTCTTACAATCAATGTGCTCTAAGACGATCGTTGTTTGCTTGCTTGAAGATTACGTTTGCGATTGGTTTGCGATAAGTATAATCAAAATGTAAAAAATTGTAAGGGATAATAGAAAAAAGTACTTTTTACCCACCGATCATAGTGTCGAAATACGGGCTATTACGGATGTTTATAAAGGTTTCCCCAGCGTATATAGAATTACCTACGCTGTGGTCGATGTGTAATATTTCTACAATCATTGCAAGCAAAAGTATTATGTGCAATCGAAATAATCGCAGATAAATATACCTACAGAGAAACCTACGGATCCAAATGAAAATCTTAATGAATACTTTTATTACGCGGGCGAAGCCGCGGGTAAAAGCTAGTACATTTATAATTGAGAAAAAGTTTTTAGATATTTCTACATATGGTGGCTTTAAGTGTTTATCTTATACTTTTAAACGAGCAATTCTTGTATATTTATTTATTTATTTATTTATATACACCGACGATCTCGGAAACCGCTCTAACGATTTCGCTGAAATTTGTTATGTGGGGGTTTTCGGGGGTGAAAAGTCGATCTAACTTGTCCTTAGGTCTCGGAAAACGCGAATTTTCGCGTTTTCATGAGTTTTTCTTCGCGCGCCATCTCGTGTGGAGTAGTTGCATTATTAAGACAGAATTCTTTCGCTCGATGTAGGTACTATTTATTGCAAAAACTAGATGGCGACACAGGTATCTTGCCATTAAACGTAACAGTTTGGCAAGTTAATTCATGTACAAAATTAGTTTAAGTTGTTTTTTTTCAAAATAAATAAAAAAAAAAAAAAAAAAGGTCAAGGCCCCGTATACGAAGCAACAAACATTGAGTAACTTATGAATCGCGGGCGAGGTGTAATAATTTTTTCAAGTCATTTCATATTACTGAAAAAAAATACTTACCACGAATAGAAAATTACACAATTTTTTTGAATGACATTTTTTGTGGCGGAAGCGCGCCATCTCGTGTGGAGTAGTTGTATTGTTAAGACTGAGAATTCTTTCGATCGATGTAGGTACTATTTATTATCAAACTAGATGGCGACACAGGTCAAGGATACGAAACAACAAACATTGACTAACTTATGATTCGCGGATGACAAAACTTGCGTATTCATTAAGTGCTTTAATTATTATTACGAATTTTAAGCTTCTTCCGTTATCTCAGTAGTATTTTTAAAATAAAATACTTCAAACAGAAGTGCATTCTAGAATTATCCGGAAATAATAGGCACATACCGCCATCTGTTAATTGTAATCCGTACTAGCAAGTACTGTTATTTTAGAACTATGAACAAGTAAAAACGAGCAATTCTTGTATATTCCTTTATTTATTTATATAGACGTTTGCGGAAATCGCTCTAACGATTTCGCTGAAATTTGTTATGTGGGGGTTTTTGGGGGTGAAAAATCGATCTAGCGAAGCCTTATCGCCATCTGTGTGGAGTAGTTGTATTGTTAAGAGAGAATTCTCGGGCGGCGAAATTAACGACCATATAGCTGCGCTTAGCTCAGCGATGAGGTCGATCTAATAATGTTCACAGACAGATCGCATGTGTCAGGGCAGGGTTTCGAATTTCGGCCAGAAATTAAGTTTTTGTTTTTATTTTTTTTACAACAGTTTTTTTTATATAAAGACGTGATATAATAAAATAGAACCGAGCGAAGCTCGGTCACCCAGATATTTATATTTATACTAGGTAATTTGGATCTTCAAAACCATCCTCAGATCTAAACATGCATTCCAATAAATTTTAGGTATTTTGGAAAATTTATAACTGAATTATAACTAATAAGCATCTATGTGATCGCTATTTATAACTCAAATGTTTTGTTACTGACCTTAAAATTCACAAAGTCGTTGGACATGTTTGTTCTTCTTTAAACACAATTCTTGAATGAGTCTCCGCTGCACTGCTGCACAGAGTGGTGAACTGTTAAAGTGACACTCTTACAGCAAATACGCGAAAAACTCCAACAACACCTCCTTTTCTACACACAACAATAAAATCCTTTATCTTTACGGCTAACAGTATAATCTTTATCTTAATAAGACCCCATATAATAACTATTTGATGACAGCGGAGTTATTATAGAATTATCTGCTATGAAGAAGTTTTTCTGAACAATAAGCGGCGTTGTTTGATAATTTTATTGTTCTAGCGGTGGTCTACAACGAACTATACGTTTGCGAATGTGGTTACGTAAAGCGTACTTTGGCACTCCGAATCGGGAAACTTGGATGGTAACCAAAGAAAAATACACTCGACGCGACTTTTGAGACTCGGTTTACACTTTGACAGCTCAAACGTAAATGGATGTGGAAATCAATGTTTTCACGATTTTATTGCAAGTTATGAGCCATACCGTTTTAGGTTTACACGCTTATCTATAATAGTATCTACGGTTTAACTGAAAAGCAATGCTCTGAAACTGGCGCGCGATTCGTGTTATATCGCAAGATTGTGCGTTGAATTATAAATTAATCATTTAATGGCCAATAAAGGAAAGAGATGGATATTAGCCATCAATTCATCATCGGTATTTATCAGATGATAACTATTATAAATTATACCTACTTATTTTTCTCATCTTGTAATCAGCCAACTTGTAACCAGACAACCACATCTGCGCTCCATCTCGTCACTCGAATATATGTGGGAAGAAAAATACTATTTATGAAATACGTGCGATAGGCATTGGGATCCTTGTTTTTAATTAATTTAATTAAGTATACACCGTGTTTCACTTATCACTAAAAACCTGAAAACCGTTTGTTCAGAATCGAGAGTAGAATCGATTGAGCTATATCTTGATGGGGGTAATATTTTTATTTAAATTAGTATTATTAGTTATTTTGTATGTGCCTATTTATTCTATTGTATTCGTAATACAACATTGTGTATATCGCATTGCTAGAGGTTGTTTACCTTTTTCAGTATTTGGGGGTATAAAACTATAAATACTGGCTGGTTACTTGGACGATTATTTTTTCCGCTACGAGTTTGACGTTGTTTGTCAGTTTAATCTTAATGTTTATGATAAGTCATAACAAATTGAACTCGTACCTAATTACAACCTTGTCATTTTGAAAATTGGGTTTAAATTTGCTTACTGCGATTACCTGTATTAGTATGTTTATGTAAGTCTATTTATATTCTCTTATATGTGTATGTTTATTCAATTTGTGTGTTGGACATTAGAATAATTATGATTTTTTTATTTCGAAGCACCTACTCTTTTTGATTATGTTTGTTATTTCCGCTACCCAAAGGTTGTCTGGTAGAGATCGCTCTTTAGCGATAAGACCGCCTGTTGTCTGCCTCTATTTATAATCATTTGTTTTGTCTCCACTGTATCTTTTGCTGAGGTGTGCCAATAAAGAGTATTCTATCTATCTATCTACCTGTCCAATTTGAAGTTTACTGTGACAAAGCTTTAAAGTGTTTTACAGTGACATCTTAGCTGTCTATTGGTAAACCTTATGTCGTTGCAGTAACGTACACAAAGAAATAGTTTTATGGGTTTATGATGCTAGTTAGCAATTATTTTATTGAGTGTAGAGCTAAAAGTCAAGTAAAGCTGTACAGAAAATTAAAAATTCAATTTAAAAAAAAGTAACCATCAGATTAAAAGATGAATACTCTAGATGAGTTTAAAAAAATAAAAATCAGTTGGGGTGTCTGAGGTTTTGAGTGATACCGGAAACACGTTGTATAATTTAGTATAATATATTACATACTTTATTTAAATGCCTAGTAGTGGAGATATTTTTGAACGAAATATACTAAATCGAGCGGTCACATCACAATTCTAGAATCGCCGTAGTTACATATTTGATTGTGAAATGGAAAAGTAAGTCGTTTAATTAATTTTCATGTGTTTCTAATTAAAAATAAAATTTTATAAGTAGGTGATTTGCCAGAAAAATTGCGGTTCCGTCGTAGGTTCAGACAGAGGTGATTTTGAATTGTCTAGCCGTTGCTGTTTTTTAGATCAAAATACAATACAGCTGCCAAAAATGTAATGAGGAATGTTGAGTCTTCTTTATGATCAGAAAATACTTGTTATCATATCTTATGGTATAGGTACTTAAAATACTTGGGGAGTCCTGATAACAGTAACATTAGCTTATTATAAACGAATCATAATATTAATAAGTAAAAAGTTTTCACCACCTGCTAATAAAATTGTTATTGTTAATAAATTGTTAATAAAAGTCCATCCATTATATGCTTACTATTTGTTCATGTATACAAGGTGTTTTTTAATCTTCAATACCTTGTACTTGACGGGGTATAGTGTTATTTAATTTAGGATATACATACATAAAACAGCCAATTGTAAATCATTGCGGTGGCTAAATAAATATGCCGTATGTTTCTGTAGATACTTAAAGTTATATTTCGGTATTTGTAAATAATAAAATATCTGAAAATTCAGAAATAAACTAAAAACTGTAGGTTACTTACGAGTACTTTGGTTTTTTGTTTTTTGTGATGCCTAAACTATACTCTACATAATTACATACTTAAATTGGAAATTATGTAAACACATTTTTTGTTCTGAGTTTCCTTGGAACTAAAACATGACACTTAGGGTCGGTTGCATCAAACCGTCTGTCGCCGTTAAAGCGTTCGTTAAATTTTATTGTATGGGAAGTTCCATAGACGTCTGCTGCTTGACGATGATGTGTCTGTCAAATGTGGTTGATGCAACTGGCCCTTATACTTACACTGGCAGATGTTATGTTTTAGTTCCGAGGAATCTCTTATAGGCACGAGTAGGGTAGTCCCTGGTTTTATGATGACGGGTAAAAAAACCTAGTGTATTCACACTTCCACAAAATTCTAAATTGTAAGTAATAATTTAGAAGAGATAAAATTAAGGACGATATATATTTTGTATCGCCAACGTCATCTACCGTCACTACCGTGTAACTGAAATGTATAAGCTAGGGCTGCTGATTCAGAATCATAACATAGCATAGAAGCCAAGATAAAGCATATATTAATATTACGCTCGTTTCAGAGATGGCGTGGTTATCTATGTGAGAAATTGGTCATTTTTATTTGTTACTGATGATTGTTGGAATTGTTGTCTAGATTAAGGTTTGTTAAGATCATTAAATAGATTTATTTTATATTTGAATTTTTGTTTTCAGGTTTCCAGTTCATCGTTTCCCATGGATTATATCTAAAATTTCTCTTATATTCTTTGAAAGATAATAAATAAATTCTGACAGTTATAAATTGAATCTTATATTATAAATAATACTGTGGCTATCAATATCAGTAGTTAGCTTTGTAAATATAAGGGGCGATAAATAACGGTCAAAATTTACTTCTTAACTTACATTGAATATATATCGAGGTACAAAAAAAGATATATAATTCTAATTGATTGCTAAAGTCTATCAGATACAGACAGACTGCAACCCAAATGCAATTTGTATGGATGGATACTGCACGCCAATTGAAATTTGTATGGGAACTGTACGCCGAGTTCCCATACAAATTTCAATTGGATTGCAGACTATCTATATCGGCCCGAAGCCCTTATCTTCGGTTGACGCCGTACGCCGCCGTCTAGATCGTGCGTAGACATAACATCACGTTGCATTAAATAACATTGGTCAAGTAATTTGTGAGGTCTGGCCCCGTAGCCGAATGGCATTTCTCCGACGCCAAACGAAAACGAAACGGCTCTGTCGCGCCAATATGCAAGAGCGATAGGGATAGATATCTACTAGCGCTTCGTTTCGTGAGCGTTTCGTGAGCGTTTGTGCCATTCGGCTACGCACCCTGAAGAGATTGCAGTGACAAGAAAAAGAAGAAGGACTATTCAAGTTCCGTTTTGGTCTATTAATAGCTCTTCCAACGCTCTTCGCTGTGAGTAAAAACTTTATTATATACTTACTTAGAATTCTTTGAAGCAAAGCCATTGCTATAAGCTCTAAACATGAAGTAATCAGTAATCAGAATTTCATGTTTTTGCAGGATTGAATAAATATTGCTCTAGAAGATCATTTTGCGTTGTGCTTTTCATCAGGCGTTTGAATCGATAGTTGAATGTTTTCTTGCCGCTGGAAATTTTGTTGGAATAACATAAATAGGAAAAGCCTTGTTTAGTTATGAGGCGAGCGAAAACCAAGTTTATTAAGAATATTAAAAAAATATTGTCATCATAATTTATTTTGATATTTTTATAACAATTGGTCCTTCGAAATGGATTTCAAAGGTGCCTACCTACATCTGTTCTTGCTTTCTTTTACTTATAGGTCTATATATATTCATATGATTTTCCATTCTTGGTTCTGAGGATTTTAAAAATATTTTTTGATTAATTATTATTAATTTTCTTATTGGTTACGGTGACCACTTTCCATCAGGCGGACCTTATGCTTGGTTGCCACCGATGTAGTAAGATGCATTGGGGTAATTTCGAAAGGGGAATCTTGGTATGATATGATACATAGTGTGGTCACCCTACATGATACATTTGTATGAGAAAAGTTATGTCTGAATATCTTTAAAACCAGATAACGAATAGAAAATATTAGATGGTGGATATTTAGTAAAATTTTTTACTAAATGTTGAAGTACTTTCGAGTGTCTGTGGTGCTACAAATCTTAAGATATTTACATTTTTAACTTTCTCAAAACGTGTGGACTGAGTGAGCAATTACAAAAATTTATTATAAAAAAACCTGACACGTTAGTGGTTCGGTTTGTATTTTACAAATTCCCATTTCACTTTTACTAAACTATACACATATAATAGCGGTCTAAATCTTATGTTTTTCATCAAAATTCGGCTTTCCAAAAGTGTGAGGATTGAGTGAGCATAAGAAACTATTTGTAAAAAATTAAATACGTAACTATAGCTTGACCACAACCGCTGTGCCGCTCCTTAGGTATGCGAGCGGCGAGACGGGGGGGCAGAGCAGCCACTGCGCTCTGTCATTCCGCCGTCGTCGCTCGTGGCGGCGTGTAGTGTTATCTGTTGCGGGCTGTCTATGTCAGACGCACATGAGATAGAATATCCAAAGATGGGTCGTGCTTTATCTCGAGATGTTAAAGCTGTCATTTTCAAAGTGGCGGAATATTTTAGGAAAAGAAAAGCAGACAAAGATAGTTTCGAACATAAAAGTGACGCAAATATCGCCAAACTTGTGGCCGAAGCTACTGGGTACTGCCAAAGAACCGTAATAAATGTAATATCTGTAGGAAATTCATCAATTGAAAATGAGGGCCAACCGAAATTTAATTCGCCCAAAAAACCGAAAGTTATAAAGAAAAATATGTAATTGATGATTTTGACTTGGGAGTGATCAGGAGAAAGATTCATCAGTTTTATGAGATCGAAAAAACAGTGCCAAGTATTCGTAAGTTACTGTCAAGTTTGAGACAAGATGGTGTTTTGAATTGTGGACGAGAATATTTGAGAAAACTTTTACACACAATGGGTTACCGGTTCAAAAAATGTAGATCGAAAAGACATCTTCTTATAGAGCAGCCTAATATTACAGAGTGGCGGAGGAAATATTTGACAGAAATAAAAAAATATAGAAGTGAAAACCGCAACATATATTTCCTAGATGAGACATATATTAACGCCAGTCACAATGTTAGCAAATGTTGGCAATCATCGTCGGAACTTGGAATTCACACTGACATCGGGAAAGGACGACGCTTGGTAATCGTTCACGCTGGAAGTCGAAATGGCTTGGTCGAAGGTGCATTGACTATATTTAAATCCGATGCTAAGACTGGCGACTACCATGGAGACATGAACGGGCCTACTTTTTATAAGTGGGTGGATGAAAAGTTGAAAGATAAACTGCTGCCGAATTCTGTCATTGTGATGGACAACGCGTCTTACCACAGCGTTCAAGTTGATAAGAAACCGACCATGACAAACCTCAAAAGTGAAATGCAGAACTGGCTGCGGCGTCACAATGTTGAATTTCCGGAAAAAATTAAAAAGATCAACTGCAAATTCTTATAAATGCCACTCAAAAAGAGCCTGTTTACAGAATCGATGACCTCTTAAAAGCTCATGGGCACACAGTCCTGCGTTTACCTCCATACCATCCAGATCTGAACCCCATCGAATTGGTATGGGCTGATGTTAAAAACAATATAGCGCAAAACCATATTCATTCTTCTCTAGATGAAAAGATAAACGCACTGAATTTATTATTTTCGGAGTTCACGGCAGAAAAATGGCAGAGGTGTGATGACCATGTCCAAAAAATGAAAACGATTACTGGGATCGCGACAACCGTTTCGACAATATTATTGACCCCATAATAATAAATTTGCAGGATGACAATGATTCAAGTTCCGGTAGCGAAATGGAAGATGAAGATAAAAGTGAATCTATGTCAGAATAGTCACTGTATTCATTAACTAGAAGCTTATGTTTTTTTGTTTTTCGAACTGATTCTGTTTTAACTCTCGAAACTATTAATTTTTCCGATAATTACACATTAATTTGACTTATATTGGTTTTTTTATTTGTGCTTACCTAAAAATCGTATTGTACCATAATAAAAATTGGATATAATAAGTATGTACCTATACAGAGCCAAAATATTGTACTTCGGTATCTTCAGATCTATCCGACACGACGACAGACTCTTGTGTGTCCGTGATCTTTCCTGCCCGCACCCCGCCTCCCCGCGCATACCTAAGGAGCGGCACAGCGGTTGTGGTCAAGCTATAGGTGATCTAAAATTTATAGAGGTAGGTTGGCATATTTTTTACTAAATGTTAAATGTTAGTATATAAATATTATATGTTAAATGAATACATTCACTGTTTTCGTTGGTAGTTTGTGAGAACTGAGTGAGCACATGTTAATGACTGTATCTTTTGATTTATCTTTTTACAAATTCAGAGATTCGTTTTACAATTGTTTTAGAACTTTTACTAAATGATCAGCATATTTTATTTTTATTTTCGGAAGGTGCTCACTCAATCCACACGCACACTACTTTATTTGCTACCCTCTTGACCCTCTATAAGAATGGTCATTCGAACATGGGTTGCATTAGTTGCATTGCATATATGTAACTAATGCAACTAACTTGCTCTTGCTTTAGGGTCACAAGTCTAAGTTTCCAGTTACTAAGTGATAAAACATTAAATACATATTTTATTTCTTCAATACAATTAATGATTCCACGGCCGATACGGCCACGGCGACTGCTTTCAAGTCCGTTGCTGTCTCAGATGTGCTCGCCAATGGCTGACGTAGCCGATCTTGTTGGCAAATGTTCGTGGACACTGCGGACACGTGAGCACACCATTAATTTAATATAGTTATATTGTATTGCCGCAGGTGGTCGGGCTTTTATTTCATCGCGCTTGGAATCTAGCTCTGAGCGCCGTTGATGTTCGAAGTCCATTACCGTAGTATTTATTTTACTCCGCCATTCAGTGCGTACGGCTGCCTGCTGTTCCCATCGCGAGGGCTCTATACGACACTTTTTCATGTGCCGTTTAAGCACATCCTTGTACCTGAGGAATTGGCCGCCCTGTTTCCGCTTGCCTTCCTCAAGCTCAGAGTAAAAGATGCGCTTAGCCACACGCTGGTTGTTCATTCGCGAAACGTGACCGCCCCACCGAAGCTGACGGCGCATGAGGTATACCTCAATTCCACCCACATTTGCTCTACGCAGAACTTCGGTATTCCGGACGCGATCAGACCATCGGATCTTCAGTATCTTGCGTAGGCATCTGAGATGGAATCGATCCAACATGCGAATATGCCGGCGATAAACAGTCCACGTTTCAGCAGAGTAAAGAAGGTTAGGCAGCACGACAGCCATATACACGGATATCTTTGTAGCCAGTTTTAAATCATGTGAACTAAGGACCTTGTGGTCTAACTTGCCGAAAGCAGCAGCTGCAGCCCCAATTCTGCTATTAATTTCGGCATCAAGGTCACACTTAGCTGTTAATGTGCTCCCCAGGTAACGGAACTTGTCCACTTGCTTCAGCTGGTCCTCACCGAGCTTGACGACCAGTGCCTATGGACTGAGAACGTCTAACGACATCACCTCAGTCTTCTTGACACTGATCTTGAGCCCAAATCTGCAACAAGACTCGTCGAAACTGGACATAAGCTTTTGCATGCCTTCCGGGGACTCAGTCACAAAGCACAAATCATCTGCATACATAATCTCTGTGATTACGGTGTATGAGACTTTTGTGTGTGCTTTAAATCTGGCCAGGTTAAAAATGTTGCCATCGACGCGATAGCGGACGCGAACACCTTCGAGGCATGTTTGTAAGACTTCTCGTACTACGACTGAAAAATATAGTGCGAATAGAGTGGGTGCTAGGACGCAACCTTGCTTCACCCCGCATGAGACGGGGAAGAAGCCCGATTCTTCGTTATCTACAGCAACGCAGCACTCCATGTCGTCATGCAGGAGTCTGATCAGTCTTACGAACTTCTCCGTACATCCGAGCTTTCTCAGAACTACCCAGAGGGCCTCACGAGGCACGCTGTTAAAAGCCTTCTCTAGGTCAACAAAGCAGAGGAACAATTGACGACCCTGTTCTCTGCTTTTCTCCTGCAGTTGACGAACCGAGAATATAGCTTCACAGGTGCCTCTGTCAGGTCGGAAGCCAAACTGGGTTTCTGGGAGCAGCTTTTCGGATAAGTCCAATAGGCGGTTAAGCAAAACTCAATACAATTAATTTAAAACTAAGTCACTCACTTCTTCGTGTATTACTTTTTTAGACTAATAACTTCAGAGTTCAGATTTTAGGTCCATGTATTTCATATTTGTGTATTGTATCCCTTTTCTCAGTTAATGCTTACACGGTCCCTTTGTCTTGCCTTATAAAATGTATACCTCTTTGAAAGGCAGGACCTGGACTTGATAAAAACATAAAACTTTACTTTCTTAGCTCGCCCGTTAACCCCAATGAACCTAATTTGAAAGTTTATAACGCCGTATATCAAAGCATCAACAAGGCCGGCGCTCGTTCAATTAAACTAACCGTGGTCTATCCAATCGTAGGTCATCCCACGCTTTAACGACATTCCGCGACTGTATAGTCCATATCATGTGTAAGGCGTCATCCATATATTACGTCACAGTGTAAGGGGGAGGGGGGGGTCATACTAAATGTGACAAGCCCTGTTAAAGGGATACAAAAAAGCGTGACATAGGGGGGGGGAGGGGTCCAAAAACCTGAAATTTGGTGTGACGTAATATGTGGATGATCCCTAATGCGGCTAACAAATAGATCCGCACTTCGCTCCGTTGTATGCGAGACAGTGGTACGTACGTACATGGCGATGTCCCGCTCACACACTGGAGCGGCTTGCGGATCCGCAATTCTAAAGCTTGCCTGATTCGCGCATGGTTCCCACCAAATGGCCAGGGCGTAATAACACCATAACTCATTTTATTGTAGGCGTACGCAAAGCCGGAGTTGGAGAAACTACTAATTAAAAAAATGTTGTAGACAAAACTACACAATTAGGTTGCATTACTTGCATTGCTTTACCACTGATTTCCTATGGCCAGTGTGAAAACGTTTGTTTCCATAATCAAATCAGCTCGATGGTACCATTATACCATAATATTGCATTATTACTCGACTTACATGTTAATAAAACCTATAGAACCGGGAAGTGCGTGAGATTTAAGAGATACAGACAGTGTAAATAAACCAATAAATAAATGTATAGGATACTAGCTTTTGCCCGTTGCTTCGTTCGCGTTAGAAAGAGACAAAAAGTAGCCTATGTCACTCTCCATCCCTTGAACTATCTCCACTTAAAAAAATCACGTCAATTCGTCACTCCGTTTAGCCGTGAAAGACGGACAAACAAATAGACACACACACTTTCCCATTTATAATATTAGTATGGATTTGCTACACAGATTGACTAGGTAAGTTTAATTTCATTAACATGATGACGTGTACGTGTACTTTTTCAATTTGACAGAGTTGAAGTTAAGATGGCAAATTTCTAAAACCGGTCGTCAGGAGTCTCTAAACTTCTCGTATACAAGGCGTAAATCAATTATTACTTTTATTAGGAGGTACATTGGCGCGATTTGCCGCGCTATTTCTATTTGAACGAGCCCACGCCACAAATAATTCTAACCGTTGAGTTCATCGTGGTACCAAGGGAACAGAAATGACCAAGTGTAACGGTCACATAAGGTTCAATTTCTTTACTTCCCTTGCCCTTGTAGAGTCTTGGTATTTACTCATGGTAGAGAAGAAATGGGTGTGTTTGTGCTTTGTTTTCACTAGATTCGACTGCCAAAAGAAACTATACTAGAAATTACTATAGTAATTCATAGTGTATCAAATATTAGGAATATTGTTTGACTTTGTTAGCAGGCGTTCTCAATCTACTATGCCTTGGTATAGATGGGGTATGCTGGGAGGGGACATCCCTCAGGTGTTCTCAGGCTTACCGTTGTCTAGCTTAGATCTCAGACACGCTAATGAGTAATGACGCAACGGCATTCCCAGAATACCTCTGCATTTATTTGCTTAGTTAATTGAAATTCGAGCCAACTTTTATTGTTATTTGAAAGAAGAAAAAACAAACACTGAACAAGTGAACACTTTTTAATTCATAATTTACAAATTATTTTTGTGTTATTGATATCTAGGTGCATATGAGAGGTAATATTTAAAAACAGCAAGGTTTCAGTTTCCGCTACCGCTTTTGTTGTTTGTACCTACTTTAATTGTTAGTTTACAATAGAAATATAATACTCTCAAATCCACAAATGTATGTATAAAACACATAAATCATCTAAGTAATTATAGCAAGATAATTGTAGCAGGTAGCATAATAGTAGCGTCCAACCGTAACAACACTAACAACAGAATACATAGTCGTAACCGTAGTTTCGTAGCGCGCGGCTTCAGTCCGCAAGTAGCTTTCGCGGCGCGCGCGCACCCGCCTACGCAACCGTTCCTTTCAAACCCGCGCGACATGCCTCGCAGTCGATCGAAGGACCAACTTCGTCCCTTCTATTGATCCCGAAAAAGTGTTTGACTGACGTTCAGGACTATGTTGTGATGTGATTGTGAGGATATGCCGAGTGATGGTGTCCACAATGAGTGCGCCGCAGAATTGGCACAAATGGCTAGTGCTCGCGCTGCTCGGATTGGCTTTGTCCGCTCAGCCAATTGGTTGCGATTACACTGCCATCGTCGAGAAATTTGGAGCGGAAGCTGTGGATCGGTGCAATGAAAAATGCCCATTCCAGGTTTGTTTTGCGAAAATAATACCCGTTCCCGTTTACTCAATGTAAACAACAACAATTTTCAATTATACCTCCCATATCAAGATATTCGTATCCTGTCAAAAAAAACTTACTCTATAGTTTGTTTGTTGATAATTTCATTCTGTGTACGAAAGACATCTATAATTATATTATCTAGGGGTAGGTACATACTTAGGTGGATTGCGTAATATGTCAAGCGTATTTTATTAATGTAAACAAAGATTGTTTTATTTTGATATAACAAGACTGTTCCGGTAAACAGACGTCTTTAAATAATTAAAATATAAAAAAAAATCGATTGTATCTACTACGGTTTCTATCTTAAGCTGTAATTTGGTGTTAACTTCTACCTTATTACCTTTAAAAACAACACAAACAACAAAATATTTAAGAATAAAACTTGCTCAGAGGCTAAATAATACATATATTATGTAAATGTTTATATATTATGTAAATGCCACTAAGTAGATTATAGCAAGTACACTTGAATGAGACAACGGTTCATTCAACAAGTTGATGCCGCACTTGCCAGTTGGTCCGGCCCAAGTAACAATTTCTGGTCCTATAGTGGTCGAGAGCACCAAATTAAATCACATTAAATGGTCCTATAAATAGTCTATATTGGTACTGTAGAGCCGATTTGGCGCAATTATGCAGCCATTTAGTGATATAATAGGGCTATAGCAGTATCATCCGTGACGTTTAAGGTCTATAATGGTGATGTGATGATGACTATTGTGCTAATTTGTTGACATAGAGGACACAGTAACGCTATTATAGTATCAATTTATGCTATAGTAGCATTTGAGATTCCGTTATACAGGTTTTTTGTTCTGTAATAGCAGTTGCCGTCCCTTTTAATGCGAATGAATGAAATTTCTAAAATAATTTAATGTGTGTAATATTTAACAAAAACTGTTCTAAACGAGGAACTTTATGAAAAGTGACGTGTGAACTTGTGAAGTTTAGTGTCAATCAAAATAATTTGGATTTCATATAATTCCATCATTACTGCAAAAAGGTATGCGATGGAAATTTTACCGTTAAAAGAATATTAGTTTAATGGTGTATTTCAAGTGCGCCCTCGATTTATACCTGTTTTGAATAAAATAAATAAATATAATTTAATACAATAAAATTATTGGCACCATAGTTTCTACTATGGATCCAAGAAGTAAAACATACGCTTTTATAGTTCGACTATGTCACTTATCATACGCATTCACTGCCATAAGCCCGCCATTGTGGATTCAATTAGGGTTGCATGAGACTTTAACTATGATCCAGTTTAACTTATAAGTTCTTTATATAGAAAACAATACTTGTTTTCAATGTTTTACTATAGAAAGATCTTCTAAACAGTTTTTTTATTTATAAAACATATAGTAAACTCAGCTATAACGCTATTGTGTTTTAAAAGAGATACCGAAACCATTATTCCACAGTTCTGTGATATAAAAGAGTCATTGTGACGTAAACGGCGATGAGATATAAAAGGCATTAGAAAACGACTATTAACGCTTTTCAAAGCTATATAAACGTATCCTGAAAACTTCATTATACAGCAAAATAGCTCTATAATGGTATTCATATCACTACTACAGTGTTAAATACTGTAGCAGTGTTTTCCAAAGCCACTATATCCCAAAATAGTGGTATAGTTAGGTTTTAATTTCTGTTAAAATACGACTACTAAAAATACTATAAGCGGCTTGTTGGGAACCTTAATAGCGCAAATTGATAGCATAACAGTGATTCCTAACACTATTATACAATAATATTGTTCTTTAGTAGGTTATTTGATCCTGTTATAACCCAGGCCTATAGCGGCTCTATAAAATGGTGATATAAACGTTTACATCACTTCCTAATAACACCTTTTAGCTGTATAACACAACAACTATAGCGGCTTGTCGGGAACCTTAATAGCGCAAATTGATTGCATAACAGTGATTTCTAACACCATTATATAATAATATTGTTCTATAGTAGTAATATTTGATCCTGTTATACACCAGGCCTATAGCGGCTCTAGAAAATGGTGATATAAACGTTTACATCACTTCCTAATAACACCTTTTAGCTGTATAACGCAACAACTATAGCGGCTTGTCGGGAACCTTAATAGCGCAAATTGATTGCATAACAGTGATTTCTAACACCATTATATAATAATATTGTTCTATAGTAGTCATATTTGATCCAGTTATAGACCAGGCCTATAGCGGCTCTATAAAATGGTGATATAAACGTTTACATCACTTCCTAATAACACCTTTTAGCTGTATAACGCAACAACTATAGCGGCTTGTCGGGAACCTCAATAGCGCAAATTGATTGCATAACAGTGATTTCTAACACCATTATATAATAATATAGTTCTATAGTAGTCATATTTGATCCTTTTATAGACCAGGCCTATAGCGGCTCTATAAAATGGTGATATAAACGTTTACATCACTTCCTAATAACACCTTTTAACTGTATAACGCAACAACTATAGCGGCTTGTCGGGAACCTTAATAGCGCAAATTGATTGCATAGCAGTGATTCCTAACACTATTATACAATAATATAGATCTATAGTAGTCATATTTGATCCTGTTATAGACCAGGCCTATAGCGGCTCTATAAAATGGTGATATAAACGTTTACATCACTTCCTAATAACACCTTTTAGCGGTATAAGCTTATAGAGCTAAAAGGTGTTACTGGATGCTTTTATACGACAGGCGGTCACGCCGAAAACCTTTATACGACATCTATAGTAGCTTTTGGCGTCGAAAACCAAAATTATAGCACTAAAATGTTACTTGGGGGTGTATGGCCAAAATTGATAATAGACCCGAGAGCCGACCACTAACCTACTTAACAATTTGTTCAAGGATAAAACGTTAAACCGGCTACATTCTTTTAGATCTTTGCTTTGGATATATTTTTAAAGAGTTATAAAAACGTACCACGGACTGAACGATGCTAATTAAGCGGGTGTATGTTTTATGAAGTAGGTAATATAATGACTATTGGACATATTTCAAGCCGTATTTGTTAAAATGGCCATGGCAATTTAAGCAAAAACCGCCAACCTCCGTCAAAGAGGCCTTAGTTGGAAACCCGCTTTCATCTTCATTATCGGCATTATGGCTAAAGTTCAAAGAAAACGATTGATTGCAAATTAACAACAAGGTTCCTGAAGCCCCAATGGGGTTATTAATTACTTCAAGGAGAAAAATAGTGAGTAGAGTACAAAATTTGCGGCAAGTTAGATCCCAAATATTAAGTAGTTCTCATGCTTGATAACAATTTCGAATTTGAAATAATTAACATTATACAAAACACTGCTTTAGTGTAAGGAAGCGCGCAAGAATGATTAAATTCCACTCTAATTCCACTTTGCCGACCGACCCCTCTTTGATCCCATGGAATCCACCCCCGCCTATGCAAACCGCGTCTGACAATTTGCCGACGCCAGCGCAGGTTCAACGCACAACTAATTGTCACAATTAGCGATCCGCTATAATCAACGCATTCTTGCTAAATATAGCTGTGTTGTGTGTTGTTGCTCTATCTTTTGTTTACTTCCAGACTGTCCTTGATCCTTTAGAGATAATATACAGTAAGTGACTGAATCTTTCAATATGGGGAAGTCTTAGTTCAGTTCTAATTAGTGTGATCATCACTCAGAATCATCTATATTTAATGTTGCCAATTGCGTGAAAATTAGTTGCACCGGTCTATTCGCTTTTCGTAGTCGCGTAGCCGTGCTACGAAGTATGAAAAGTAATTCTTAAGCTAAGCGCTTCGGTAATTAAATTTCGTTAATTTTTATCAAGGTGATATATGGTAGTGTCCTTGGCAAGGTATACACTACCATATGGCCTGCTTGGTAAGTGGTGGCTGTTCACATAAAATTCAAAATACTTTGCTTATAGAGGCTATACGTATGTTGGGATTAGAAAATTGTCCAACAAAACGTTTTTTTAAGACAAAACTATTCCCACGTCATCTAAATTGAAGCTAATATCCCAGTGAACGTTATGGGACAGAGGCTAACCAATAAATCTCATACGATAAAACCGCAGGTGTAAAGTTTCGGCGAGAAGCCCGCGAGGTGCTGCCGAACGGGTTCCGGTCTCACGCTGGTTGTTTTGCAAGGACCGACGGGCTTACTGTTGGTCGAGGGATGGTATATCATACCAAGTTAATATTACTACAATTTATTCGTCCGGGTTTTTCGTGATCATGATTCATGTAACTGCGTGATCATGATGCATGTAACTGCGTCGCAATATCGGGAGCTCCACAAAAATCAAAAAGGTACCACGGTCTACTATATCCCGGTGAATAGAAGTCTAATGAAACTAACTGTGATATGTGCATAAATGTGATGATAATAAAGCCTGTAGCCATTTTTGAAAGTCATTTAATTTTACGAGTAAATATGGCTGATATAATTATAAACAAGCATGTACTTATATAGTTTCGTTGTGATTTAAAGCACGACCCTTGTAATAAATGCGTGAAGAAAAGACAAGCTTTTTCTTTTAGCTTGAGTTGGCACCCTGACGCTTGCGGTGATTTAACCCCCGACGCATCGAATACGATATTGTGCTGTGCATTTGATACATTAAGAATGGAAGGCTATTTAATTTTTATTTGTCATGTATTTGTTTGTTATAAATAGTTTTTGCTCCAAAACCGAGTCCAAAACAAATGTTCCTATTTGATTTGTATTGATAGTTTTATAGCGCACCCGCAGCGATTGTTTTTTATTTTAGAACTTTTCGACCGTTAAATCAGTCTTATCTGTTTCGAATATTCGTAAATAGTAACGCCGTGTCTGGCGACCGTCGCCGTCGCGTCTCATACTTCCATATCGATAAGGTTTGATTTCGTATGCGCCGCATCGCCGTCGCGCTACCGTCGCCCACGCAAGCCACGGCGTGGGTACTTAAATGTCTTCTTACTAAAACATATGTATGAACCATGTTATGATAAACCAAGACAAGTTTCCTTTTTAAAATCCAGTATTCTTGCACATAAACAGACCTATTAAAAAAAACTTAAAAAATTCTATAATCAAGGTAATTTCACCTGTAACCGTTGGAAACTCATCAATTAGGACAGGCACAGGTACAGCACGGTCCGCTGCGCGTGCGCGGCCGGAAGGAATCGCTACTGTATCTCCGGTGGACAATATCTAAAAAAAATGTGGGCTTTAATTAAAAAATGTCGTGTCGTGTGCATGGGTGTGTGCCGACATTTTGAGGAACTTAGTATCCGTTGGGGCTTAAAAAGGCGATAAAAAATTATGTAAGTATCTAAGTATTTAGCAGTGACAGTGACCTTGCAATTGCAAATTTCTTCAATAAATGCATGTGAATTATAACTATTATAAGTTAAAACCAAGTGTTCAGAATACATGACTTTATTGTCAGTTGAATTGACTCAAGTAAAATAAAACTTACTGTGAAAAGGTTATTTTTAAATCTTAATTTGTACGGCCGTGACACTTTCTGTCTGTACTGTACAGCTACACGAGGGGCGTTCAATAAGTAATGATAATGAGTATTAAAACATAAGAATGTAAGTATCCTTATATTTTTATAATTAAAAGTAACTCTTTTGTGATTTATTTACATATTTAATGTTTTCAATTTTTTTTTTTGCCCCCTTTAAAAATTTAAATCTTAACGATAGTCTAAATACCATGTCAGTAAGCACTTCACTTCATTATATTTCAGAGTAGCGATTATTTTACAATTTTATTTAAAGGTCTGGTATAAAATATTAATGATCCTTATATTACCTTCAATATTATAAGTAGGTATGTCACTTGTAGCTTTAAATACACTAACTTTAGCAGCACCCTCGGCAATTTGAGGGTTCGGCCCTGTCGACTGTCATTTTGAAGGCCAAAAACATTATTATTTGTTTGTTTAAAATGTTCTTATTGTAACTAATCATTTTTTTAATATTAAAATGATTGTATGTTCTTCTTTAATACTAACGTAATTTTATTTCCAATCTATATTCTCAATTTTCGTGATAATCTGTAAAAATCGTGAACATGACCCCAAAACAGCACCTAGAGTTTTTTTGGATACCATACCGTTTGAATACGAACTTTTTTTATTGATGTTACTAACAAAGGATAAACCCAGCTTTAATTTAAAGTATGATTATTTTTGATATTCATGTCAGAAATGAACTCACGACATGTCAAATATTCATAAAAACATGCTCTTATTTTACTGAAAATTTTCATCCCCCACCTTGTGTCAATTATTTACATATCAAAGAAAAACAAATGAAAGTAGTAAAAATTTGAATTATGAAATTTCAGTTTAATGAGTACTGCTACATGGACAAGTTAAGAAAAATTAAATCAAGATACAGGAACATATCCATTCTCATTACTTTTTGAACGTCCCTCGTAATGTTAACGTTAGACGTTAACTATTTACAACGAATCTTATCGACAAAACACTACCTATTATCCCTCTCCACCATTTAAACCCTTAAATATTTTTTTTGACGTTAACATGACTATAATCTCTGACTAAATAAACATCAGAATACTTTGTTACATAATGTTATGCCTTTTTTCAGAACCGTACTGGAGATGGCCGCTTCGACGTCAACTGTGGTGCTGAATGCAGCGTCCAGCAGGTAAGAAATGTTATAAGCTCATATGTTATTTTTCCCCTCACTAGCTCGGGAACACGTGTTTTGTCCTTTAGGCACTGGTTCCACCTCGAGCTAGTAAGCTATGAGCTATCGGCTATAAAAACGAACAAAAGATAATCACTCCCGTGCGAATAAAAGAGACACGGCGCGCGGCGATGTTTATAGTTACTCGCCCAGCGGTGAGCTATCAAAATCGCTTACTAGCTCGCGGTGGGACTAGTGCCTTAATACCAGCGGGTAAAAACGCATTTTATCCACTAGTGGGTAAAGTAATTTAACCTTGAATAAAGTCAAATTAACTGCTTTAAAATTGATAAAAGTAGATGAATCTAGTAATAAAGATGATTTACCACCTGTGGAACTACTGGAAGCAGTGATAAACGCATTTTTTGCGTTGTAGTTTCCTCGCTATAGTGAGGGGAAAAGTTTTGTGTTACACTCGGGTGCAAATGTATTTTACTTCTCGTGTGTTAAAAAACTCGCAAGTTCAGGATTCTATTCTCGAACCACTCGCTTCGCTCGTGGTTCAACTATAGAATCCTTTCACTTCCTCATTTTTAGGGTTCCGTAGTCAACTGGGAACCCTTATAGTTTCGCCATGTCTGTCTGTCCGTCTGTCCGTCTGTCCGTCCGTCCGTCCGTCCGTCCGTCCGTCCGCGGATAATCTCAGTAACCGTTAGCACTAGAAAGCTGAAATTTGGTACCAATATGTATATCAATCACGCCAAAAAAGTGCAAAAATAAAAAATGGAAAAAAATGTTTTATTAGGGTACCCCCCCTACATGTCAAGTGGGGGCTGATATTTTTTTTCATTCCAACCCCAACGTGTGATATATTGTTGGATAGGTATTTAAAAATTAATAAGGGTTTACTAAGACCGTTTTTTGATAATATTAATATTTTTGTAAATAATCGCTCCTAAAGGAAAAAAAAGTGCGTCCCCCCCTCTAACTTTTGAACCATATGTTTAAAAAATATGAAAAAAATCACAAAAGTAGAACTTTATAAAGACTTTCTAGGAAAATTGTTTTGAACTTGATAGGTTCAGTAATTTTTGAGAAAAATACGGAAAACTACGGAACCCTACACTGAGCGTGGCCCGACACGCTCTTGGCCGGTTTTTCAATTCCACACTCGGCGTTAAAATACAACTTTGCCCCCTTGTATAACAAATAACTATTGCGACGTAGCGATTTCTCGTAAGAAATTAAGAATGTCGTACCCAAACCAAACCTATCTTGATTGTGGTGTGTAAGATAAGATTAACCATTCTTTGTGTAAATCCCAACAAAAGGAATGTATATATGTACTCATGAGAGCCTGGGATCTGCATTGTCAACTAATCCCAGGATTTAATAAGTAATACAAGCGTTTGAATTATTTAATCGAACATTCTGGACTTAGTACTTTTTCATAACTAATTATATTTTTACAATCAGATAGAAAATCATTGCGTTTGTTTACATGAGAAATATGAACACGTTTTTGTTATTTACTCTAGATATTACAACTTTGTTATTGTTATACAAGACAGTATCATTGCAAGTCACGCATTCGCTCGTAAAGCGTAACTTCGATAAGCCGAATTTACTGCAGAATTTTATATATTTTCTAAGAGCATTTTACTATTGGGTAAACTACACATTTTTAATGGTTAACGGAAACTGTCCCGGCAAGCTATTTCGTGTAATAATAATGCCATACCAATTTTTGTGTTTTTGATAATGTTGATTTTGATGTTGATGCATCGAACCTTTTCGTCACAGGATCAATCTTTATCTATGTATTGATAACTCTTGTTTCACGGACGAGTTATAAGTTATAATTTAAAGACTTATGAACATAATCGTAAGTAGGTATTGCATTCCTCAAATCAATTATAAACAATTACAAAAAGAGTCGGCTTATCAGGTGTTATTCTCGTTTCCACATTAAGTGGCGACGTGCTGTTTGTGGAAACTATGTTGCTATACAAAAATAATTACTTTTTCTGAAATGTGTGATGTGTGCCCAAGGATCACGTAGCAGTATCATAATGACCGGGCAATGTGATAAAAAATGGCGTTTAGACAAACTTGTTAAAACTTATTATCAAAGTGCCCAGCGATCACGTAGCAGTATCATAATGACCGGGCAATGTAATAAAAAACCGGCCAAGTGCGAGTCGGGCTCGCGCACAAAGGGTTCCGTAGCAGCAAATATTTAACCAAAATTACAGTTAAATCAACCTATCTCAAAAACTATAAGAGATACTTTGATCAAACCAAAAATCGTTGAAAGAGTTAATTAGCATGCATCACCTCTATTTTTTTTAGAATTTTATACCCCGTAGTTATAAAAATAGAGGGGGGGGGACATACTTTTTACGACTTTGAGAGCTGATATCTCAAAAACCGTTCACTTTAAGAAAAATGTTTTTTAGAAAACTTTATATCATTTTAAAAGACCTTTCCATTGATACCCCACACGGGTATGTACATCGAAAAAAAATTTTCATCCCTCAGTTACATGTATGGGGGCCCCACCCCCAATTCTTTTTTTACTATTTAGTGTCATAATTTTGTAGCGGTTCATACAACACATATTCCCATCAAATTTCATCACTGTAGTACTTATAGTTTCCGAGTAAATCGGCTGTGACAGACGGACAGACGGACAGACGGACAGACGGACAGACGGACATGACGAAACTATAAGGGTTCCGTTTTTGCCATTTTGGCTACGGAACCCTAAAAATGGCGTCTACACAATGATTAATCACTTTGCCCAATACAGCTAGGCATTATTCATAATGTCCAGGCATTATACATAATGCCCTTATTAATCACTTGGTCCATAACATATACAAAAGTAACTCAATATAGTTGCCACATGCAAAATGGTCCACAACTCCACATAGACGATGGCGTCCCTATTATTTCTTACTCTGCCAGGATGTATGTGAAAACGCGATGCCTGCTTATTCGTATAAGTATATTATTAAATCGGTGATAAATATTTCATGTAAAATTTCTGAATAAGGTCTCTTAGGCAACATTCGTACCGTTCATATCAGACTGAGATTAAACCCAGACATCTATATCTCATTAAACCTAATTAAAACGGTCTTGGTAACATTGCGGAAATCATCTACATACTACTTATACACATATACAGCGTGGCTTGTTATTTGATCATTTAAGCGATTCGTTTGTTTTCAGATTTGAAACCATGAAGTGTTTTTAATTTACTCTTATCAATTAGGGATTAGTATTATATTAAATATAAAGTAATGTATGTTGTAAAAGGTTTTGCTTACGATTCATAGGTACGAATATTACGAATTATCCAAATTAGAATATTATGTTTGAGAATGTTATTACAGGAATCTACCTTGAATGTTTAGGTCAATAGAACTCAGTTGGGCCTTATTTGTCACACTCTGCCGTGAACTTCCTAAGGGAATATGTCAACACATAACTAGCTCTAGAGACAATCCGAGAAAATAATATTGACACGGTATTTTACGTATTAACACAATAAAATTTGTTGAAATTTGGTATACAAATATTTTGTTGAAATAGGTAGAGATAAAATTAACGTCAAAAATTTGTTTTATTTACGGGAAGTATCTACTCCAAATCACATCGATACAAACAAATCATTCATTTTAACTGCTCTGTTATCCTATCCATCACTGGAGTACACAAAAACTGACATAAAACGGGCCGTTCCTGCCTAAATCCTGCCAAACCGTGACAGGCGGCTACTGGTTAATGTCGAAATTATCAGCAGGGTCCAATTTACGCCCCTACGCAAAAAAAGTTTGAAGTGGCGAGACCTCAGGGCGAGACGCGTGGCGTTGTTGCTACCGCTTACTGGGTTTGGGAGACCTATACTTCATAAAACCAGTGTAACAGAAAAGTGCCAATTCTTATCATTTTACTCGGAAAATGGATGTTTGTGATACCACGCCGTTTACAAAAAATCTTACTGCTGCTCTTTACTACGTGTGTGTCTGGTAGTTTTATTGTTATTTAGAATACTGCTCTGATTGATTAGGAATATTTTTTTAACTTGTAGGTACTAGAATCACAACCCGATACTGAACATTTATAGGCATATACTAGTAAAATTCAGATTCGGGTCTCCGCTTTTTTTTATAATAGGTAAAAAATCACTTTCTCTTAAAAATAAGTTTTTTTTTGTGTTTGTGTAAATTATGTCATAGTGTGACACTGTTTTCCTGTTTACTGTTTATAGGGTGGGGTACGCCTAATCATTCAAAAACTTTCTTGGTCTGCAATGGGAATACTATGCGCATACGCACCCCTCTGCATTCATTCCAGTCAATTGGCTTGTTTCCAATTTCATATTTTATTATTGCTTTTACGGCTTTGTAATGGTCAACTTTATGCCTTTGTTTTTGTGAATTTTGGTCAAATCTTAAAATAAGTTAGTAGTTATGTATGTACTGTAAGTACTGTACCTACCTATCGTTGAAAATCAATAAAATTATTTGTAACGTGAAAAAATAGACCGATATAAATAAAATACAATTTTATATAGCAAACATAAAATTCAAATTAGAAATGATTACTACAAAACGTATGGTCTTATATTTCGTGGGACACGGCACGGCCCTTGACCTTAACCAAAAACACTCCGGTAGTTGAAAATCCAGACATCGTTGGCATTGGTAACGTCACTCGACACGGCGGTGTAGGTGAGCATGAGAGAAACAAAATGCATAATACACATCAGTGCACTGCTTCAGACATCAGTAACAACCTCATGAGTGTTTACTTTACCGATGCCAGAGACGCATGAAAATAAAGAATACTTGTTTTGTTAAACTAGTCTCTCCAACAAAAAATGTAGAAAGTACTTTTATCGAAAAAAATTAAACTTTTCAATGGGGTAATCACGATAATATAGATTTACTAGTTGAAAAATAGAGCTCGTAAATTATTGTCAGTTTGGTAATGTATACGAGTATGCATACGTATACCATATATATATGCATTCCTGTTCTTCTATTCTTCTTCTATATGCATTCATTTTGTGTGGACCGTCAAAAAACTGTCAAATTAATTATATTAAACAGTACAAATAATATACGAGTATAATTTGATTACTCAGCACTCTCAGCAGTACCGTAACATTCGATTCAGTAAAACTCCGTAAAAGTACAGGAAATGTGACGGAGACTTTGCTTCGAGAGTAACACCATCTAATCTAACTCTTTATATTCGTAGAGGATTGACTATGGGTATATTGGGAATCTTTATAATTTATTAGCTCGTGGAGGAAGCCAAAACTAATTTCGGGTTATCGCGCCAGCCAAGTAAGTATAATTTATTGGTCTTTGTTACTGGCCGACTTAAGAGGTTCTGAAGCACGTCGTTAAGACTTAACATGTTAATACTTTCTCAGAATTTCACCCCTTTGATATCAAAACGATGGATTATTAGAATAGCTTGTTATGCTCTACTCTAAATACTTCATACGTTCTTGGAATGCTACAATTATAAATATCCTTTCTCTTGGGTTAAACTTAAAACTAATAAGGTATTTTAATATTACATCAAAGTTCCTGAATCCACACTACTAATTGCTTGAAAAGACATTTGGAGGTTAGTAAGTCATTTCTGAAAAAACACAATTTGTTAAAGTAAATAAAAAAATATTCTGTAAAAATCAGAAAGGGCTGAAAAATTCCAATTTCAAATTCTGTTTCCAGCAATAACTAAAACTATAACACTCGGATTAAAGCTCTCTCGAAATGGAATGCTTAATGTGTACTTCGTAAAATACATACGTACTTGAAATAAACCAAGGGTTCTCAATTAAGCGTCCCTCGGAGCATTGTTCACTTGTATACGCCGTGGTTATGTGTCGGTTAAATTTGCAATGGCAATTAAAAGCTCCAGTATGGTTTGGACTGCTTCGTCATTGAATTGAATATGTACATTTGTATAGGCAATGTTGCGATGTTATTTTAAAAAAAAAACCGCCTTCCTTTGATAAATCTGGTGATAAATACTTTCAAATGTTGGATTATGTTATCAATTCGTCTGTATATTTTTTAATGTTTGTTATTCGATATCTCCGTCATTTCTGAACCAATTTTGAAATTTGGATGATTCTGAAGTACTTACAGATGAGAATGGTTATCAGAACGGAACTCTAACCAGGGGCGGCTCACTCTTCATCAGCAGTTCCACTGCACCAAATGTCACTGTTCTGGACGTAAGTGCATGCTGTTCTTATAAAAATACCAAAGTCACTATAAGTGTGCCGTTCAGATTTGAGGAGTTCCATTCTGACCATCATCAGGAGTTCCACTGCACCAAATGTCACTGTTCCGTACGTAAATGCATGCTGTTCCTTTAAAAACACAAAAATCACCATATGTATGCCTTTCAGATTTAAGGAGTTCCCTCGATTTCTCCAGGATCCCATCATGAGAACTGGGTTCTGAGAAAAATGGGACCAATCTGTATGCATATACATTCAATAAAAAAAAAAATTTTCAAAATCGGTCCAGTAACGAGGGAGATATCGAGGAACAAACATTAAAAAAAATAAAAAAAAAACATACAGACGAATTGAGAACCCCTTCCCTTGAGATTTGGAAGGCGGTTAAAAAAGAAGTAAGGTCGTAGAAAGCTATATTTGTTATATTGATTAAATTTGGTTTTCTTTAATAGTACATAAAAATAAAAGCATACCCATGGTAAAACAACATAGGTAATATGGACATTTACATGCAATAAACTTGCTCTAAAATTACTTTGACTTATATAACACGATAAAAACAATAAGCTAATAGTAAGCATATTAACCAATTACCGATATCGACGCATTGAAACACTCATGATGAATTTAGCCATTTTGTGATCAAAGTGTTAGAAGGTTAGAACATGTTTTCAGCCGCCCCAAAACCTTACTGGAAAATTCCAAACTTTATTGGAACTGAAATGAAATGGTTATTGACCATGCCATAGGCCATGGTGCGAGGGGCGCGTGAGAGCCACCGCCGGATGCGCGCGCAGGAAGGAAGCTGCTAGTTGCTCCCCCTCGGATCTATTTTAGAGTTCAACTCTGTAGCTCTCCTGGTTCTTGCTGCGCCCAGGATGTTAGGGCTGGCTTGTTAGCTTCAAGAGTTGCTTAAGTGGTACAAATCGAAAAAGAAATTGAATATGTTGGGACCATGATTAGACTGATAAGGCTGTTTACCGACACATAGAGTGGCAGTGTCGCTCAGATTGTTCAAGCACTTGTTGATTTAATATTTTCTTATTGTTATTATGTCTATTACTCTTACTCAATGCCACTCGTCTACGTGTATCACACGTTTCATGAATCATGTGGTCACTTTTTAATTTCTCTTTTTTGTCAGTTGTGTTTATTTTTGGCTTAGTGGTTGATTTCAATTCAAGATTAACAATTTAATTTTCCCCTCACTAGCTCGGAAACACGTGTTTTGTCCTTTAATACCAGCGGGTAAAAACGCATTTTATCCACTAGTGGGCAAAGTAATTTGACTTTGAATAAAGTCAAATTAACTGCTTTAAAATTTATAAAAGTAGGTGAATCTAGTAATAAAGATGATTTACCACCTGTGGAACTACTGGAAACAGTGATAAACACATTTTTTGCGTTGTAGTTTCCTCGCCATAGTGAGGGGAAAGTTTTGTGTTACACTCGGGTGCAAATGTATTTTACTTCTCGTGTGTTAAAAAACTCACAAGTTCAGGATTCTATTCTCGAACCACTCGCTTCGCTCGTGGTTCAACTATAGAATCCTATCACTTGCTCGTTTTTCAATTCCACACTCGGCGTTAAAATACAACTTTGCCCCCTTGTATAACAAATAACTATTAACGCCGTACTACTGAAGTCGTTTAGTTATTAATTGCTATTTTTGCTGTGGCCATATATTTCAACGTTAGAATTGATGCATAGAATAGAATGCCCATCACCCTATTTCACAATCAAAACCATCCCAAATGTGCTCAACCGAAGCATAACATTTTATCATGCATAAAATTCCCTGTGTTAGAACACATCGCCGGCCGTATCTATTGGAATTCAATCCATATCCACTCACGCTCCGGTGCCTTGTTCGGAAGTGAACAATCACCATAGGAAGTAATGACCGGTCGAAGGTTAACCTGTGAAATTTATGTGTGAAATGACATTTAATTGTACAGCGGAAAAAGCAACTGTGGGGTCGGTATGTCACGTGCAAGGCAATCTCTGTAACAAGACCTGACAGAATAATTTTGCATTAATGATTTATGGGGAACCTTAATAAAATTAAGTAAACGTATGTTTGAAATATCTCCACAAAAATGACGAACCCGATACGTCACAATACGCGAATACTTTATTATGTCTGGGAGGCTGGAAAAGAAAAGAAAATTTTAATAGCTTATACGTAGCATAGTACCTCTATTAGTAGTAGTTGGCATTTGACATTTACGCTACCCCTGACTATAATTGGACTTCATGTGTAACGTAAACGACGACTAATAGTGAAATATCACGTCATGTGTGGCTATGAGTTCAGAAATGTGAAACTTCACGGAAAATGTTATACATGTGTAGTTGGTCATGGCGGCATTTGGTGGATCTGCTTCAACTCCACGTCAGTAACTGGCAGGAAGCTGAGCAGGATTGGGATTGGTGGCACGCTCCCGTTTCGGAGGGCAAGATTCAATTTGGATTATTGTGCCAAGTTAATTAATAATCATTTTGGCTTTGGTTGTTTGGGGGCCCAGTACATGTTCTTTGACGTTCTCACTATCAAATTATCAAGTAACGTGAGTGACGAATTCTGATTTCATGGTAGCTACAACAGTTTGTCACATTACCTAAGCGCCACGTGTAACGAAGTTGTCAAATTGTCTTCAAATCAAATGATTTCCTTACGTTTTTAGTGACGTGTTATTCACTTTGGACCTACCTATACGAGTATTAACTACTGGAATTTATTGGACTTTAATTAAAACCTAAAACATGCATATTCAAGTAATGCATGATTATTTCAATCATTAAATGTTAACGTGGGAAACTCGCCCAGCTAGCAGTCAGTGCATATTTGAATAAAATATTCAAAGAGCCAGTAGAGCAAAACCATCAAAACAATGATTTCTATGGTATTGTGGTGGAACTAAAACGAGGACGGACATTGACTGGCGTCAGGTGCATGCATGAATATTCAGAATTTTAATGATCTAACTGAACTTTGTGACCACTAAATAAATTAGACATTTTAAAGTTGTAGAGAAATGAGACTATGATAGGTTCTACCTACAAGGAGTAGTAAACCACAGGACGTATTTCGGTGAATTCTATTAAATATTTTATTTTTAATTACTGTTTATGGTAAATTGACCTTACAGCGACACAAAGAGGAGCATTTCCGTTGCACTAATAAATGGAATCTAACTACACAGTATACAGTACAGTACAGTATACAGTAGTTGTATACAGTGTTCTCAGAAAACAAAAGAGGGTTCTTTTGTTTTAGCGAATTACATTTAGCAATTATTTCAGAAATATAAAATGATGATCTGTCACTTGTTGGCTGGCACGAGCCCTATTGTTTTTCGGCTACATTTCATTCATATTTTCAAAGGCAACCTTTCATTGGAGTGACCTACTTACATCAATCAGACCCTTTTGTTCAGAGTTGTCCGAAGTAGTTTGTCATAATTTCGTCATATCTTTCTCACGAGAACTTTCACCAATGAAGCTTGTAATGTGCGTATGACAATTAGCTGCAGCGAAGCATCAAGCATGCAGACGAAAATGCCCCTTCCTTTTCTATTAGCTAATCAACTCTGATTACAACGTTTATTTTTAGTTCTCGCCTAGATTACAGTGTCAGACAGCCCTACTAATTGCAATGATTCAACTAGCTTAATGCAGTGGCCAATGTGACCGTAACTTTGTAATAAAATCAATCTGACCTAAGGCTCGTCTCCTGGCAATTGTCAATTGTCTGGAGTTTTATCTTATTTTTTTTTTATAAAGGCTAAGTATTTTTGTGACTCAAAACTGATTGCATATAAGAAAAATGTAACTTCCTAAGCTAAGGTATAAAAGAAAACCATATAAAAGAAAGAAAGAAAACTTGCCACTAAAATTTTATCTTACAGTCCAGAATATAGTTTTTATTTACCTAAACAAATTTAGTAATTTCTTACAAGAAAGAGATAAGCAATTAAAAAGAATTCTTAACTTGAAACTTTCCTGACTGATGCCATGTGGCAGTCTCCAGCAGCTCACTTTCTTCAAGGAGATTATTCGGAACTCGATATCAAATCAAAGAACAGCGTGAAAATATTCTTACATCTTTAGTCCGTCTTGCTCCTGCTATATTTAGCCCACGTTCAATTGCTTAATCTTCACAATGGGCCTATTTCATCTTCCCAAATAATCTTAACGTCAATTAGGATCTAGACGGCTACATAGCATAGACGCACCCAAACAAACAGCTCAACCTTCCTAGAACGTGGGTTACTTAGGCATTTCCTGGTAGTTATTGGCTAGATGTGGCCTATCAGGAACTTAATTCGCCTTGCCATCGTAGGTTAACTTAGTAACTAAACTTTTGTTTATCGATACTATATAGGTAGTATTCAAATGGAACAGCTGGCTTTTATTGTTCGTTCGTTCAGTGTTAATACATATGGATCGATAGAGCATAACAGTTATTTTAGGTACATCGCATGCCTTCGTCCTCGTAGCTATTTACCTACTCGTAGGTCTCATGACTCGTTACCGTGTCTCACTGTCATTATAACTTCATCAATGTCAATTTCTATAGAGCATGATTAAATTACCCGAGTTTCCAGCAAAGTAAGGTTAGAAGCGGCGTTATGTGACCGTTCTTTATGATAAGTGCAGTCGGCAACGCCCGCTAATTCCTATTTCCTCATTAGGCGACCACCGCTCGCGCCCGCGCTGCGCGCGCGCTTCTGCGCCCATTCACGACCCTCCGCACCCCGCACCCCTCAGCCTATTATCCTCAGGATCTGCCCACTCCCAGACTCTGCTGAGCGAATTGTCGCGCTGCACTCAACGTGAAGTGTTTTGATTTATTGTCCATTTATTAGACGCTCAACGGCTGCAATGTAGCAAAAATAGAATAACTCTCTTTCCGGTTGTCATCAGCTCTGTAATAAGGCATTATTTATTAAAGTTTCGTTTCCGCTAAAACGTTTATGTAAAGTTATTGAAATTATGAATCAACTCAAGATCTAAAATTAGCTGTCACTGCCTGCAAATACCTGTAGGGTGTAGGTAGATCCTCTTTATCCACTTATTGAAAAACTTATACATATTAACATTTAACAGTTGACACTTGAGTTACAATAAACTCTCCAGCAGTGGAATGGAAGTCTGTTAGAAACAAGCCAAAGTCAACGTGAACATATGCTCATTTTTGGTCGTCGTTGATCGCTAAACGGCCACGCGTTGTACAAGTGGTACAAGTGGGTTGGCGACCAGAAGGCCAGCAGACTGCATGTTTAGGCGAGAGCCCTCGAGCGAAGAGCTCGGATGTGCTCGGGCCCCAATTTGTGCCAACATTATCCAATTGTCACGCTCAAGTGGTTGGCGTGGGCCTGCGCGTGACCTGCGGCGTATTTTTTGGGTCTGGCCTGTTCTGATCCTGCAGAATGTAAATTTTCACTTGTTCCTGATTCTAATACCTACTATAAAATGTTAAAGAATCTCGTGTGACTTGTTTGATATAAATGATATAATAGGTACCTACATCTCTCTTTTCACTAATGTCAGATAGTTGCAGTTGTACAAGGCAAAAAAACTAAGAATACGGCTATTGCTGAACCAAAGATTTTCTTTGGTAGGATTGGTCCTTAGGGCCCAAGGATGGGTTTTAGAAGTGGGGCCACCGAGATTTTTGTTATTAGTTTTTTGAGGTTTTGGTAGCTTCTGCTCTGGAGGAAAATAGGGTCTCAATCTATATAGAGGCATTCATTATGCTACTATTCCAAGTTTGGTACCTAAAATCCTATGTATTATATCGTCTGCCTAATAACCTATACCTATGTATTATATCGTCTGGAGAATTATCAATTACGAAATCTTTGTAAATAAGATAACCGTCAAACTTCGTACAAGTGTAGCAGAACATACAGTGCTGACTTTTTTGCCCCAACTTAAGTAGCAGTAAGTCAATTTTTTTTGTACCTACTTGAATTGAAACAACTTTATCTTGTTGTGTATGGAATTATGGATGGTTCATGTTGGATGAGTAATTTATTACCACATTAGGATAGTTCATTTAGGATAGACTAGGTGAATCATTGCTAATTGACTCAACCTATCTCCGATTTAACCTCTGTCTGCCGAAGACATGTGTTTCTCACATTAATATTAACTAGATGATACTCTTATGTAATGCTAATATCTAAGTCAATAAACAATTTTATGTGAATGCACGCAATCTTAGGGTTTATCTCAGGTCAGTAACGTCCATGAGTTAGAAAAACGTCGATACAGCGGTTTCGCAACTGGCGCCTCAATATGACGCTATTCCAGTTGCTAACCCAACTGAGCCAGTATAAAATGCTCCCTCTGTTTTCGTATTAAACAAGCGTACGGCGAGAAAGACTTCGCCTTCCTTACCGTTCTCTTCGCTGTGGGTCAATCGACTCCTAGTCTTTAAGACTTACTTTCTTCCTTCCGACTCGTGAACGTGATACTAGTTTGAAAATGCATTCAATTGTACTCATCCTCTCATTATCCTGAGAGTGATTCTTATGCGTGCCAACTGGGCTGGAGTAGGTTTACTTTTCGGGGTGTAATAAGTTAATACTATTGTAACTAAGAATTTCATGTTTAACTTCTAACTAAAAGTAATACGATCTCCTACTCAGAGGCATGATTGAACCGTTGATTCGCCTAAGTTCGCTTAGCAATTAGAAGATACGACCAGATAAGTGAATGGTGCCAATCAATTAATTTAAACAAAACTTAATATTAATAACGTATACAGTTTACCTAATATTTATCTTTAAATCGCATCACGACAGCAATAAGTGTACTAACTGCCGGGCCAGGTCAGAGGTTAGCCTGTGATGTGAGGATCCAAAATATTTCTGTTTCAATTTCGTTGATAAAGTTTAGCTCTGGAATGCTAAGAATCAATTAATGTCGCAGATTTATAATGTAAATGATATTGCACTACATTTAATAGAGCCGCATCAAGCTACCTCTGCAAGGCATTTTGGTACGACATCGACAGTGTGGCATTATCAATGATTCCGTTTCCGTTTTCTATGAAATTATATACATTCACGACAGCTTTCTCTTTAGCGGTTATTTATTCAGTGATAATGATGATTAGATCCTACTGTCCCTCATCAGGGGGCTCTTATGAAGTATTTCCACTATTCCCGGTCCGACGCGGCCTCCTCCAGATGCGCATAGCCGAGGCCCACCGAAGCGGCCTCCTTTTCAACCATCCGTCGCCAGGTAGTTGCTGGGCGCCCTCTCCCCCTTGATCCGGGAATATTCCAAGTCAGCCCTTGCTTGGACAGGTAATTGTTATTTACTCAGTACGTCTATTAAAATAGATTTTAGGAACTACTACGCGAAATATACTTAGATATGTTTTTATTTACTCTGCGGACTTGTCACATGACTGGTGGTTAAGAATATCCTCTGCACAATAGACTCTTCCGGCAACCAGAGTCGAATATAATTAATAAGCAAAACTGTATGTACAGCAATTAACAAACAAATTATATATATGAGTGCTTTCACATCGCTGGCATCCGGCGTCTGGTCCCAATTGGACTTCCGACTGGGTTTCCGAACGCACCACGTTAATGACTGAAGGGCCTAGCTATTGTTTTGTTATTATTAAGCCACTAGACTGGATGGAGGATGCTGTAATTAGGATAATTTACTCTATTGTTTTATTAGTTTTACATGAATGTTTGGAGAGCGGCGCGTGCCCGCTTAACGCCCGTGTCTAATGCACATTAAGATAATTCTATTATTTAGGAGCCACGCGTGGTGTTCTCAGATTTTATATGATCTTTCTTTCACTTTTTCCTTTTTACACTACTTTTATTACTAACATAATTTATGTACTCATCCCTTTTCTCTGTGCTGTGCAGTATGCACAGTTGTTCGTTTCTCTTTTCTATATTACCAGATTCTCATTAATGTTACATCTTCTGGTCGTAAGACTTGTATTCATTTTATAGGTATTTTAACTCCGATATAAAATTGTAAACAAAACGTCTATAAATTATCAATCACAATAAAAACAAACAGTTAAATCGTTTCACTTAACGTCAATGCGTTATCTTTAATACTGGTTATTGGTCGTTTTATAAATTCTGTCGCTGGGCAGATTGACAGGTTCGTAAATACAGAGACCAGTAACAACAAAGACTTCGCATTTCAGAAATTTTGATCTTCTATTTACTAAGGATCTTCTTACTAGAAATATTTTCGGGTTCGTTGTTACCTTGCTATTATTCGCTATTTCGTAGATAACTTGAAAACAATTTGAAACGTCATTGCATGAATCAACTGTAAAAGATGCAGTGACCACTGATGATTATACCCACCTCGATATGTGACATTTTCAAATAAAACGAAACGAACGAATAGGTAAATTTGGTCGTTTACCAAAAGGACGATATTTCCCCGTACGAAGTCGTTTATCCTTTGGTAGAACTGGTAAAAATATGTAAATTCTTACGAAATTATACATTTCATCACAGTTTTGTACTAAGACACACAGTTTACTATGTGTCTCTGGCGATGGGATGTCGAATGAGCCCGTCCGTTGGGCATCAATAAATTGACGGAGGGTGTCTGGGCGGCGTGTTGTGACAGCCATGGCGGAAGGGACCTGTTAACGGCACAGGCCAAGCGCGCCAACCGCACTCGCAACCTCATAGATAACTTTAAAAATATTTGAAAACTATTTCAAAGATTCAGACTTCAGAGACAGTTGATGATGATACCTCGATGATACATTGATGATGATAAATTTGAAACTAAGTAAAAAAGTTCAGCGCTTAACATAATTGCGACTGCTTTCTGGAGACTCCCTCTTTTGTTTCGTAGCACAGTGTGAGGTGTGAGACATTCAAAGAGACAAATCATAACATAGTGATGTGTAAATTGTGTAATTTTGTAATTTAAAATATTCCATTTTCAAATACAAAAAGTGGCAATAGGTACCAAATATGACGTTTAGAACAACGGCTCGCCCGATGGTCAAAGTAAATGGCACTCAGTTCAAAACAACGCTACGAGTCCTCTAGGCAATATTTTTCCAAAAACAAAAGGAAATTCCGAAAGTGGTGAGGAAGCGACGAATGGGTGTGCGGCTGTGCGCCCGCGCATCCGGCCTTTTTGGCTTCCCACTTCACTGATGAGAATGCGCGGAGCCAGGAGTCTCTAAAGCAATATTTTGACTACTTATACCAAAAAGGTAACCGTTCACAAGTGGTGACCAACATTTAACTTAGCGGCCTGCGTTCAAAGGCGGAGATAAGCGAACCAAAAACTTCGAATGAGGTTTCTTCATATACGTGAAACCGAAAGCACAAACCAAAAGGTAACCGTTGCCAAGTGGTGACGAATAATATGCGCTAATCCCGCGTTCTCTGATTGGCGTCCCACTTCGCTGATGAGAGTGCGCGGGGCCGCGACCCGCAATTATGCCCAAACGCAGACCGATCTGTGTGCGCGCTTTAATTGTCTTTAGTTGACATTACTCATTACGCTACATGGAAATTGGTTTATTTGGACATGATGATAGTTATAACGAATGTTATGACTCCAATTTTGAACATATTTTTGAGATTAAGTGCCAAAATTCACTTTTGGTCCCTATTAGAGCATAGCATAGCCAAGTCTCTTTCTGCCTACTGGCGTGAGTATTTTTCTGTCAATTTAACACTCACATTTAGCTACCGAAAATATTTTTATTATTTTGGAATTTTTGGATGGATCTCACATAACTTTAAAACCTAGCATATTGACAAGAGTGATCAGACATTTAGGTACCTACATATATCGATGTTTGTTATTGCATCTTTTCGGGTTATTCAACTTTGTCACTGATTTAATTTAATCTTGCTAGTCTGATTTACTTATACATAATTTATTGCCACAATTTTACGACTGTGTTTATATTATAACGTACCCAAGTCAATAATTAGTGCGTATTCAATTATTACCAGCGACACGCATGTATTAAAATAATCTACAATTTAGCGTTTTTATCTAGGGATTGTGAAATTGAATAATTGCCCAATGACATTTGATGATAACATAATTATAAGAGCCACCCACTGAGATGCTAATTGATTTATCTTTACATTTCAACATCTCACACTAACCTAATTTAGGGCGACCCCTAGGCCACCGTGGAACTAATATATATTTCCATTATGTCTGCTGATCTGACCAATTAGGAAAAATCTCAAGGCAATTATACTGTCTGGTCTTTACTTTGTTTAAACAAATAATGTGAGAACTTCTACTAAGAGGTAAATTAAGTAAAATATAACAGAGGAAGTACCATTCTAAAAAAAAAATCATCTATAGGTAAACACAGTCAGTGGGCAGGTGGTGTATCTACTAAGTTTTTTTTTTATAAAAAACCATTTGATACATGTTATTTAAGAGTATTAAAAATTGATAAACTATTTACTGAGTAACGGTAACATCTCCTAAGTCGAAATTAACCTTAATGCTAGGGTTAAAGATTGTCACATCTGTAAGGATGCATCCATAACTGTTACGGAACCCTTGACTCAGTCAGGTGCATATAATAATAGGCTCCAAAATTCCGATAGTGAACCTGCGTCCGGTGCCACAAGGACGCAACCCGACCGTGAAAATCCGTTACAAACTTCTTTTATTATTACGTCTTACTTTCACGCTCGAGAGACGTGAGAAATAGGAACTTAAGAAATAAGTAAACTTCAACAAGCTCAGCTAATATAAGCAAAAAAAACTACCCCTTGTCAATGTAATTTGTCTGCAGAACTGATAAGAATTTACTTTAAAATGAAGATAGCGTGTCTCTGGTAGCGATAGTAAAGGGTATGGACTTATTTAAGTTTTTCGGCGCATACGCACTGCCTCTAGCGGAACATAAAACATACTTCATACTTGTTACATCTTCAAGCCAATTAACTAAAGACTAAAAGGAGGATAGTGTCATTCACGAAGACGCATGCATTGACTTGTAAAGCCATATCTTTAAAGGGGAGATTTGAAAATCTGCGCGTCATTCTGGATGTTTTGGGAATTAGCTAAGCACTTGAGTCTGGGCCCGTTGTTTAACAGACGCACGAACACGTGTGAGACGTAAACACGCGAAATCAGAACAAATCACATGAAAGCAATGCGTAAATATAAACAATCAAACATGTAAGTTCGTGATCTTTTGATAGTTTCTTTTGAGCGTTTTAATTTGACAGAATTCTGAGAATTAATTAACTTAAATAGGTCAGAATAAAAAACGTTTTACCTATTTAACAGACCGAAGACAAATTAGTAGGGAAAGCTGCAAGGTATGGGATACCCTGTAGGTTTGTCTATATTGAGACTGCTCTGCTTATCATTCCACAATCAAACTATGCTTTTGAAGGCCCCCAAGCTTATTCAGCCCTATATCCATATCTTTCTACCAGTAGTCACCAAGCATACCACACTGAACTCGCATCGTAATTAACACAAATAATTTCATCTGGTCCATGGTACATGACATCAGAAAATATAGGAACCATGATGGTACTTACCTGATTAGTTGAACATTTTTGATACTTATAGCAATATTCGTAGAATAATGAACATTGGTGAGCGGTGCATAATTGTGTGAGCCACACGTGAGCCCGTACCATTAGCAGCTAATTGGTGTAAACTACACATTGTCCATTTTTATCTTCTCTCGAAATTGACGCTAATTTTATTAAAACTACTTACATGACAATCAACTATTATGTTGGTTAGGTAACTTTAAAATAGTAAACAAGGTTAGACAGTTTGTTTAGAAATGTTTATCTATGATGTATATGTATGTGAAGATACGGTGATTTTTGTTATTGATAGATTAATAATTTAAGTCAACAAAAATGGACATATTATGTATACATTAAATACAAAAACTGGAAATGAAAAAAAAACTAAAATTAATTATTATTAATTTTGACGTTTAGAGCCCATCTTCATAAGTTGCTTGAAACTTTTTAACGTAACAGGTCGAATCTATTTTAGTTACGGTTGTTGCCTGTTTGCCTTCCTTCGTTTGGACAACCCTTATTACACGCACTATTAAACCATGACATTTATTAAGGCTCGTTTAAATATTAGTTGTGCTCCACGATTTTGGAAGACTTTACTTATGTAGGAACTTCTTTAGAAGATGGAAAAGAAGCTTAAACCTTACGGTCAATCGGTAACTCGCGATGAATTGTCAGGGGTTGTAAGAATATGGTATAGGATGGATACCTTACAATATGAAACGGTCTCAGTCGCCAGCATATGGTTCGTTAGAAACATTTCTTATATGCGGTTGGTAGGCACTCTTCCCTTTCTCTAGTACCTACCTGCGTGATAACAGTAACAAATTCAAATGTACCTACTGTAGTGGTGATAGGTATGAATATAAAAGGATCTAGATGAGTCCCTGTCCTTATTTGTTGCTTATGCTGGATTGTCCTATTTTTGTTTCAGTGTACGCTGGGCTGCAGTTTGTGGAGGCAAGGATTGGAGCTTTCTTGTCAAACAATATGCGTGAGTTTTATTTATTTATTTATTTAAACTTTATTGCACAACTAAAGAAACATGTACAAATGGCGGACTTAATGCCAAAAGGCATTTTCTACCAGTCAACCATTGGGTTAAACAGAGACATATATGTTGGCGCAGGAGAAATAATAGCTAACAGAGATTTGTACCTATTAGAATTTTATATCCACATAGGCCCCATTTCTTTTTTAAAGCATCATGTACTTTATTTCTGTATTAGTCTTTTAAATTAATATCTAATTATACTTAAATTGTAGTAGAACTGCTGTTTTAATAAATATTTGCTTTTACAGAATGTTACTTCCGAAACGGTAGTCTCCCGTGAGCTCTATTGTGTCATGGGATGCATTGAAGCTCTTAACACGTACTTCCAAAAGCTAAGAGGTCAGTCCACATGTTTTAGTAATACAAAGTTCCTATTACTAATTTCAACCAAGAATTTGTAAAAAAATAGGCACCTAAATTGTCTTCCACTCAAAGTGATTAGGGTGAAAACTTAAGGTCTCCCTCAGCAATTCCCGTCAACTTTGTACAATGCCACGTCAGCAAATTTTAATTGATCCTATTTTGTTACCAACATTTAGTAATATAATTCGACTTTCGTAAGATATATACAGGATAATTGTTATAATTAAGAAAATATAGATACTAGAGAACCTTAATGACGAAATAAAACTTAATAAAATCTCAATTCATCAACAAAATCTTGGTAACAAAATAGGAATTAATAAAAACAAATTTAACTTTTCCCTTAATTTTTGTACAAAGTTGACGGGAATTGCTGCCCTACATTACAAAGAAGACAAACAACAAGTAAAAATTCTGCAAAAAAAACAGTACTTAGCCTCGTTGGACACCCTCGAGCGACGGCGAGCAAGGTGTAGGTACTGAAATAAATCTTATGTCTGAGTACAAGCTATAAAATTTTCCTGATGGCGTATAATATCATGGTTGTTTAGCTTATTTAGGTATGTATAAAAATTTCAGACTTAATCGGCACTCCTCCTGCACCGGCGCTAGTCGCGGACAGTTTGACCGCAACCTCCCTCTCCTTGGTATGGGAGGCGCCCACCCTCGGCAACCTGAGCTACTTGGTGCAGTGGCGATATGAAGAGCTACCTGGGACCTGGCAATACTATTCCAATTCTAGTCATTCCGACCGCTCCATCATTCATGTGGAGAATTTACGGCCATACACTAAATATAGGGTAAGTGACGCTTTAGATCCTGTGCGACCAATATTTGAAAATGCTAAAAGTTTCTAAGGCTCTTTACACAATCCAGGAAATGTACCAAGACTTACTCAGCGCTGTCTTTTCGCAAATGTATCGGAGAAGTTGTATGGCTGTGCAAAAGAGCCATTTCCTAGTAATTGCTTGACGCTCGTATTACTCGTCAAATTTCGCAGTATTGAAAAGCATGAATCAACTTTTCTTCTCAGTTTCGAGTGGCTATCTTCCTTTCGAGCCGCAGCGGCGCCAGTGAGCCAGTCTACTCCGCACCGTCAGTCGTCATCTCAACCCTTTCGAGTGGCAAGCCGAGTTCCACGCCGTCTGCCTTACGCGCTGCTGCCCCAGATTCAAGCAGGATAGCCATTTCATGGGAACCGGGTGCGTTCCCAAATGGGCCGCTCATTTCGTACGTGCTGCGGCTTTCGGATCTCAACTCTAGTCTGCCCAACACTCTCTATGTGGAGGTAACTACTAAGTACACCCTTTTGGATTTTAGTTGTCATCTCAACTCTCAACTCGCTCGAGTGGCAAGCCAAGCTCCGCCCCTTTTGCTTTGCGAACTGCCGCCCCGGACTAAACCAGCATAAGTTAGCTATTTCATGGTAGCCCGGCGCGTTCCTCAAAGTATAATCTAGTAAATTTTGTGGAATTTATTTGAGGTAGCAAAGTTTGTTTAAAAAACCTTCGTGCCTTGAAACCCTCGCAACGCTCAAGATACCACTTTTTGAACCACACGCTACGCTCGCGGTTTAATATTGGAATCTTTCGCTTGCTCGGGTATCAATATTGGCACGTGCGGTTAAACAACTACTTTGCCCCCTTGTAAAACAAATAACTATTAGCGTTTATAAATTTGTCGTTTTTTAGAGTTCTTACCCCTGCCAATTTATATTATTTCATTTCTAACAATCTGTACCTAATGTTTTATCTTCAGATCTCCACATGTTTCCCTTACATATGCCTACAGCTTAGAAAGGGGTCACAACTTCAGCGGACATATGACCTATAATACTCGCAATCACATTATCGAACTGAAATCGCCTCGTGTACATAGTTCCGGTTAGCTCGCTGACATAACTACTATTCTTCAATTAATTACTCTGTTTTAACGGCGTCTTAATTACCATGTAGTTACAATAACAGACAAAAGGTTAATTTTACCATTACGATTATGTGACGCCGTCCCAGTTGCTAAATGCCTATGTTTTTCGTGTGTTTTACAATACATAATAGATATTCATAACAAAATAAATCTCAGAAGCCCTTCGCGATCTGTATATTTACTTCCAAAATCTAAAAAATACAATCTTCATTAATTTCATACCTAGGGAAGATTTTCTAAGATCGTTTTTGCGTAGTAGCAGCACGGGATCTGGTAGCTGCCCTCACTGACCTATTATCAAAATACATCCTAGCTATAGCTTGGTGTTCTTGTGGATTATGAGATGAGGGACAGTTAATGAATGATACGTCGCATTTTCTAACAAAATAGAGTTTAATAAGGAATAATCAGGATAAAACATGTTAATCAACAGGACATGCCAGCCTCCAACTATACATTGTTCTACATGTTCCAAAACCTGGCGGCGGGGCGTATGTACGAGGTTTCAGTGGCCATGGCCAACGCAGAGGGCGAGGGACCGCCGGCTTTCGTCAATGTCTCCACACCTGCTCAACCCTCATGTAAGTACATAAAAACGTACAATCATAAACACATACAAAAAATCTATGAGGTCAATACGGGTAAGTGTGTCATAATCATAAGTGCCCTTCATATTTGACCCTTTTACTCATAGTCACAGGTGTTTTTGCGAGTTCTTGCTTTTGTTCACGGTTAGTGGTAAACGTATGAATTCTCAATAAACACTGATCATTGGTTTGAATAGGCCAAATGTGAAGGCCAGACACACTCCCCCTTATGACACACTTACCCGTATTGACCTTACCTAACTATTAGGGGATCACCACTTGGTCAATTGGTAACCTTACACTAAATTGATTTGGTTGAATTCAGTACCACAATTAAAGACATTCAGCCGATGGCAAGGGCTTCAGAGAGTGGAACTGGCGAGCTATCCATCGTTTGCAAGAATTGATACTCTTACTATATACCACTGGCACTTGAGTCAAGCTCAACTCAAGCTCAATCCACTCTTACGGTGGTCGTCAAGACTCCGCTTTGATTAAATTCAGTTTGTTTATTCATACGTATTATTTTATTTCAGCGGTGACTAGTCAACAACCTATATTGATATTGGGTGGAGAGCAGAACATCTTAGCCGCGCCGGCCAACGATATGCTCTCCGACCCAGTGGAACTCTTTAGTACAACCTCTAACCATACTATAACGGGTAAGACTAAGTATTACTCTAATATAATTTTAACCTTCGTAATAAAAGGGAAAATTATTTCTGTACTTTCTTAAGACATCTTCATGGTGATGTAAGGAATTACTGGAATTAGTATGAATAGGTACTTACAATACCAACTTACCAACATAGTATTATTTAAAACTATGGGTTTTTTGTTCCTATATAGTGTTTATAGACTTTAAAGTATAGGTAAACAAGGTGTACCTAAGTCATGTGAAACTACCGATATCGTGATGTACCTAACTCCACGTACCTAGCTGGTTTTGTAACGTTTCACATTACCAATAAGCAGTATAGGCATGTCTAAATTTAGGTACAATGATAAGATTATTAAAGTTCTTTAGGTCAGAGTGCTTAACACAATTTTTAACAATAAATAAAATAGTCTTATTTATATTAAATCTCTTTTATCTCCTCCTTAATTGCCATTAACCTTTGCCACCGAACCATGACGGCCTTTCTAAATACCCAATTCATTATTATTCATTTATAACACGTATTAAAAGTTAACATCATTTCAGGTGTCGGCCTAGACGTATCAAGCGACTACCTTTTCGTCTCCGTATCCAACGGCTTCGTCTACCGAAGCTCCCTTACCAACAAAACTATCCCAAAAGCCATTCTCACACCCGACACGACAGCCTACCAACCGCTAGACTTGTCGGTCGACTGGTTGAACAGGCACCTGTACGTGCTAGGGAAGGTTCGCCATGGGAAGGAGGACTGGTTGGAACACTGGGAGATTTTGAGATGCGATTTTGAAGGGAAGAACCAGCTGGTTGCGTTGTCTGGCTTCACTTCTCCGCCGATTCATTTTGAGGTGGATGCCTACAACGGGTAAGAAACATTTTGACTTGTTTCGCTAAGTAGTTTAGGTACTGAGATTTGCTAATTATTGATTTTTCTGTCACTTTATCATGTTTCAACATTTATATGGTAGAATTAATTAACGCAAGACCAAAAATTATATGAAAGATGAAAGTGCATGTTATTTCAGATTGCATTGCCAACCATAAGTAGGCTACATTTATTCATTTGTTTTTGCAGTTACCTTTTCTGGGCTCTCCGAGGCGTAGAGCGCGGCGGTCTATACCGACTGGACCTTGCAGACATATCAAACGGAGTCCGACATGAATCTCCTCCCGAGCGTATAGTACCGGACGCGCACCTGGGAGGCTTTACTGTGGACCACAAGGACTTTAGGCTGCTGGTAGCTCATCTTAGACAAAACACCGTGTTGGCTGTGTCACTCGACGGGTAAGTCACTTTCTTTAGTTTCTGTACAAATACTAGATCCTCGCAGGCTGAACGGATAGTGCCAGACGCACGTCTGGGAGGCTTTACTGTGAACCACAAAGACTTAAGACTGCTAGTAGCTCATCGCAGACAAAACGCCGCGCTGGCCGTGTCACACGACGGATAAGTTAAGTTTGTTTACATAGACTGAACTTCGCAGACATATCGAACGGGGTCCGACAAGGACACTCTCTCACACTTAAGACTTAAGGCTACTAGTAGCTTATCAAAATGACCTCGAACGACAGATCCATCCACTCAATTGAATTACGTTAAGGTCCACCTGCAACAAAGATACACTAAGTAATTTTGACTCATTTACAGACGAGAAATCTCAGACTTTCGGCACAATATGCAAAAACCAATGTTCATGTCAACGCGCTCCATAGCGTACGTCAACGGCCTCTTCTACTGGACCAACGGCAAAGAAATGCTCACAGAAGAATACCACAAGATCAGCGACAACTATTTCCACAACGAATACCCATTGTTCTTTAACAATAAGAAGATAGCGACTCGACAAGTGCTCGTGGCTTGTTGTCAGCCGATACCAGTGCCAGTGAATCCACCAATAGGAGTTCAGAGCGTTATGGGCATAACTCGCGCGAAGGTGTCTTGGTCTCCGCCGCATTTGCTGGGACACCAGGGCAGTGGCGCGTGGCAACAGTGGGCCTTTCATTTGCAGTTGCAACATGTGGACAGTGGGGAGATTATAGACAGGTTCGTACCTACTTTATTGTTGGAGTAAGTACTCATTCTGTCATTTGTAATCATCCTTTGCCAAAGGCGCCAAAGCAAGCATGACTTGTGGAGAAAACCGGTTTATTGATCTGCGTTCTATCGCTGCTTAATAAACATACCTACGCAACTCCTCGAGATTCTGTGCGAAGTGCACCTTCTAAAACTAATTAGTCACAAAAATGCTTATTATATTTCAGAAAAAACATAAACGGATCTATGTATGTTGTGGAAGATTTAAAGCAAGATGCCAACTATACTATTAAAGTTGCAGCTGTTACAAAATCGGGCACAGGTAAATTCATCAACCAAACTCCCAAATGTTTAAGTATGAACTGAAATTCCTTCAGAAATGGTATTATCTCACGAAACACAATGTAAAGATTTTTATAAATTATGTTTATAGGTCCTTGGTCATCAGTGTTCTTTGGCAAAACCTTAGCGTCATCCCCTACAACGTTAAACAGCACGTTAGTGTGGTCCGGCCCGGATGGTCTACTCCAAACGGACTTGACTGGTGACAACCTACAAACATTGATACACAGGTAAATGCCATCTGTATCTTAAGCCGAGTCCACACATAGCGAGCAACGTCGCGAAGCAATACCTTGTGGGGCAAACGGCCAATGTAGACTTGCCTCCGCCAAGGCAGCGCGAGTTTTACTGATTACGCTGTTTGCTCTATGTGGACCCTATACTCAGTTACCACAGATACAAAAATGACGTGCCTTTTAACTCTTTTATATTTACCCAGGGAACATCTAAAGAAGATCCACATAATTGATATATCCTGGTACCGAGACATGCTGTACCTAGTGACGAATGTGTCGACCGTGATGTGGTACAACACCACGTCTCACGAGAAGGGATTCATGAATAATATGGAGAACGTGGGCAGTCTGGCCGTGGATTGGGTCGGAAAGAGGATTTACTGGTCCAATCCTAAGCAGCAGTTGGTAAGTAATTTTTTTATTAATCTAATAATAAATCTGGCTCATTTAAATGTATCTAACCCAATTGCCGAGTGGTTTAGACATATGTCCGGTAAACGGAGGACGCTGGTTCAATTCCAGCTCGGGAAACTTGGATGCCTTGGTCACTTTTTTAGGGTTCCGTACCTCAAAAAGGAAAAACGGAACCCTTATAGGATCACTCGTGTGTCTGTCTGTCCGTCTGTCACAGCAATTTTCTCCGAAACTACCAAACCGATTAACTTGAAATTTGGCACACATATGTAAACCTGTGACCCAAAGACGGACATGTAATTTAAATTAAGAAAATTCAATTATAGGGGCCACTTTTGGGGGGTAAAAGTGAAAATTAAAAATCAAAGTTTCTAGAACTATATTGTGTTACATATCAAATGAAAGAGCTTTTTATAAGTATTTCAAAAATATTTTTTTTTTATAATTTTTAGTAAATTAGTTGTCAAGTAATTTAAGAAAATAAGCAAAAAATGACCCCCCCCCCTCTCCGAAACTACTAAGTGTAAAATTTTCAATTTTCAAAAAAATACACGAGATGCGATGCGACAAACAGGGTGATAAATTCTTTCTAGGCCCGCAGAGTCGAAACCATTATAATTGCAAAATTTCTTATCTAGTCTACAATTTTAACCCCTTAATTTAGACAAAAGCTGGTGGGTACAAATTGATAATCCATACTAATATTATAAATGGGAAAGTGTGTGTGTCTGTTTGTTTGTCCATCTTTCACGGCGAAACGGAGAGACGAATTGTCTTGATTTTTTAAGTGGATATAGTTGAAGGGATGGAGAGTAACATAGGCTAACTTTTCTCTTTCTAGTCGCTAATAAATGTCTCATATTTGACTTCTCCCCTAGATCACCCGAGGAAACCTAGACGGCAGTAATCGAGAACCAGTCCCCATAGTCACCGTAGCCAAAGAGCTGACCATCGACTCACTGGGAGCGTACATTTATTGGAATACTGGGCACGCCGTGGAAGCGGCGCGGCTCAATGGCGAGAAGCGGATGGTGTACTACCCGGCTCAGTTATTTAGTGGGAAGCAGGGTAAGAATATGGTCTTTGTTGCGTTTCCCCTTCTAGGTCAGGTTGAAGTAAAACCTTGTCTATGATAACTAAAGGAACTCGTGCAGTCTAAAAGTAATCAACCCCTTTTTTTGACGGAGTGGGAATGCAGTTACGCACGATGTGTGGAACTCGCCGTTTCTTTCCCCTCCCCTAGCGAGAGGGGGGAAACTTGGCCCTACCCACTAAACCCACTCCGGCGTTTCATCCTCTTTGCCGTTCGTGAAGGCGCGCTGGGATCGATGTATGTCATTCACCACGGAAGTAATCAACCCCTGCAACCAATGACACCAATTGGCCAAAGATCAATTCAAAAATTGCGTGGAGTGATGTGTTTTTGAAAACCACGTTATAATAACCTCTGCGTAGCTGGCTGGATTCAACATACATTATATAAGCAATCTTTGATCGGTATGTTTTGTTTTGTTTTGTTTTAGTGATGGGCCTCACAGCTGACTTGGAACAGAAGTGGTTGTACTGGCTGGTGCGAAGCTACGACGGTTCGGAACTACATCGCGCAAGAACTGCGGACCAAATCTCACAGAGTGTGAATGAGGCTAGTGTAGTTTTTGATTACTTGAGTTTGTAACTACTTTAGCCATGTTCCTCGATTTCTCGAAGATGCGGGCCGATTTTTGAGTCTCACGAGTTCGAATTCAGAATTGAATTGTCACTGAAAATAATGGGCAAGTCACCGTTTTCAACCGGTATTTTAGTGACAAAATCCCGTATGCGAGATTCAAAAATCGCCGTCATGGTTGGGACAAATGGTTAGTTCCTTTTCCCCTCACTAGCTCGGAAACCCGTGTTTTGTCCTTTAATACCAGCGGGTAAAAACGCATTTTATCCACTAGTGGGTAAAGTAATTTGACCTTGAATAAAGTCAAATTAACTGCTTTAAAATTGATAAAAGTAGGTGAATCTAGTAATAAAGATGATTTACTACCTGATGAACCACTGAAAGCAGTGATAACGGCATTTTTTGCGTTGTAGTTTCCTCGCTACAGTGAGGGGAAAAGTTTTGTGTTACACTCGAGTGCAAATGTATTTTACTTCTCGTGTGTTAAAAAACTCGCAAGTTCAGGATTCTATCTTCGAACCACTCGCTTCGCTCGTGGCTTGCTCGTTTTTCAATTCCACACTCGGCGTTAAAATACAACTTTGCCCCCTTGTATAACAAATAACTATTTCTGGTCAGGATTTTGAGGACCATTGAGAAATCGAGGGAATACGTCAAATATTTACACATTTATAGGATTACTTAGGTGTCAAAAAGTGTAGCTCCGTAAAGAGCAAGCGAGTCTGTCTTATAATTTTGTAGTTGGTAACTTGAGCATTTGCTCTTGGAAAGTGACATTTGGTCAAGTTTGGCTCCTTGAAATGCCAGCACACATAGCATGCTGGGTTACCTATTTATTTTTATTTTATCAAGGCTCTGTGAAACTACAAAATACAAAACATGATACAAACTGAAGATAAATACAAAAATATATCACATATTAAACATTAGATTTGGCTGACAACGTAACAGCTTGGCTCCGTTGCGTCGTCTAACTCGGTGTGGTTGCCCCGGAACCGCCGAAATACCACACCACACCCTTCGGCTAGAAGTCCGCACTGGCGACGGCGTCCTGCAGCGTCCGTGGCACGCGCACCACAAATGAAGAGGTGTTATATTTATGTTAAAGGGATTCTTTCTGTTTTTATCAGGTTTCGGGTTCGCTGGTGTCTCGTCTCGACGGCACGGCCACGCGGGGCTCGCTGTGCTACTACAGCGGGCGGCTGGTGTGGGTGGCGGACGCGTCGCGCGCGGTAGTGTCCGACCTCGAGGGCCGCAACACGGCCGAGCTGGTGGCGCGCGTGCACGTCATCGCCGTGCGCGACCCCACGCCTCACGTGCACAGCGGTCAGTGCCCACACACCACACTACAAGATGATCCACTAACACTACTCTCACACACATTACCACGTGTATCGTGTCAGACTTCGAGGGCCGCAACACGGCGGAGCATACAACACACACACAAACAAACATCGCCTGACGAACAGAATATCTACGTCGTTCTACGTCCACCAAACACATCATAACACATATATACGTACAGACAGAAAAATGTGAACTAGTGTCCGACCTCACAGGGTTAAGGGTACTGCTCCATGTAAGGGGCCTGCGCCCGATCCTACAGATTCAAGAATCCTACAGATGTAAGAATTTCGGGCTACTCCTGACCCTAATACAGTGTCAAGTCAAAGGCACTGCTGCATGTAAAAGGTTGGGCTGCGCCTGACCCTACTGGGTCAAGTGCACTGCTGACAGCGCGCGTTCAGTGTGTGCATGGACTGCATTTCACTTCGTTCTCTGCACAGATACGATACCGAGGTTAAATAGAATGTATCACAGACAACGTTAGAAATATTACCATCGATGAATTGGGGAATTCCTTGTCAGAATGCACGAAAGTTGAAATCGGGCTGTACCTAGTGGTGTCGTTGACGTCTTTAGCGGTCAAAGAATTAAGTCACTGTATTCGAAGCTAAAAAGCAATCTCCCTGAAAAACTATTTTAACATTAATGTTTCTGTCCACAGAATCCCTGATAGCCATTCCGGACACCATCAACGCTTCCTCCATCGATGTGTCGGGCGTATGGGACCGCTTCAACGTGACTTGGAACCCGGCCGCTGAAGTCAATGTCAACAACAGTCGCGTCTACTATGATGTCGGTCTTAACTTCTCAGGGATACTTAAGATTGAGGTAAATATCTTGCCAGCCTCTGAAAACATCCAGGATGTTAATATGGAGTTACTTATGAGACTATTAAGTATCCTTCTTGGCTGTGTATTAAAGTGTGGGGTCGTTTTAACGAGCCCTGGAACCCTGCCGCTGAAGTCAATGTCAACAACAGTCGTGTCTACTATGACGTCGGTCTTAACTTCTCAGGGCTACTGAAGATTGAGGTAACATACATAAACTCGCGCCTGTATTCCTAAAAGGGGGTAGGTCGATCGTATAAGGCTTGTCAGGCAAATTGATCCTACTTTTATCTCATTATATAGCAGTTCCCGAATACTTTGTACATAGCCACGTCAGCAAATTTTAATTGATCCTACTTTGTTACCAACATTTAGTGATATAAGTCGACTTTCGTAAGATATATACAGGATAATTATTATAATTAAAGAAATATATATAGATACCAGAGAACCTTAATGATCAAATAAAACTTACTAAAAACTCAATTCATGAAATAAATCTTGGTAACAAAAAAGGAATAATAAAACAAATTTAACTTTTTCCTTAATTTTTGTACAAACTTTTCGAGAACTGCTGTATAATGCGGGATATTTGTGATGAGCGATGCCTACCTTCTTCTGCAGTAAAGACTAATTACTCTTTGAATTTAAAACAACATCGTCCTTATTGCACTAGGGACTCTCTCGCGATTGAATCATATTTATTAAATTAATTTTCTTTTCTAGAAAACCATCGATGTGCCATGGCTGGAAGTGCAATCAAACAAGACGCACAACATCCCGCCATACAGCGCAGTGGAGGTGACCGTTAGGGCGCACACGCACTGGGGCGGCAGCGCGTCGGCGCGCGCGCGGCGGCATTCCCCGCAGGCTGCGCCGTCGCCGCCGCGGCAGCCGCGCGTTTACACGCAGTGGACTAGCAGGTACCTTATAGCCTTGGGATGTACACCTTCATGGACAGTTGAAAGATAGGTCTCATAGGACTGGTAGAGGGATCTTCACTCCACATTATCGTTCTAGTCTGAGAAAAATACTGGATCTTCCGCTTCACACTAGGTGGTCAACCTGTTCTGGGTATGTAAAGGGAATCCAACTAATGAGAACATTGAGAACATTTCCATTATATACGCGATTTAATCCGTTTCCATAGTTTTATTTAATGAGTAACTATCGCGGTAACCGAAGACAATATAATGAGAACAAGTTGAACAATCCACCGTACAACGCAAAGGACGTGACGGTTTACTTACGGACGCAATGTCAGCGCGCGCGCCAATATGGCCACGTTAAGATACATAAATAGATACCTAGCTAGTACCTACATATGGTCCTTTAAGTTATTTGTCATAGGCGTATAAAGTTCTGATTAAAGTTTACTGAATATCTTATATGGTTTATTTCCACAGTGGAGGCGCTTTATCAGCAATATTCCGCTGGGAGCCACCCGCGCACGCGAACGGAGTCGTGCGCGGGTACGAAGCGCGCTGCTGGACGGCGCCGCCCGTAGCCGCACCCGCGTGCGGGAACCGACTCGCGCCTTCTCACACGCAGCTCGTTGTCCCTCTTACCGCTGGAGCCACTTATTACTTCCAGGTATACATATGATCCTCCTTGCTTATTATTTATTTATTATTTATTATTATTTATTAGTAAAAACATGTTTACATGACATTACAGTAAAACCAATGCGTCACGAAACTTAGATAACATAAGAGAAAAAAACAGTATGTAAGAACATGAAAAAAAAAACAAACAATAAAGTTTAAAACTAAACAATTGATTTGGCGATGACGTAACTGCGTGGCTCCGTTGCGTCGTTTGGCCCGGTGTAGGTGTTGGCTTAGGTTTCTTCAGTGCTTAATGTCGTAAGCTCTTACGACGAAATGATTCTGGATGGGAAATTTTTCCATGCCTTTCTATCCCTTGCAACTTCCCAGGCAACATGAATCATCACGGAAAGCGAATTCCAAACTTAAATGTATGGATGTAGTAGCTAAGTGTAACTAACTTAACGTCATAATATGTCTTATCGCTCACTGGAACAGCTCTTCCGCATGTTGCCGCCCGCGGCCGATTTTACCCCAACTGGCAAAAATGGATGAATTAATGAAAGAAAGCTCTGACTGTAGGTATTCTGATAGGTATCACTCACAAAAGGAAAATTTCGTTCATTCTATTAGCCAGCTTTCGGTTAACAATCACCAAATAACAAATTACTCGTACGGACCATCTTCAAACTCAGTACCAAAATTACCATGTTTTACCTTCCCAGGTCCGAGCATTCACCGACGCAGGTTTCGGCAACTACTCAACCATCGCAACAGCCACCAACCACGTCAGCCCCATCCCCAAAGTCATGATATCCTCCCAAGAGTTCCTCAAAATCGTTGACTTGGACTCTGGAGAGAGCGAAACGATTCCGAAAAGTACTGGGACACCTGTCGACTTCGCTGTGTCTATTGAAGAGAATGTGGTGTACTGGGCGAATAATTTGGATGAGATATTCTCGTCGAAGATCAACGCTAGTGGACATTTTAAGGTAAAACTTCGGAAATTATTTTTGGTATTTGATAGCTCAGCTTCCACAAACTATGTGAGTAGGGCATGCTCTCGGTATTTCCCGATTCTCGAATTCCCAGGAAATCCTGGTAGTTTTATGGTGGCTAAGGAAAGTAGACTAAAATTTAGGAACCGGCGCTGAAATGGAATTCTTGGAACCGCCTCCGGTTCTGCATGCCCTATATGTGAGTCCCATGCCCAAAGTGTTGATATCCTCCCAAGAGTTTCTCAAAATCATTGATCTGGATTCTGATGCGAGTGAAATATAAACCATTTCAAGGTAAATACTTCTGAAATTATGCTTCTGGTATATTAGCGCAACCTACGTCATGCCTAAAGTCTTCATATCCTCCCAAGAGCTTCTCAAAATCTTCGATCTACTTAAATTCTGTTGAGCGAAATACAAACCTATACAAATCCCTCGCCTCGATAAGCGTCATTCTCGTACTTAGCAGCAACAGCTCCAATCGATACATATGTATATTCTCTTCCAGTTGGCTTCAATAAACGGGACAGCGACCAGCATCTGCACAGACTGGGTGAGCCGCTCGGTGTACCACGCGCAGTCAGAAATCACCTCAGTATCAGAGAGCTATGTGGTGTACCGTGCCGACTTGGCCGTGATAAACACAAGGCCTAGGCTCCGCTGGCTGTTCGCTAGCAAGAACCCTGTCTACAGTCTACAAGTCGTCCCTTCGCAGAGGTAAGAGACCCTAAGAAACTTTGGAGTTCGGACCTCGTAGGGTAGCCTCTATTTAATCAGCTTCTACCTTGCTAAGTCCAAGGTTGAGGTTTTATATGCTAGCCAAAATTTTGACCTATTTACTTTTCTATTTTTAGGTCACTGTACTGGTACGAAGAAAGCAACTATCCAGGTTTAGGAACATTAATGACGTCCACGACAGACGGAAAGAATATCACAAAGTTCTTCAATCTAACTGAAGAAACAAAATTGAAGGACGGTTGCGACTGCCCGGAAAGCCCTCAAGTAGCCAGGACTTTCGTTCTGGACACAACTGGTGACAAACACGAGCTGTACTGGGTCGACCCCTGGGTGCCTCGCATCATGGCCGCCGATCTAAGAGGCTGCCGTTGCAGAGCCGTCGTCGATGCCACAGACAAGAAAAAATACGGTTTCATCCCCATGTCAATTACGGTCGATAGCAAATACATCTACTGGTTCAATTCCACAGAGAAAATAATTTATTACACGAACAAACATAAAAGAAATAAGATTGAGCAAGTCAAAACCTCGCACGGTTACAAGATCATGGCATTAGATTCGGGGACTCAGCAGTATCCTCAAAATAAGTGTTTATTCGCTGCGGCAGAACCTCGAACTTTAGTACCTCAAGTAATATCAACTACAGCGAGTAGTTTAACTCTACGTTTACCTCCTGTAAGAAGACCAAGAAGCTGCCCTGATACGTATAACATGCCCTCAACAGAGTACACAGTGCACTATCGCTTGCCTACTATAAACGAAGGGGCTTGTAACAAAGAGCTATGTCCTATTCTAACGACAACTAAAACGGACTTAACCATACCGAATTTGAAGCCGTTTACAATGTACATGGTGACGGTGGAAGCGACCAACTATTACGAGAAGCTGTACGAGGTCAAACCTATCACAGGGTGGCCAGTTGTATTTCAAACCGCTGCAGAAGGTGAGAATTATGGTTATTTTCAAATCTTACGAAGTATCCATACTAATATTATAAATGGGAAAGTGTGTGTGTCTGTTTGTTTGCCTGTCTTTTGGGGCAAAACGAAGCGACAAATTGAAGATGATTTTTAAGTAGAGCTGGTTGAAGGGATGGATAGTGTACCACATACATACACTTACACACATAGACATAGGTTACTTTTTGCCTCTTTCTAAACCCCACTTCACTAAAGTGGGGGGGTGGAAGTTTGGATGGAGCTCCGTAATTTAGGTTAATATACCTAGTTGTACCTGTACTTGTACGTAACTTCCTAAGAACTAAAACCATTTGAAACCTTCTAGCTCCCACGGCCCCAAAAGGAGTGACATTCAAAGTGCTAAGTCCGGTGCTGGCGCGAGTAGAGTGGAAGCCCGACCCTGGCTTCTGGTACGAGCTGCACTGGAGGACCGAAGACGCCTCCGAACAACACAAGTTCAAGGGTATAATTAATGCATATTTAATTACTTAACGAACATTAACAACAATTTTATTAGAATTTGCAATTTACAAGGCAGGCTGTGCAAGTGTGCAATAGGCAAAACCTTTCATTTCTTTCCAAGACAGAATATAGTACTGTGTGTTTTAATTAGGTTACATGATTTGCCAATTATATTGGGACATCTGTTATCTTTTTGGCCCTCTAAACAAGCTAACCTTTTTATCCTTATCGTAACGTTTTGGTAAATCCTGTTTTATTTTGGCAAATGACGATCCAAATAGGTAATTAGGTATATAACGGTAGCGTGTCAAATACAAGTCCACCTCCAACTGAATTCTATATCAGATATATATTTTCTACTTACTTAACTCTTCTCTTTCTAGAACACAACACATTCGAGGTGTCAAAAGGTGGCAGCGCGAACATGACACGGCTAACGCCTTCAACATTATACACCGTCTGGGTCCGCGCGCTCTCCAACCACAGTTCACAATCTACGGATTCCTCGCCGCTGCAACTAAGGACCTACCCTCTGCCGGCACCCGTCGCCCTCAAGACCGCTGAAGCTTATAAACTACTGGTTTTGTGGCCACCGCCTACGTCGTATAAATTGCATAAGTAAGAACTCTGATATTGGTACCACGTTTCTAATAATCACAGAAGAAGGTGGTGGATGCACCACAGTTCAGGCAATTGTATTTTCTCTGCTGCAACTGAGGACCAACCTTCTGCCTGCGCTCATCGCGCTGAAAATCGCTGAAGCTTATAAATTGCTGGTTTTGTGGCCACCGCCTACGTCGTATAAATTGAACTTTTTCTTAACACAAAAAGCACTATTTTTTACCACATGCTCGTACTGTTCTAGCCAGTTCTAGTTCTACATTGCGGTATTTGATGGCTGTGAAAATGATATGTAACCTCAACAGCCCGCAATGAAACTAAAATCGCATGCGAGTTCACACACCGTCTAAATCAGGCCTTATTGCTTTGTTAATAAAATCTTAGCCACTTTCTGCACCAAAATCACATAGCCTACATAAACCAAACGGTTACCTTATATGATTTTGTTTTATAATTTATCCAGGTATGCAGTGGAATATTCAGAAATGAACCAATCAGGTGGCAACGCATGGCACGACGCGATTTCGGTGGACCGCAACGGTCTGTGGGCGGCCAGCCCGCTCCGCCCCGGCGCCCGCTACCGCTTCCGCCTCCGCCTGCAGTACGTGCCCGGCGGCCCGCCGTACCACTGGCCACACGACGAACGGTTCAGCTTTGAAACTATTGGTAAGTTTCAGTTGGGCGATGGATTTCTTATGTGTCAGGTCCTGGTATTGCTATTTTGAACTTAAATAGGTCTTCGTTGTATCTTATAATATTTATCTTTGCACCGGTGACGAGATACTTAAATAAAAATAAAAAATTCATTTATTTCAGATAAAAAAATCCATAATATTATCATTATTATCACACATTTTAACATATAAACAAACATTTAAACATAAAAAAATATTTAAAATTATTATTTTTATCATTTCAACATTAAAAATTAAATAACAATTATTACATTTAGAATAAATATTAATATTAAATACAAGTCACATCATTACAAACATTTCAATTACAAATAAATAATACTACAAATGGCGTAGGGATGTGACGACCCCATCGCCCATTGGTTTTACCAGTGCAATCAGTCAACGCAGGGCAGCTTGTGGCGAGCTGTTGGGGAACAGCGACCCCACGTACCCGAGTGCTCCTGGGGAGTTCTGTTAGTACCATACACTAAAGAAAAAGCGATCAAGCCCACTGGTGGCGAAGCCGGGAATCGAACCCGGGTCTTCAGCTAACACGGCTGACGTGATAAACCGCTACACCACCCCGACCGCCGAGGTACCCGTCGAAATTTCTCTAGTGTATGTTATCTCTGAAGGCTAGGCGCCTTTGACCAACTCTAAGGGCGAGCAACTTGTGCTTGCATCTCCTATATGAATCCTTTTGCAGGATTACGATATAGCGAGAGAGATGGTGCTGCCATCTATAGATTTCAGTTTATAATTTATATATAGTAGTGTTACTACTTAAAAAAAACAAAAAAAAATATTTTAACGTATTTTCTTACCCTATGAACTTATGTGACAGGTGACGTGCCAGCGGCTGTGGGCGCGCTACACGTTGACGTGGTGGACGCGCTGGGCTCACGCGTGCCGCGCGCGTGGTGGGCCGAGCCCGACCCGCGCGGCGCCGCCGTCGACCACTATCGCGTGTGGGGCCGCCCGCACCACAGGTAACAAACATACATACATACATACAATCACGCCTGTTTCCCAGAGGGGTAGGTAGAGATCACGGATTTCCATTTACTACGATCCTGACAAACCACTTTCGCTTCACACACTTTCATAACGTTTCTCATACACGCACGTCGGTTTCGAGTACTTCTGACCTGTGGCCCGTTTCTCGAAAGGTACAAGCCTTGTATTACAAGTGTGTTTTCATGACAATCCATACGATTTGACAGTTCGCACACTTGTAATACAAGACTTGTACCTTTCGAGAAACAGGCCCCTGGCCTTTTTGCAATATTTCCCCGATTTGATCAAGAAAAGTTCGTCTAGGTTTTCCACTCTTTTTTCATATACTTTCTTCGTTAATCTCCTCTCATACATCCTCTCTACATGCCCGAACCACCTTAACGTACCCATCTTAATCTTTGTCACCACATTTACATCCACTCCACACTTCTCTCTCATCACGCTATTTCTGATCCTAACACTCAACTTCACACCAGCCATGCTTCTTAACGCTCTCATTTCCACGTCATTTACTTGACTTTGATGTCTTAGACCACAGGTAACAAACTACTAATACAAGATTATTAGGCAAACGTCGAACAATGGCGATCAAGTATATGAAAGAAGTGCGTTCCTACGAGGTGAACGCGTACCATGCTTGTGTAAGTGAGATAAGACTTCATAGCGAGGTAACTGTGAGGTAACCTAGAGCGGATGGGCGGCACTTTCAACGCGAAGCAGGGAGTGGCCATATTGGCCACATACTGTACAGTCACCAGCCATCAGTCCAGTGTCTACGCTAAATCTTGGAATTAGTTGTCAAAGCGGACCCGAGGCTCCCATGAGCCGTGGCAAATGCCGGGATAACGCAAGGAGGATGATGACTGTACAGTCACCAGCATAAATAAGTGTTGATTTCTATACTTTGTCACATTAACGTCTTGTTTGAAATTTGATTCGAAGTTGTCAAACGATTAAAAGCGGCAAGGTACAGAAATCATCACTTATGACGGCGACTGTACGTACTCTTTATTATACTGTGACTTAGGAGTACACTAGAACGCGAGCAATATGTAACTAGTAAAAATATTGTGCATTTTTAGGTCATACCAGGCCAACGAAAGCTTGACGAAGGATGTATCGGAGCTGCTAAAGGACCTGCCGAGTGACCTGGACGATGATTTGAAGACTCGTATAGTGCGAGAAGGCCTGGAACTGTTGCACAACGGGACAGGTTAGTACAAACAGGTTTAAATTGAGTAGGTGTATAGACACAGTGTGGTCATGTGGTGCCCTTTTAAGTGCAAAGGACTGCTTGACGCTCGTCTATAGTTTGTATCTTTGGGTATTTAAAAAAATGAAAACATAATCTCAAAGAACTTATGCCAGTTGAGGGTAATTTTTTTTTTTAATTTATATTTTTTTTAATTAATATTTTTTTTAATTAATTTAAACCATATAAAACTTTAAGTTCTCGCGCTTGGACACACATTTTAATTAATTACTATTTTACCAGACTCTTGTGTGTGACTTTAAATATGTGTAAAAAGTCGTATGCTATGCCAACACTGCCAAATACAAGAAGTTTTTTTTTTATGTTATTAGATACATACTGGATAATCGGTGCCGGCAAGGTATCCGAAGGCTACTCCGCCATGGTCCAAGCGCACAACCGCTACGGCTGGGGCGCCTTGTCGCCGGCCGCTGAGCTGGACGCCGCGCCGCTCGCGCCCGCCATGCGGCCCCACCCGGTGGCGCTCGCTATCGCTGTGGCCGCACTGGCCGCGCTCGCTCTCGCTGTAGCTGCCTGTGTGTTCTACAGTAAGTAGTAGACATGTCACAGTAAGCTCGACGCCGCGCCGCTCGCGCCCGCCATGCGGCCCCACCCGGTGGCGCTCGCTGTCGCTGTGGCCGCACTGGCCGTGGCCGCCTGTGTGTTCTTAAGTAATAGACATGTCACAGTAAAAGGGTGAATTTACGACCTTCGGACTCCTCAGACATTTTTTTTAATGGATTTTTTACTTATCCGAAGTCAAAATGTTTTTATTTTCAGATTAGGTACCGTAGTAGAAAAAGTTTCGCCCGTCGAGTTGCTCACCCCGTACTCAATTCCATTTCATTTATTTCTTGAAAAATAGACTTGCACCAACATAAAATGGAGGGTTAACCAACCATTTTATATGGAATTTGACAGTTGACAGCCCTTTTTTTTTTTTTTTTTTTTTTGACCCAGGGGGAATCCGTTATGGATCCCACTGGCCCGGGAGAAGCCAGTGGGTATGTCGGACTCTCACCGACTAAACCCCCTGGGGTGTTCCGCCGCTCGCTTTTTGGACGGGGTTTCGGGCACTTGTTTTCAGGCCTCCGATACCCCGTCAGCGTTGCCCTTGCAGGCCCATCGCTTTGACTCTTTTAAGAGTCTTCTCCGCTGAAGGCCCTCGGAACACTAGAGGGCCTTCCAGCCCGAACCTCTTCAGGCGGGTGATGGGGCTCCCGACCCATCACCCACAGGTTCCCGCTATGGCGGCAGGAAACGAGCCACGTAGGCTCTTCGCCGCCTAGCTGGTCTGCGTCGGCGCTGAGGGAGCGAATTTATATCGTCCTCGCGCGTTCGCTCCGCGGCCTCCTTCTGCGTCAGTACAGTGACGCTGAAGGTGGCCACTGCCGCCAAGCCTCCTCACTGCGAATCATGCGGCGTACTAACGCCGGCAGTGAGAGGTCTCCGCCCACCACCGTGGACATGGCAGCGCGAGGCTCCGCCCACGCAGGGCACTCTTCGCGCGTATGTTTGGCCGTGTCCACGGCTCCCCTGTCACAGTGGTGACACTCTGGGGTCGGCTCTCGTCCAACCCTCTCACACAGGTACCATCCGAAGCAGCCGTGCCCCGTCAGGAGCTGTGTGAGGTGGAAGGAGGGTGCGCCATGTTTGCGTTCGACCCATTCCTTCAGAACGGGCCGAACAGCGGTCACCAGGTCCCGGCTAGCTCCCGGGATCTCCAGACGCTCTAACCATTGCTGGTATAGGTCGTCCCGCGCCTCCTCACGCCACTGGCGGACCTCCCGAGGGCAGGCCAGTTTCCCTCCTTTCGCGCCGTGAGCAACCGCCAATAGACCGCGGACTGGGCCCTGGCTTCGAGGTCCCATGGCGGGCTCCCGGCTAGCAGACAGGCTGCTACATGCGAGTTGTCGCGGTACGCTCGAGCCACCCTGAGAGCTATGACCCGCTGCGGTCGACGCAATAGGGCCGCACTCCGAGGTCTCAGGGTGTCTGCCCAAATAGGAGCCCCGTAAAGCGCCATCGAGCGCACCACACCTACATAGAGCCGCCTGCAGGCCCCTCCTGGCCCGCCTAGGTTTGGGAGGATTCGACCCAGCGCTCCAGCTGCAGCTATTAATTTGGGAGCCAGGCGCTTGAAGTGCTCCTCAAACTTCCATCGACCGTCGAGGACAAGTCCCAGGTACTTCATCGTCGACCCGACGGCGATGGAAGTTCCTCCCACAATGATCTGTGCCCCGTCCGGTGGCTTGTTTCGAGGTCCGTGGAACACCAGGACCTCTGACTTATGAAGAGCCACCTCGAGGCCTATCGCTCTTATCCTGTGGACAGCATATGCCACCCCTGCTGTGGCGAGATGGGCCGCCTCCCTATGGGTCCTGCCACGGGCCGACACGAGGGTGTCATCAGCGTAGCACGTGACGCTGATCCCCGGCATAATGGCCCCGCGTAGGACCCAGTCATATCCGATGTTCCACAGGAGCGGCCCCAACACCGAGCCCTGTGGAACACCGCACGACATTTGCCTTCGCCCCCAGCCATCTTTCGTGGGGAACACCGACAGTTGACAGCCCTGCACTAACCCTGAGTTAAGTGGTTGGTGCAAGTGGCCCTAAACGAATAAATTGGCGTTATGCATAAGGTTCCCAAACTACAGAATCACACAAAATTAAATACCATAATTTTCCTAGTCTGAGAACACGTTCTTTAAAGAGGGAAGTAATAAAATTATATCATTACAGCCTACAACAAACGGAACGAGAAGAAAACTGCTTTAGAAAATCAGATGCTGAACACAGTACCGAGACGGGGTCCGGATGTAGAACTGGCTACGCTGAGGCAGCTGCCCATACGGCACTCCACCAATATACTGTACAATCAGGTGAGCTAGCTGTCCAAAGCTGTTTGAAACTTTGTCATTGTGTTAGTGTAAGTCTGCATTTCATTGTTACCCGTTAGCCTCAAGTTGACCGTTACCTACACCTGGGCCATTTTTTTCAAAGTTGTCCCACTTTTTTTGGGTTTGAAAATTTTTGTGGTTTCCACTCAGAATCGCGAGCTCTTTCAATCCTAATAGGAGAACAAATCTTTCAATCCTAACAGGTTTTAGTCCGTCATTTGGCCGTTAATATTTGTTGCTGTCTGTACGTGACCTGCCTGACGTTTCAGCGTTCAGTCACAGAATACATATTAGTAGTACAGTTCAGTTCAGTGTTCTAAGAGTTAAAAATAATAGTTAGACGTATTTTTTGTTAAAAGTCGCTGATATTTTTAGTGTTTTTAACTTTTTACCCAACCACGCCACGGGAACACAAAAGTTATGATTGAACAATATATTTGACACTAAATCATCATTGCTGCGTTCTATTCTAAGGATGCTGATAGTTAATAATTACTTTTTACAAGTTTTACAAAAACATTTTAAATAAAATTCCACATAGATACACAGCATAAACTGCTCATATCGTTTATTTACAGTCTAAACTGTTAACAAAGAAAAGATAGCTAAAAATAGTTTGTGTAAAATAATACAAACTCCGCACAAGAAAACTTATTTTTATCTTACAGCGGTTATCTCTCCGAGCACGACGGCAAATTTCGCACGTCTTACCAACATCCGATATGGTCTAGTGGCTAGGATACCTGGCTCTCACCCAGGAGGCTCGGGTTCGATTCCCGGTATCGGAATACTCTTTTTAACTTTTTATTTTTTAGGCACGTTATACTATCATAACTAGGTAGTTTTTTTTTTCATATTTAAATACCTAATAAGTAGGGGAACAAAACTTTACAGTTGGCCCCATACGTAGAAAATTTTGTAATAGGTACAGGCAAAACATAAAACAGCAATTCCCGTCAACTTTGTACAATGCCACGTCAGCAAATTTTAATTGATCCTATTTTGTTAGTTAATTTCCTATTGATCCTATTTAGTAATATAATTCGACTTTCGTAAGATATATACAGGATAATTGTTATAATTAAGAAAATATAGATACTAGAGAACCTTAATGACGAAATAAAACTTAATAAAATCTCAATTCATCAACAAAATCTTGGTAACAAAATAGGAATTAATAAAAACAAATTTAACTTTTCCCTTAATTTTTGTACAAAGTTGACGGGAATTGCTGAATTATGAATATACCTACCATATATTATGTATTAATGTAAATTGCCAGTTACCTAACGGGCCTCGTTCCAATAACTGGCCAGTTTGTACTAAAATGAACTTTGAATATTAGTGAACAGAATCCATTTTAGCATAATATGGCCGGTTATTGAGTGGTGGCCAGTAATAGAAAAACGAACTCTGTTTATAGGTAAACTGAATTCATTTTTAGTAGGTATAGGGTGGCCACTTATTGGCGATTTACCCTAATATCTACGAGTTTATACCAAATAGCATCCATACTATACTATACTATATATTAATATTATAAATGGGAAAGTGTGTGTGTCTGTTTGTTTGTCCGTCTTTCACGGCAAAACGGAGCAACGAATTGATGTGATATTTTAAGTGGAGATAGTTGAAGGGATGGAGAGTGACATAGGCTACTTTTTGTCTCTTCCTAACGCGAGCGAATTTACTATCTCGCAGGGCGTCCACTGTCCGTCAGACGCGGAGCTTGCCAGTCTACCCCACATCCGACGTGAACAGATCACTCTGACGAAGTTCTTAGGATCCGGCGCCTTTGGAGAAGTGTTTGAGGGCGTAGCGCGGCATATTGATGGAAACAACTCGGACACTAAAGTCGCTGTTAAGGTACGTGTTAGATTAGTTGGCATTCAACATTCTACAGGTCCTTCGTCGTGTATGAGACGCAGAAATAGGCGTTCTACCCCATATTCGTCATGCACAGATCACACTGACGAAATTCTTGGGATCGGGTGTCTTTGGAGAAGTGTTTGAGGGCGTAGCGCTGCATATTGATGGAAACAACTCGGACACTAAAGTCGCTGTTAAGGTACGTGTTAGATTAGTTGGCATTCAACATTCTACAGGTCCTTCGCCGTGTATGAGAATCATAGGCATTCTACGCCACATTCGTCATGCACAGATCACACTGTTTGACATGATGTTTTAATTTTATTTTTAGTTTTACGTACTTATAGTATGTCATGTTATCGTTTAACAGTGTATTAGTCCTAACTGTAATGCTGTGTAAATAGTAAATAAAGAAATGAAATGAAATAAAGAAAGAAATGAAATGATGCCAACGGCCACTTTTCATCATCGCACCGCTCGCCACCGACAGGGCGCTCATCCACACACCTTGCAACCTAAATGGTCGCGCACCGTGCGGTTTCAGAGGAATTGCCTCTCATGAACGCTCCGGCTGTGGAATAAGTTCCCTGCCGAGGTATTCCCGATGATCCCGGTTCTTCAAAAAACGAGTGAACAAATTTCTAATGTGTCGGCAACGCGCATGTGACACCCCTTGAGTTGAAGGCGTCCATAGGTTACGGTGACCGCTTTCCGTCAGGCGGGCCGTATACCTGTTTGCCACCGACGTGGTATAAAAAAACACTGATGAAATTCTTGGGATCGGGTGTCTTTGGAGAAGTGTTTGAGGACGTAGCGCGACATATTGATGGAAACAACTCGGACACTAAAGGTGCGTGTCGATTTTTTATTTAGAGACCTTACAGGATGCCTAATCTCAAATATAGATGGTGCCCGTCTGCAGATGTAAGTTTGTACGCGAGCACGCGATCAGTTTACGCTGATCAAGTTGTGTAGACATCTATTAATCGGACTAGTTTGGGAAGATGTTGGAGTCAACTATTCAAATACCAACGAATCCACCAAATTCGTTAATTGGTTATCCTATAAGCTCTCGACTACTTGAAATGCTGTTGTAAAACCTAATTACTGAGCTTACTGTAGACGTTAGTCATCATTCTCTTGCCCTGTTCCCATTATTTGGGGTCGGCGCAGCAGATTTCCCTCCTCCATTCCTCTCTATCATTCATTATATGGGTTAAATTGTGGCGTAGGCGAGGGGCTGGCAACCTGTCACTGCAATGTCACAATTTCGTTTTATTTCAACCCCTTTTTGCCAACAGTGGCACTGAAACTTGAGTATATAGTTCATGTGCTCTGCCTACCCCTTTATGGGATACAGGCGTGATTGTATGTATGTATGTATTCCTCTCTATCAGCCGTCATTTCCATACTACTTAACACTTTTCACTCTCATATCATTGTGCACACAATCCATCCATCTTGTCTTATGGCTTTCCACTACCGTTGTCGCCATCCACCTTCATCTTTACCACTCGTTTTATAACATTGCTTTCATCCCTCCGCATTACATGCCCATACCATGCTAATCTGCTTCGTCTCACCTTATGTGTCACTGGACTCACTGGCGCTACTCTCAGGCTTCCCCTTATATATTCATTCCGAATCCTATCGGGAATTGCTGTAGTATTAGTACTTATCTAATATTTATACCTACAGACGCTGCGTAAAGGAGCGACGGAGCAAGAAAAAAACGAGTTCCTAAAGGAAGCTGCGCTGATGTCGAACTTCAAGCACGAGCACATCTTGAGGCTACTCGGCGTGTGTCTCGACAACGACCCGCATTACATCATCATGGAGTTGATGGAAGCTGGGGACCTGTTGAGCTATCTACGAGCCAAGCGGGCTTCACTGGTAATTATTCGTATTAATCTACACACTACACTAGTTCCGACTTCCGAAAATTCTAGAAGAGCTTTCTCTCTTTATACATTCTCGTATATGTCATTCGCCTGCTTTCTTCATTTGAAAAACTGACACCTAAAAACTCGCTTGCTACGAGAAGGAGCTTTCATCGAAAATTCGACAGGCGTTTAAACCCCTGGAACGCCGTCAAAAATTTGCTACTGAATTAATAACTTTCCAACTGTCAATTACAGTTTAAATTGCCTGGGACAGATCTGGAACAAGGCGCTTGAGGGGTTGATAGAATGACATCATTGCTGATTTAGTTACATATTAACATTTTTGTAAAGAAGCCCAATCATTTCCGCGACTGTACCTAGCGAGGGAATAATCACTCCTAGTGATGTGCAAGTTGCGGGAACTTTCCAGAAACAATTTAAATTTCTTGAAAAATTCACGAAACTTTCACGAAAAATAAAGGGAATTTAAATTTATCAAATGGAAAGTTTCCATCCATACAAAGTATGGAAAGTTTCCGAAGTTTTCCTATGTGAAAATTTCAGAATTTTGGAAACTTTCCGTCGGCACATCAGTAATCACTCTTTTTCATCGTACATAAAAATCTTAGTTTTTCAGCACAAGTTGATATCCTGTCTGTCCTGTGCAAAAAAATGTAATCATCCCGATTTCCAAACTTTTAACAATAATATCTTTTGTCTCCGCAGTACACACCGGAATCGCTAACGCTCTTGGACCTGCTAAACATGTGCGTGGACGTGACCAAAGGCTGCCGCTACCTCGAAGAGATGCACTTTGTGCACCGCGACTTGGCTTGTCGTAACTGTTTGGTTGCTACGCGGGCGAATGGTCGAGTTGTGAAGATCGGAGACTTTGGACTCGCGAGGGACATTTATAAGAATGACTATTATAGGAAGGAGGGTGAAGGTGAGCAAGTATAGCTATCAAAGAACATCTTTATGTTCTCTGCGAGCCGAGTAAATGCACTTCGTGCACTTGTTTGATCGCTACTCGGGCCAATGGCCGCCTGGTGCAGATTAGCGGCTTTGACAAACAAACAAATAATATTTTATTTACAGAAAAAGGGTATAAATTACGTGACAATGTAAAAGACAAATTGTATCACCTTTTTCGACTGTTTTAAACAGTATACAAAATACAATTATAAAATTTGACTTGTGTGCGACAGCTTACATTATACAATATATATAGGTATATTATATTAGACATTTAACTATTTGTCATTCTGTTTTCTGTATAACTCATAAACTCATGTACGGTATAGAAACTACGATCATGAAGCCAATTTTAAGTTTTTGAGTAAATTCCTTACCCTCAAGTGCTTTAATTTGAGCAGGTAATTTATTGAATATAACAATACTCGCCTAGTCCTAGCAAGTAATAAACTTTTAATAAAAAGAAGACTGAGTAGAAAATCTTTCCAATGTTTTTTCATTGAGTCATTGTGGTAGGTACTTATTAAAGAATTACAACGAGTAGGAAGTGGCTGACAAGCCGCCATTGCTACCTATACCCCAACCTGCCGGAATGTTTGAAGTCATTCGAGAACCGGTTAATTCCTTGAACGAATGCCTTTTAACACGATTGTCGTTTGTCCAGGATTGCTGCCAGTGCGATGGATGGCGGTGGAGTGCCTCGTGGATGGCGTGTTCTCTTGCCAGTCCGATGTGTGGGCGTGGGGCGTGCTTTGCTGGGAGGTAACTACTTATTCTTCTAACATTTACCCTAAAGGAAGCATCGAATCGCATAGCATACGATGCGAATCGGTGAACGCGCTTGTTTGACTTTCTTCTTCATGAGCTCATGTTGTTGGAGACCATAACTCATTTTGGGCCAACGCGCCAGCCAAGAAGTTAATCCTAATCTGTCGGATGTGATTACAGGTCCTGTCGTTGGGTCAACAGCCTTACCCAGCTCGCACCAACCGAGAAGTGCTAGGCTACATCCGCGCGGGCGGTACGCCGGATCGCCCGCCGAACTGTCCTTCACTTTTGTAAGTATATACACGTAGAACGTAGACATGTCGTACGAGTGAATCAGTGAGGGACAAAACATATGCGCAGAAATTAAAAACACGTTTGAACATTTCTGATAACATACCAAAAAAACCTACGTAATTTAATCGGATTAAGTGTTGTCAACCAAAAATTATATATATATCTATCCTATAGTATCTATCCATACTAATATTATAAATGGGAAAGTGTGTGTGTCTGTTTGTTTGTCCGTCTTTCACGGCAAAACGGAGCGACGAATTGACGTGATTTTTTAAGTGCAGATAGTTGAAGGGTTGGAGAGTGACATAGGCTACTTTTTGTCTCTTTCTAACCCCCCCCCCCCTCCCTCCCTAAAATGGCGGTGGATAAGTATGGAGCATCCGCAATTTTCGAATTTAACGCGAGCGAAGCCGCGGGCAAAAGCTAGTAATCTATATTTTAAAATGATTAACAGGTTATACTATCCTAGCATTCATTGAATGGTTTTGTTTCAATACAGCTACGAGCTCCTGCAGAAGTGCTGGAGCTACAACGCGGAGGCGCGGCCGTCGTTCCGGCAGTGCCTGGAGCTGGTGACGACGCTGCGCGACGCCACGCCGCCGCGCGTCGCGCTCGCCGCCACGCCCGCGCCGCCGCACTACCTCACGCTGCTGGCCGACGGTGAGACACCACTTGTCCTTATGTCACAGTATAATAAAGAGTACTATCGTACAGTATGGCCACTCCCGCTCCCCGCTGAAAGTGCCGCCCACCCCCTCTCGGTTACCTCACAGTTACCGCCTGTCAAAAAAGCGAAGTCGACCTGTCATATGTCACTAATACAAGCATAGTACGCGTTCACCTACAAGAGCTTAGAATGTGTGCTAGAAACGCTACTCTTTCATATATTTGATCGCCAGTGTCCGAGGTGTGTTTATGTACTCAAGGGGACTCTGTATAGCTACTATGGAAAATGGCAGCACAGTTGTACAAACGTTGCGAAGAGTAGCTGTCTATAGTTGGGCATTTTCGCGAAAGAAGATTCAAAAACTTTTTTTTTTCTAAAATAGGTAAATTATTGTTGATGATTGTTCTCACGAAAATGCCCCGTTACGCTACGCTAGACAGTGTAGGGTGTCTTTAAGGCTCGTATTTGATGCACATCATGGAGGTATCACGTGGTGCGTGCGTGCATCAGACAGAAAACGTTCGAATTTAGCCAAGGCCAAGGGGGCGCCAAATTCGTCAATTTCGGCGCTGCCAAGAACTACCTAAATGATTTCAAAAAAATGTTGGTCTCCACGACCTTATTGTTATTATCCTAAAGACTCGGCGGTACCATTACATCGCCAATGTACAAATAATTCACATATTCTATGGGAATTATTTGTATAGCATTTATCACGCATGTGCATGATTCTCATCGATAAGCTATTCAATAAAACTACTGTTAGGTATTTTTATTTTTCATAAAACAGTACACCTTACTGGCATATTATGTAGATAATTAAATTTTAATTAGAGAATACGTTCACACTTGTGTCTGATGATGTGCAAGTTGCGGAAACTTTCCAAAAATATCTTAAATTTCTTGAAAAATTCACGTGACTTTCACGAAAAACAAAGGGAATTTAAATTTATGAAATGGAAAGTTTTCATCCATACAATTGTCCATCCAAAGCTTGGAAAGTTTCCGAAGTTTTCCTGTGTAAAAATTTCAGAATTTTGGAAACTTTCCGTCGGCACATCAGTACTTGTGTCATCATAGTCGTAATAAAAATGTTTTATTTAAAATTGTTCGATACTACCACATTCACTGCCAGGCAAAAAATAGCACTCTGAAACCGATTGTTATAACCGCTTGTATAGCGACCACCCGCCTAACGGGGTGTCCGGCATCTGAGTAACGTTCACAAGTGCCCACCAGGCGGGTTCTGGTAGTGAATGTGTTAATCTCATTAATATATGTTGTAACTCATTCATCAACTAACATTCCGTTGTTGCATGGCATGTTCGTTCAGACGCCGTCGACAACCGCACCTACCTGCTGGATGAGAATGACAACGCTTTCTTAGGTTCGTTACCATTGCATTCATATTTTCATTATTAATAAGTCTTGGCTAGCTGTCTTATCGGTGGCGAGAAAGCGAATTTTATTTCCACGTAAGTACGCTATTTCGCTATATGATCCGCCAGAAGTTTTTATATGAAATACTTCGCATAGTTTGCATATTGCCGCCGGCCGGACAACTACCTTACCCACTGAATAAGTACAGATTATAAGTAACCTTATTACCGCTATTGCTAACATTGTGCATAAATTCAATCACTCATTGATTCCCATATTATTTCTCTATCAATCATTTTATGCGATACATAATTTCGTGCTAATAACACCTGACTCGTTCAACAGATGAGGATGCTGACCACCAAATGGAGCCATCGCGTTTACTCCCCGAACGCGCCCCGAAGTACCTCGAGCTCATGTACGACAGCGACTCCGCCGGCGTGTGCGACGGCTACGAAATACCGAGGACACCTTTCCCCAACATCCCCTCAACTCGACACAGCATCATAGGCGTCGCGCCCAACAGACTGATAAAGCCACCGATATACCGGACGCATTCCCTGCGAGCCAACACTAGGCCTCCAAACGCAACTATAATTCCGCTGCGGAACGGTCTGGTCAAACGAGCTTCGCTGTGCGACGCGCTAACTCGCGAGAGGCCGGACGCGATAGACTCTAACGATCATTTCAAGACTTCTTTTTGAACTGTGATATTAGGACATTTTATTTTTGTGTACAGTCAGCAAATGTAATCTTTGTAAACTATGAGAAATTGCATGCAGTAAATAAATTAGTTTTGCTTACTGTACATTATTCCACCGATCTGAACGCTTTAGTGGTAGTATTTAATGTTATTTATTTATTTAGTTAAGCTGTAAATAGTCTATTCGTTGTACATATTAATTTAAGACAACGTTTATTTAAGCATGGGACTCATGTGGTGTTTAGAATGTAATATGCATTTATGATAAGTTTCCAAGCCATTCCTAACTATTGAATGCGTCGAAATGTCAAAGTTTTCTTTGTACACCGTAATGAAAATAAAACAGTAATTCGTCTAGACGTTTATTTTATTTAAAATTTACTTATGATGATTACGATAAATATAACGACAATAGAGCCTAAAGTTGGCCACGGTATAGTAGTTATACATAATAAATATGTACATCAAATACCAGTAGGTAAATAACAATATAATGGAACTAATTGAAATGTCACAGGCTCCTAGACATAACAGGAGCGGCGTACTGTTACAGCACCGCCTATGATTTTCTTAAATCTAACTAGTGGGTACTATTGCGCCGGACCGTAGAGCCTTCCATTGAGATATTACCAGTTAGGCTTTATCCTAAGAGAACGTCATGGAATACTCTAACAATATCCAGTTATATAGCTACAAAGAATATCTTTATTTATCACGGACATTCTCTAATTAAAAAATATAATCATAAAATTTCAGCAATGAGAAAAATATATCTACCTGTTGTTATTCCGTGAGAAATAAAGTATGTACACTACTTTCCGAAATAGTATTCTTTTTATGAAAGTTGTTTTAGTTACATTTATGCCTTGCACAATCATATTAAGTATGCTACTTGAACACTTTCTGCTCGATAAAAGGTATCCGAACTGCAGTGAAGCTGCATAACATTAAATTCCACGAAGTCAGTCGATTTTTTTTTAATTTCTGGCTTTGTGGTATTGAAGAATCATTAATATTAGATTATATGCACATTTATATAAGTTATATAACAGAGAAATAGGTTTGTCAAATTCAATTCATTTGAAAGTATAATTATTTTCTTTTCTGGGGAAACAATAGATGTCCCTGGTTTATGATAATCAACATTAATTCACTCGCACTATTGTCATGACACTAAACTTCAAACGTTATGCTTATAAGATGTGAAACCCTTAGCAAAGGCAATATGTATTTTCTTTCAAAACCAATTGTACGCCTCTTCATTCTAATTTACCTATAGTAAACATTTTGGAAAAACGCATATAATTATGGTTTCAAAGAAATTTTGCGAAAAAATAAGAATTAGGGTAGTAAAACTATTTGATAGCAATCTTAAACATTTTGACAAATGAAACACGTCAAATTAGATTTAGGACATAAATTCCGCGTTTCACATTTCTCGTTAGATTCACATCTTAGCTAATGTAGCCGTACTAAGTTTCATTTTACGTGTATGGTAGTAACAATAAACATAATCTAATCTTATTCTGCGTCCTGAACCATCTCCTATAGTGGTGACTTTCGCGGGCTCCCGGTTATCGTCTCGCGCGTCATTTTTACTGTATTCTTGGGGTAGCATGTACTATTCACTATATTGTGTAAGAGAGACAGTAATATAAATCATAACCTTGTTCTCCATCCGCGACCACCTCCTGCTTGACGCGTTTCTCTCTCTTGATCTGGTCAGTAGTGATGACTGCCACAGGCTCCTGGTTATCGTCATCTTGCGCGTCATCTCTGTTATTTTCGTGGTGTAGCATGTACTTTTCATTGTATTGTGTATAATATGACAGGCACTAACATAAAACATAACCTTATTCCCCGTCCTCGACCACTTCTTGCTTGACGCGTTTCTCCCTCTTGATCTGGTCAGTAGTGGTGACTCCCGCGGGCTCCTGGTTGTCGTCATCTTGGGCATCGTCCTTGCTGTTCTCGTGGAGTAGAACGTACTCGCGTGCAGAGAAACCGAACTTGACCACGTCGCGTTCTAGGAGCTCGATGTAGCGACGCGGTTCGATCTTCTTGTTGTTCACGAATGTGCCGTTTGCGGACTCTGGGGGAATAATTTTAGAAATGAATGGTGTGGGTAATTAAAAAAAAAAAAAAAAAAAAAAAAAAAGTGTATTCACAGTCGTGGTCAATTATATCTACATGGTTAGACGAACAAAAAATTTGTATGTAATCATAGTATTAGAGCCGTGATCAGGTATTTGTTCACACTTTGTTACACAGTTGTGTAGATGTAATTGAAAGCGCCTGCACGAAGCCGAGCAGCCGAAAATCGGAAACGGTGGCGTGAAATTGGGGAGGCCTATGTCCAGCAGTGGACTGCCGGGACTGCGATAGGCTGATGATGATGATGCACGAAGCCTTAACAGTAAAGAAGAAAGAAATGCGACTCCACGAAACAGATTCAGGTATTTTGAAAGTAGTTATTACACTGCTTCAAGAGATATAATAGTTCAAATGTTGTTGTTATAGAGTTGTAACGTACCCAGGTCTATGACGTAGGGCCTCACGCGGCGGCCCTGCGAGCCGTCGGCGCGCGTGAAGGGCGTGCAGCGGTACTGCAGCGCGGCGTGCTGCTTGCTGATGGAGGGGTGCTCCAGCGCGATGTCTACTACTTTCTTGTCGCGCCCGATCAGGAAGGCCGACTGCCGGTGGATGTATAGGATCGGGAGAGCCTTGTCGCCTTTGAAGGGATAGAATCTGGAATAAATTGATACAGATAGGTTATGTCACAAAATCCGTACTAATAATATGAATATGAGAGTGTGTCTATCTGTCTGTTACGTTTTCACACCACCTACGCTCTCACACAATTTATAGAAATACATCATCATTATAACCCACATAGCACATGACATGACCACTCTGTCCGCCCTCACGCCTTAGAATCTAGAAGTTTTTAGAGTTTCTTCCTGCGAACTTGCTACTTCGACCTCTTTAGTCGGCATAGAAACACACTTCAAAATTATAGCCCACATACCATACTTTATGTGCGAAATGTCATTTGATATTTGCCAGTCGCTTTTCGGTAAAGGAAGGAAAACATCGTGAGGAAACCGGACTAATTGCAATAAGGTCTAGTTTACCCTTCGGGTTGGAAGGTCAGATGGCAGTCGCTTTCGTAAAAACTAGTGCCTACGCCAAATCTTGGGATTACTTAAAGCGGACCCCAGGTTCCCATGAGCCGTGCCGGGATAACGCAAGGAGGATGATGATACCATGTGACCACACCGTACGCTGTCGGTAAAGCTGTCCCGCTTCTCGCAGACATTCCGATTGTGGAATGTCACTGCAGAGGTTTCCTCAAGGGATTACAGTATAGTCTCGAGCATAAAATTATGAGGAGCTCACCTCCACCGCCTCTTTGGCTGCTTGGCGTCATCAGGCTCGGAGTACTTGATGACGACCCCGTTGACGGTGTTGGCCTCGGCCGTGAGTTTGCCCGACAGACCGAAGTTCGGTTTCTCCTTGTCTCCGGGCGCGGCCGCTTCCTTGCCCGCTTCTGTTTTGCCCCAGCTGTAATCCTTTTCGTCGACGTTTGTGAATCTGCAAGTAGAATTATTGATATTAATCGTCTGTTTCGCACTACTGAATACTTATGTTATGAATGTATGTATGTATGTATAAGCTTTATTGTACATAAAGGAAACAAAAGAGACACAGTTACAGAGTCAGTAATATACAATGTAGGCGTATATGTAGTTATTTCAAGGCCTGACAATACAGTCAGCTGCTGAATCGGAAGTAGGAATAAAATGAGTATATTTTAGATAGGTCGTAAACAAAAGATAATTACAATGCTTTGATATGTTACTAAGTGCATTTTTTAATTATATTTTGAATTACTTGTCATAAAAAATAACATAAAAGTATGTAAATGTAAAGTAATAAATTCTTATCGAAGTATGAAAATTACATTGACCGCGGTACCGCCATAACACTTATCTATAAGCGATCTTGGCGCTATGTGCTGAATTCAAGGTATTGCAATGGTAAAAATAACTTTTATGCCACTAACAAAAGAAGGCATGAAATCCCGAGCACCATACTGGGCGTAACACACTTACCTTTAGGGTGGCCTTATGATAATCTCAATAGTACAGCTATAATATGAACGTGCACTCAGGCCTTACACTTAGGCTTCGGGATCTCTGCTCGCTGATTGGCTGAAAAGATGTAATACCTACTATTCCTATCGCTGGGTGGTTTGGAGTCGGCGGGTCGCTCGCGCGGACGTTCCTCTCTGTCCTCACGTTGCCCACACTTAGCTTCTAGCACTTGTCTTCAGGCAGCTGGCGCTTTTGGCTCTCTTGTGATGAGACTTCTTGCTGCTGTTTTGGGGGTCTTGAGAGCTATAAACACTTTGGTACCTGGTCTTCCTATCCCTGGGGGTTTGGAGTCGGCGGGTCGCTCGCGCGGACGTTCCTCTCTGTCCTCACGTTGCCCACACTTAGCTTCTAGCACTTGTCTTCAGGCAGCTGGCGCTTTTGGCTCTCTTGTGATGAGACTTCTTGCTGCTGTTTTGGGGTCTTGAGAGCTATAAACACTTTGGTACCTGGTCTTCCTATCCCTGGGGGGTTTGGAGTCGGCGGGCGCTCGCGCGGGCGCTCCTCCCGGTCCTCGCGGGGCCCGGACTTGCTGCGCTCCTCGAGCCGGCGCCGCTCTTGGCTCTTGTAACGCGGGTCTGGGCTTCTTGACTGCTCCCTATTGGACAAAAGTATATAAGTTTGGAAAGTAGAAAATAAAAAAGGCAGGAGGGTTCTAAGTGCCCTGGTAGGTCCGGTATAAAAGTGTAAGAGTTTGATGTTTATCGGCTTAGATCTTAATTGAATTATAAAGCGGTACTTTGATTTTTTTTGCGGCTTTAAAAAGTGGTGGTAAACCAATTCCTGCTAACAAGAACAAATTTCAAGTTCATCTAATTCGCCTAGGTTCTTAACAAAGTATAGAAAAGGAATATTTTGTTTCGCCTTAACTAACCGATCTCCTGCTGTTGTCTTAATAAACAATTTCAACCAACCACTAAACTCAGGGTTACTGGGCTGTCATCTGTCAAATTCCATAACCCTCGGGTTAACACTCCATTTTCGTTGGTGCAAGTTGCCCTTCAGTGTATCTATCTGTTAAAGTAGATAATTTAGCTGTTGGAACATACCTGTGGTGCGGCGGGAAGGGCTTCTGCTCAGGCCGGAACGGTCGGTCGCGGCGTCCGTCGCGCGGCCTGCGGTCAAACGGACTCATGAGACTACTGCTCTCACCATCGCGATGAGACAACACAACATACAGGGGTGTAACATATCTCGGTGACTTGTGTGTCGCAAAACTGTGAAGACTTTCAGTTCTGGGGGTTTTCTATACTATTTTTCAAAGACCTATGAGAAGTATAGGAAAGGCGACATGCCACAATCCTCATTTTGTCTGTAATAATACCTATAAGTACTATTCATATAGGTATATCATAAGGCAGGAGGCTTAAAAAATTCTGAATATGTAAATAAGTTATTAGACACATCCATAATATATCTTCAAGGATCATACAATTTAGTCATAGGGCTTACGGCGAAATTATGGTCAAAAGCTGCACTTTATGCAGAAAGCAAGCCACTTTGCACAGTGATACTAGGGACCAATACAAATGATTTCATCCGAGGAAACACGATTTTCATCCACTAGAATTCAAAATGGCGGACACTTTCCAAAATGGCGGCCGCATATTTTTAAAAATTTTTAGAATCATAACGGCTGCACTGATTTTGATAGTTGGGGTGTCTATCAGTTCGTATTGAAGAGTTTATTAATATAAAAAATTAAAATCATTAATAAAATTAAGATGGCGGCCTAATAATAGGGAAAATATGAAATTTTCAAACTTCATCATTCTCGTGAAATTTACCAATAAATTTTCTATGACATGGCCGCATTTTTATGTATTTAAATTAAACCTGATGATATTATCTACATAATAAAGTAAAACTCATGAAAATCCGTTGAGTAGTTTTTGAACTATACCCATTTCAAATGGAGCGCGCGGATTTGAAAGACGTTTTTGCACGTGATGTAAAAAAAATTGGAATCATAACGGCTGCACCGATTTTAATGGTTGGGGTGACTATCAGTTTGTATTAAAATATTTATTCATATAAAATTTAAAATCATTTAAAAAATTAAAGATGGCGGCCGAATAATAAGAAAAATATGAAATTTTCAATTTTATTTTTATTCTCACGAAATTTACGAATAGTTTTTCTACGATGTGGTCACATTTTTATTTATTGAAATAAAATCTGATAATATCATCTGCAAAATAAAACAAAAAAACATTAAAATCCGTTCAGTAGTTTTTGAACTATACGCATTGCAAATGAAGCGCGCGGGTTTGAAAGACGTCTTTGCACTTGATGTGATTATGCATCGTATCGTTTGGTACCGCTATACACGCAAGACTATTTATTGTGGTCACAATTTACTATATTACTATTCAGAATCAATGTTTTTAGTATTTATATACATTATTAGTTTTTTATTCCGAGTTTAGGTATATTTAGATAACCCCCGTAAACTTTGATGTCATAATTTTTATTTTAATACGTAAAAGAACTTAAATAGGTACACATAACATTTGTATCACTTCGAATACTTCGATAATCTCCGCCAACTTCTGTAGGGGGCTACGGAAACATATATTAATACAAAACTTATTTTTAGCTTCTCGTCTAGCTTATACTGAAAGATAAAAGTTATACAAAATAATAAATAATAATTAATAATATCATTTTTGCAAAATACTTTTTATTTCGGCAGCTGCCTTTGCAAATGTTACATTGCGCAGGGTAGAGCGACAACACGTACAGCGTATTGTTTCGCAGCCTTTTTCACAACCGCAATTGACCAAGTTATACCCATTCATACCATATCTCCCTGTTTTCAGACCACTGCAGTACCCAACTAATCATTGTACGTCTTCCAACCCCAGGATGATGGCATAAGCACAGAAGTAATATCCAGAATATGGGGCGTTGTTACGACACGGAGCGCAAGTGCCGATGTTGGTTACTAATTTATTTTTGGTGGTAAACAGTTTCTTGCTCACCAAGTTCAGGTGAACTTTTCAAGCATGGCGATTATTCCTCCAGGAAGACTTTGTAGTTACTGCGATGTTTCTATCAAAGCTGGTATAACTTCAGGGCGTGCAAACAATGTTTTAGAACATGATTTTTTCCTTTTGTATTGAAAAAAGAAGTGGTGTCAGACGTAAAGGCGTAAAAACCACGAAGAGCAGTCGGTCTTCCAGGATCCAAAGTGTTGGCTATTTTATAACTTATACTCTGGCAGGTTATTCTCATTTGAAATATTAAGAAAATATACTAGACAAGACTTGGAAATTTCCCAATATAATTATTATAGCTCCATAGATCCCATGCTTAAATGCCAAATTGGGACCGTTCTTAACACATATTTTAGTGAGCAAGCGTGGAGTTTACCACCCTGAACTCACTCGAGGCCTCTCCATGAGGCCAAGACCTTTCGAGGCTCTAAGCTAGGTCCAAACCCTAATCTGGTCACTGACTTTACGTCTATCCTTCACCCGTACTTCAGATTTCAATAGTTTTTATTTAAATACCAAGACATCTGTATCGGAAGATCTGATCCAAAGTGTTGGCTATTTTATAACTTATACTCTGGCAGGTTATTCTCATTTGAAATATTAAGAAAATATACTAGACAAGACTTGGAAATTTCCCAATATAATTATTATAGCTCCATAGATCCCATGCTTAAATGCCAAATTGGGACCGTTCTTAACACATATTTTAGTGAGCAAGCGTGGAGTTTACCACCCTGAACTCACTCGAGGCCTCTCCATGAGGTCAAGACCTTTCGAGGCTCTAAGCTAGGTCCAAACCCTAATCTGGTCACTGACTTTACGTCTATCCTTCACCCGTACTTCAGATTTCAATAGTTTTTATTTAAATACCAAGACATCTGTATCGGAAGATCTGATGATACGCGTGAGTCCCTGTTCCGCCATATCTTTTGCGCGAGGTACAATGAGGCTATCGGCTTCTTCCGGTTATGTTCCTATGGTTTACCCTGAAATAGCAGAGCAAATGTTCTCTGAGGAAGAAAATTGTTTAGAAAAAAAATTCACCACACTAATAACATCAACAGGCTACAGTTTCTGGAAAAAGCCTTGTTGGTTGTCAGTGTCTTCCTGGAGGAATAATGGCCAAGCTTGAAAAGTTCACCTGCGGCCTATATATGATCCGTAGACTCCACATTTATCGGTGAACTTGGTGCGCAACTTGCGCAAGGCACTGTTTCTAACCAAAATTAATAACCAGCATCCCACCAACATCGTCAGCACTACAAAAACATTCGCTCCTTGTCGTATAACAAGCAGACCATCTTGAAACGTAGATTAAGTAGACGAGAAGCAGAAAATAAGTTATTTTATACATAGATATTTCTGTAGCCCCCTACAGAAGTTGTCGAAAATTATCTCTGGAGTCCTCGGAAAGGACAATTGCTATTAATACAAATGTTATGTTATGTGCATTTAAGTTCTTTTAGGTATTAAAATAAAAATTATGACCATCAAAATTTACGGCGGTTATCTAAATATACCTAAACTCGGAATAAAAAACTAATAATGTATATAAATACTAAAAACATTGATTCTGAATAGTAATATAGTAAGTTGTGATCACAATAAATAATCAGTCTTGCGTGTATAGCGGTACCAAACGATACGATGCATCACATCAAGTGCAAAGACGTCTTTCAAACCCGCGCGCTTCATTTGCAATGCGTATAGTTCAAAAACTACTGAACGGATTTTAATGTTTTTTGTTTTATTTTGCAGATGATACTATCAGATTTTATTTTAATAAATAAAAATGTGACCATATCGTAGAAAAACTATTCGTAAAAATCGTGGGAATAAAAAAAATTGAAAATTTCATTTTTTTCTTATTATTCGGCCGCCATCTTTAACTTTTTTAATGATTTTTCATTTTTGTATGAATAAATGTTTTAATACAAACTGATAGCCACTCCAACCATTTAAATCGCTGCAGCCGTTATGATTCCAAATTTTTTTACATCACGTGCAAAAACGTCATTTAAATCCGCGCGCTCCATTTGAAATAGGTATAGTTCAAAAACTACTCAACGGATTTTCATGATTTTTATTTTATAACGTAGATACTATTATCAGGTTTAATTTAAATACATAAAAATGCAGCCATGTCATATAAAATTTATTGGTAAATTTCACGAGAATGAAAAAAAAAAGTTTGAAAATTTCATATTTTTCTTATTATTCGGCCGCCATCTTAATTGTATTTGTGACTTTAATTTTTTATATTAATAAACTCTTCAATACAAACTGATAGACACCACAACCATCAAAATCGGTGCAGCCGTTATGATTCTATAAATTTTTAAAAATATGCGGCCGCCATTTTGGAAAATGTCCGCCATTTTGAATTCTAGTGGATGAAAATCGTGTTTCCTCGGATGAAATCATTTGTATTGGTCCCTAGTATCACTGTGCAAAGTGGCTTGCTTTCTGCATAAAATGCAGTTTTTTTCCGTAAGCCCTATGACTAATTATTTCTGAAGGTTTCTTAACTATGCCATGTGAGACTGGAATAATTAACTAATATCAGTATAATTACAAAATAACCATCCACAATGTATGCAAAAACGAATATCCAGACGATTTTCCGGTATTACTAGTAATTAAAGTGTAGATTTTTAGTATTCTCCTATATCAAAGACTTACAAATGCAAGGAATCCAAAATGCTGAATAAAGGTTGCAAGGCAGTTCACTCATTAAAATAATAGCTCAGTACCTAATTATAACCAAATCATTTATAAATGACTTCGGGTATATCCAGACATATTGTAACCAAGAATCAAAGTGATCTTTGATTTAACACTTTTTCAGGCCATAACAATCTACAACATTTTCCCAAAGTTGCAAAAAATACTCCAAATCAATCGAGGTTTGATGTTTGAAAATAGGTAATTTTTGAGAGTACAAAGTACAATCTAATGTGAATTTTAAATAGGATTGCTAGTTATGGGTACATATATGGTGCATTAATTGTATTATGGCTGGAAAAAAAGAGTTAAAAGTAGGAATATTCTGATAAACACGAGTATGTTATGTTTTTCACTAAATATTAGATCATCTTAATTTTTGGTAAGGGGTATAAGTAAAACTCTTTATAAACTATGAATTATGGTTATTTGGGAATCAAGAGCCCAGACTTCAAATTATTCTCAGTAACAAGTCAGCATTATCTTATATTGTCCGTAACATAAAGAACAAAAATTCACCAACTCCAAGAAGCAATAGGCACTCCTATAGACTTACCGTGACTCCCAATAACAATCCCGATTTGACGATGATATACCTACTCTGGTGATCCTGTCTTGGATTTTCAGCTATTGAGAAATCACTCATAATCTGAGTTAATCCACTATTTCTCTATTTTGTTTTTTTCTCAACATCCCGCTAGCATCCTCAGCTAATGCTTGGGAGCCCAGGGTCTTCTATATTTATACTGTCATTCCAAACATATCCAATATAAGTCAGAGTTGTCTTTAATCAATCAGCAGCTTTTCAATTATTCCATTCTGCATTGAGGAGATATATTAGTTAATATATATTTATAAAGGCTTCTTATATTTAAAAATTATTATCTATTTTTCTTTTTCTAAATACTCAGTCTTTCTTGTTTTATGCTCACTGGTTTTATTTATATTTTGGCTATATCTTACAATAATTCTTCCCACTATAAATAGATTAATATAAATCAATTTTTAAATTTGTTTCCAGATAAAATAGTGTGCAGCTGTAATCAGCAATATCATATTCGGGTTTGAACAGTTTCAGTGGCATTTAACCATTTCTTTCTTGAACTTCAAAAATATCCATCCTCCGTTACATTGTTTAGAGCTGCTGTATTAAATTGTATCACTCCTGGGTCTTGCGATCAATGCTATCTTTGTTTAAACATCCTTGATAATATTTCGTGCTTGTAATCATGCACTTTATTTTATTCCTTAAATACGCATCCTGAGTAATAAAGTCTAGATTATTTTTTTTTTCAATAAAGTTCTCTTCTAAAACCATACAGAGTTCATGGTTTAGTTATTAAGTTTTACACTTTGTGTATTCTGAAAATTGTTATGTGGATGTATAAATCTTTATACTGTCTAAACTTCTGTAAAACTTGACACAAAGTGTTTTCAAACAATTTACATTGCAGCTTTCATCAGATGTTATTTAATTTTCTGTTTCATAATTCTTGCATGACGAAATAAATGGTTTCATTTGAAAATCCATCCAAAATTCTTCGTATTTCGTTGTTATTACATATGTTATATACAAAAGAGAGTATTGAGCTATACTGACGAGTCCTCGAGGTATATTATATACTCCAAAGTAAATGGAAGACTTAGACATGGTGATAGATAAACGCAACTAGTTATCATATCTAGTTGAACCGCGCATTTAAGTCGTAATCAGACTTCGTCTCCAGAATATCTAAGGGTTTGAAAAATCTGTTCCAATCCGTCTTGGTCCAAGAGCATATCAAATATGCGTCAACAAATCTATAAACAACCTCACACATGCCTAGAGTATGTATCGTGTAATGTGCAAATATTAAAATATCTTTGCAACACCAACATGTTCTGATTTAATTCATTATAATTTTCTGTAGAGATGTCACTGTAAAAACAAATATAGTAATTTAACTTCGCGAATACACACTGACCAGAAAGTTCGTACTCATGCTGTGCTTTAAACGGCACAATTTTAAAACATGAACTCAATACATCGATTAATTAAATTTTGTTTTTGTATTTTTAACCATATGCGATATAATAATGAGTAATAATTCCGAGATAGACAGTTTTGTGGTAAATAATAAACACATACCTTTCAGAGCCGTAACCCTCTTCTCTGAACCTGTCTCTCTTGTCCGGATATTCTCTCTCGCGGTAGCGCTCTTCGGGGGGCGGTCTCCTGAGAACATCATACATTAAATACATTACTGAACGAAAAGTATATTAAGAACAACATAAAAATAAACAGCATATTATATTGTACCTTTCTCTGTATTCCCTGCCATTGTCATAGTCGGGTCGCTTAGGCCTTCTGTCCTCATATTGATTGTAACGGTTGAATCCTAAAAAGACAAGAAAAAAAAAATGTAATAAATTTTATTATGCTTTACATCAATTATCTACTTGATGTTCAATTTAATAATATTAAAATTTTTTTTAGTATTTACTTAATATTACCTCTAGGATCCTCCCTGGAATGGTAATTATCCTCTCTGGGGCGTTTGTGGTATTCTTCTACTGGAGACCTATGCTCTTCATACCTTTGGTTCCTAAAACATTTTAATGGGTAAAGTCTGTCGGCTCTGTAATAGCTACAGTTATCCTAATAGTTTAGATCACAGAATTCTTGAACCAATGGTATCTTTACACAGGAAAGACTATTTGTATCAACATGCTATTAGATTATATTTCTTTATTTCATGATAAAAATTACACTATAAATTTGCTACATGTCAAAATTATGTTGTATCTTCTCATCATGATCGTCAAAAATTACATAATAGATTCCAAATAAAAATAATTGTGTCTCCCAATAAGGATCGTCATTTACAAAGAAAGAAAATACACATGCCAAGCTAAATAAAATTAATAAATTAAGTTACAATATTATGAAATTATCACGAAGCAAGAAAATATTATAAACAGAGAAATATAGGTATAATTAATATCATTGGTCATCAAAAATTCAAATCCATGTACTCATTTACAGAGTACAGGGGGTTATCTAACAAAAGGTTTCTCAATTTGCGCTTAAATGCTTCGTCACATGGCTCATTTCTCAGATCGGCAGGCAAGTGCTCATAGTAAGTAGGGCCGAAGACTCGAGGGTTGTTTCTTGAAAGTGCCATGCGACGGGGGACTGTTCTCAGACGGCCTGTAGATCGAAGCTGTTTGCCCGGAAAGTCAATGCGTGCAAATTGGGATATATTATGTCTAACATACAGCAGTACGTCGAACAAGAAGATTATAAATTATACTTCAATTTAAATTTGTATTTACAGACAATCTTGCACAACCTGCTCAAAACATTTAATATTAAATAGCTGGGCTACACGAGGCATCTAACATTGAACATTTTCCGCGCGAACACATTGCCTCGCGAAGTGCCTTGCCTTGTGTGGACTTGGCTAATGAGGTAGTTTATTGACACTATTCCTGGACTATCAGGCTAGTCAATGGAATAGAGTCTGTTCGGAATGAGAAGAGTCATGGAATGTATTAGACCCCATAGATTTCACAAGTCTTTTCTTTCAAAACAGACTCTACCAACCTGTAACTACAGGTTTAACAGGTTACATACATCTCACAAATATAGAGAGAAATACAATTAAGTACATAACATTTATAAGATAGATAATGTGGTAGTTTGAAACAAATAGCAAATGAAATAAAAAAAAACTTGAAATGCACTCCTCCAGAGAACTTGTGTTCTTTAGCTCATTTTTTGTACCTAAAAGATCTACTCAATGCAGTGGATGCCAAAGTACTAAAGAACATTTATACTTTACAACACAGAATATTTGGTATAGTCAAAGTACCTTTTATATTCATCATAATGTCTCTGCCTTTGACTGTATTCCTCCTCATTGGAAAAACTGTGGTCATATATCTCATTATTTTTATATTTGTCATATTGGAATCTGCAATGAGTTTACAAATAAACTCTCGATGTTTGACATTGTGAATGAGCTAATTGATAGTTGAAAATAAACATTTTGTTTTGACAATTGAATGTAAGCAAACATTTGAATGGGTTAAAAAAATAAAAACATTTTATGGTGTACTTAATCTGATATAACTGTACTAAAGGTGATGTCACATTTTTATGCTAACTTATATTTTGTGAAATCCTCCTTTTTATTGAAATGTTGTGTACTTCAAGGTAACAGTACCATTAAGTATTATGTTAGTTTTATTGAAATTAATATACCCACTACAATACAAGCCAACTATAACTTTGCAAGAAAAATTGGCACTAAAAGTTTGAATTAATGAGTTTTCATATGATTTCTAGGGATGAAAACTACACCAAATAGAATTACCTTAGAAAATCCGTAGGTAACATTAGTTCTATGGTAGTTTAAGACACCACTATTGGGCCCAATATACCTAATGTAGCTAATTTAGATGATAGATGTAGATAATTTTGAACAGAAAACCCTCAAAAAACCCATGAACATTTTCAAAATGAAATATGGTTTTCACAATGATTATGGTAGAAATTGATAAAGCGTTGTGACTCCCTAGTAAGTATTACTTGCATAACTTACAACTTAAACCCACATAAATGGATAAATAAATAAAAAAATATGATAAGAAATAAAATGCATCAATATAATTAATAATAACACAATGTTTACCGAATGCCAGTGTCATTATACTTTTAGCAAAATGAGAACCAACACAAAGATGAAAATATCTATATGTGCTATAAAGATTAAAACTAATAAATAAATAGTTACCTCTGGAAATATAATTAAATGACCTCTTTCACTAAAAAGGCAGAACAGGATAAGTTACAGGATACTCAGATATGGAAAATTATCAGCAGAAAGCACACTAATGAAATGAGGATGACAGTTTGTGAATATCCCTAGATCTACCTGTCATTGCGGTCATGGGGATAGCGGTAGTGCTCCTGGTATCTGCGCTCCTTGCTGGAGCCCCGATAAAACCGCTGGACTTCCCGATCCCTTTCAACACTTTCTGCTGTTGATTGATGATAGTCTCGCCTACAAGAGGTTTCAGTTTTGTTATAAACCCATAAAGATAAGAAAACCCTAATCTATGAAACTGATAACATCAATATGTTTTTAGCTCAAGACTATTACATTAATCTAAACTTCCAGAGTAACATAATATATTATGTGTCTAAGTATGATAGAAAGTTAGAAATTAACTTACGGATAATAGGTATGAGGCTGCCCGCGTTCTTCAGACGATTCACGACGCTCCTTAACGACGCTATGCAGGCGTCGTTCCGTTGGTTCTTCTTCTTCTGTGACAGTCAGATATTACAATATGTTAATAAATTGTTAGATATCTATTTTCAATTAAACAAATATCGTATAAGTTTACTTACCGATTATAACACTAGCCGAGGAGCTGCGCGCTCGCTTAGAATGCTTATGCTTGTGCTTATGTTTTCTCTTTTTTTTAGGAGAGATTTCACCTTCGCTGACCGAAGAAACTTCTTCAACTGATTGACTTTCCTCGGGAGATTCAGAACGCCTCTTCTTTTTGCCATGTTTCTTCTTCTTTTTCTTATGTTTCCGCTTCTTGGAACGCCGCTGGTCGTCCGAATCACTGTCTGAATCTGAGGAGTCAGCACGTTTTCTTTTTTTCTTGTGCCGGTGTTCCGACGCAGAGGATTCTTCACTATCGCTCTCAGACGAACTCTTTGATTCCACACTAGCCTCGGATTCTTCTGAATCTTCTGATGATGATTGGTGTCGCTTTTTAGACTTCATAATGTGTGAATCAGGTATGGATCGTAAAATACAAAACGACAAATGCAATCAAACAAATCACAAAATCCACCACGCAAAATAGCCAGCCATTACAGACACAGATAAGAAAGTGAATGAAATATAGGAATGAAAGAACTAAAAAAAGACAGTCGGACCGGAAGACCTAGGGAAGGGATAAGAATGAATGAAAGAAGTGTAAAGGGCTCTACAAACCTGGCGACAAAAGACATACGATTTTATATAATTGTTATTTTATGCCTGATTTGATGAAATTTGAAATGAGATTGCAATATGTATATTGAATTTAATTTAGCTTTAATTTTTGTAATTAAATTTAAATTTAATTTTATAATTGAAATCAAATGTAATTTTATAAATTTTAATTTTATTTTATTTATTGCTGACATTTCTGACATTTTTATACATTGACTTATAATTATAATATATTTATTTGAATTTTAAATAGCCTAGGACTATATGTAATTCTAATTTAATCTGTGAGTTTTTATGATTTTATCTTTTAAAATGCTATAATATAAACAGAAAAAAAAATGTCAGTATTGTCGCAAGTATAATTTTAATTTTTGAAATTACTGGTAAATTATGTATTTTTATTTTGAACTGTGATTTATTTATTTTAATTGTACTGTTATTTTAATTGGACCATATGTTGTCTGAAATAAACGGATTTATTATTATTATTATTATAATATGGCTAGTTCCCTATACGTGTTACTGCTTGGCAAATACTATATAAACTCTAGAGTTAATACGTGCAGCTTCTGACGTTTCCCATACAATTGAGCGGCAACAATTTTACTAGCGCCACCTAGCGGTTCGAGTTGATCAAAGTAGTTGTTCAGACTTTTATTTTAGTAAATTAAAATAGAAAATGCTATTACTTGATCTACTTTAACATTTTTAGACGGAATAAAACAAAAAAATAAGAATTTGTAATTTTTTAAAATTTTATGCTGTATGAAACTAAACTATTTTGATCAACTCATGCCGCTAGGAGCGCTAGTGTGCACGTTGCCAACTTTGGCACCGAGCTGCACGTATTAACTTGTAGAGTTTACATAGTATTTGTGCTTGGTTACTTGTTGGTTACTAAGCCGTTGAGTCACGCATGAAAACTAAGCTTTACAGTGTTGACGATGAAAATACAAGGAAAATACTGTTGACAACTGTCAATGTCATGCCATGTCACACATATGTCACTATGTCAGTGTCACTTCAAAATATTTTCTCTGGGTAGCGTTTTATGCCGCAGATATGTAAATTTGTATAAATGTTCACTAATTGCAGCTCATGTAAACAACGCATAAGTATTTTTAGAACATAAACATTGTAAATAATATCGTAAACATCATATACAAACTTAAAGGTATAAACTTGTTTAAAACTCGTACTTGTCAACTTATCAATTATTACAAGCTGTACAATGGCTATGGCTATGAGGAAACGTAGCGGTTCCGGCTCTAAACGGCACCTGAAGGAGAAGGTGGTCCAGATATATGAATCGTTCTTCAGAGGAGAAGACCTGACGAGCGATAGTCCAACTTTTTGGGATGAGTTCTTCCTTTTGAAGCCGAAAATTCCGCAGTTGGAAGGAGAGATAAACAAACTGTCTGTTAAAGGAGCAGCTGCTCAATATGAAAGACAACATGAACCTGCTTGTGGCTCAATGTATTGAAATGTTGGGCCAAGAGCACCATATCAGGTAAATGCACTTTACAGCACTAACCTAATTATCAAACCTATTTAGTTTATGAGCATAGAATACTAGAACATAGCCCATTAGGTTCCGCAGGTTCCTACAAAACTATGATGTAGAAAAATACGTGTATAATAGGAAAGAATGGGTGTGAAAATTTAAACAAAAACTTTAGGGCAGCTGAAATATTTCTTGAATAACTGACTGTCTCTTTATTTATAATAAGCACAGGCACACACAAATAAAATTAAAAGGTAATACAGATCTAAGGCCCCTCAGAAAAAGCACTAGACTTAACAGTTTGCTGTTTTTAGATAATTCAACATTTATTTTATATGCTTTCTTAGTATTTTTTTAGGGTTCCATACAAAAATGGTATTAAAGGAACCCCTATGGTCCTGTCCGTCCATCTCGTCTGTCCATCTGTCTGTCTGTCCGTCTGTTACATTACTATTTTTATTATATTGGGTCGTAATTTGAATTTCAAATTGTTAGCATTGTCTACCACATTTTTATTACTCTTATAAACTTATTGAAATGAACATTGTACTATGTCTCTATTTAAATCTCTTGTTTTTTTAAAAATCTAAATCAATTATAAGGCATGTCTATGGTTCTTAATCACCTTTTCTTCATCTTCAGATTAGTGTATGCACTTCAGACACTAAGTGCTCTGTTGATGACCATGTATCAGCGGCTGGGCGCAGAGCCAAACAATCTGAAAACTATTCTTATTGGGTCAGAGAATGCAGATGCCAAGATGCAGAAGCTGCTGGAACATTGCAGTTCAACTTTGTCAGGTAAATTATCATTTACAGTTTTAAAATGACTAACATCCTCTCACTTGACTTACAAATATCACTTGAGGTGTATTTTGAAGAGTATTGTATTGTATCACTGGCAGTGAATTGCATCACTGCTAGTGATTGAGTGAGTGATCATTTGGGCATTTTCAGAAATTGGGACCTAAAATTAGTGGCAGTTGTTAACAAAAATTAACTCAATGTCAGTTTTGTGACGGCAATTAAGAATAAAATTTGTGTGTGTTCTAAATGTAGATTATTGCTTATAGTTTATGTAATTAACACAAAGGCAATATGTTTATTGAAATTTCATGCTTAATTGTCGTCACAAAACTGACATCGAGTTAATTTTTGTTAACAACTTTCACTAATTTTGGGTCTCAATTTTTGAAAATGCCCATTTGGATATAAGTAAATATTAGAGTGAATGGTAATTACGTATTTGTTTTTAGGTAGTTAGGTAGGATTCTGACAAAGAAATATGGATATGAAGGAGCTCATGTGAACTTTTGTCTAGGGCATGATAAATAGCAATTCTAAATCCTCCTTGTAGTTGTGAGTAGTAATGGTAGAATGTGTATTTGCTACATAATTAAAGGTCTTGAAATATGAGTCTTGAGGTTGTGAAAGGAATAAGTTTCATAATAGAATCACATGAGTATTATTAACCTATAAGGTTTTTTATGGCTTCAGTCAGCTATTAAGCTGTAACAATCAGTGTGTGTAGTATGTGTACTACTTCATAGACTTAGCATAAAATAATCAATACTTGTTATCAGATTTATCACTGACATACTTTGAGGCTTATCGAAAGGTAAATTCACTGCACTACTGCAATCATACGACTGTATAGGTAAGCAAGTTAAGATAAGAAGTTACTGTCCATACTGGATTGATATTCATAGTTTCGTAGGAGTCATAATGTAATTGAGTAATTTTAAATTTAATTTTCGGGGTTTTATAACCTTACCCCTACAACCAATTTACATCAATTATGGGGTGCAACAGGATAGGGCAAGGGCTTTTTTGGACATTAACGATATTTCCTGTAATATCATAGCAGTTCATATTCTATTTTTAAAGTACATGGTTGTAAAAGTTCACTTCCAGAGGTTGTGGCCTAGGTAAAAATATGTATGATGAATATGTGTTGCTGGCGGTGAATTAAAGTCTGGCCAGAAATATGATGATGATGATGATGCTGTCATGGCCGATTTCGGCCACAGCGACTGCGTGTTCTGGAACAGACAATTTCAAGAAAGAGAGTGTAGCTGTTCCACTCTCTGGTGTGCCTTTACGTGGCTATGACTATTTCAGCAAAATACATACCCTATCTACAATATTTAAGATACTTTCCTTTCATGACTGCATGACCCATAGTCTTGGGACTCTTGGGTAGTGATGTCCAAGTTGCGGAAACTTTCCAAAAAAATCTTAAATTTCTTGAAAAATTCACGAAAAATAAAGGGAATTTAAATTTATGAAATGGAAAGTTTCCATCCATACAATTGTTCATTCAAAGTGTGGAAAGTTTCCGAAGTTTTCCTATGTGAAAATTTCAGAATTTTGTAAACTTTCCGTCGGCACATCAGTACTCTTGGAGTTGGGACACCCTGTATAATAATACCATGACAAAACATCTTTGTGAAAAAATGGTCTATATACAGTACAGTGGAGATAAGAGAATTACAAACATGTGTGATTACTGATTAATTCTGTTTTAGGTGATGTCCCGGAAAGCTTGAAGTCTATGGTTCTAAAGCTTCTGCTCATAATCGCGACAGGCATAGACAACATAGATGACAATCCTCTTGTAGAGTATGTGATGATAAACTCATTATTCGAGCCTCTGATGCAGTTGCTGTGCACTTCTACAGAGAGGCAACAACATGGTAAGTTCTACATTTTAACAAATACAACATACAAATTAAAATTAAATAAATTAAATTAATAGAAATATTAACAACCTCCTCTTAAACTAAAGACGCCGTCATTTTTTTCTTTAATATATGACATCTTATTTCGATTTTTAACTTCTTCTTTATTCTTGTTCATTATTGATAATTCAGGGTAACGAACCACAGCTCTTAGGTACTTTAGTTTTTCACATCACAGCTCGTGAACCGATATACAATACTACAAATTGGTTATTATTCAGGTTAATGTTCAAATATCTTCTTTTTTATAGGATACGATGTGGTAATGCTGCTCATGTTTCTGGTGAGCTACAAAAAGCAGGAGTCTACTAATCCCTACGTAGTCAAGCTGTCTATACTTGATGATGAACTGGCATTGAATGGGTAAGATAGATAGATAGATAGATAAATTCTTTATTCAACCACAAACTTACATGCTTTGCAACACAGAACAAAATAAAGAAAAGACGAAATACTAAAAAGACTTAACATAACATTATACAATAATTATCACACTTATTATTTTAACTGAAGTATTGGTTGTGGAATGTGAGTTGTGGTATGGAATAGGCGCTGACTCAGCATACATGCTACGGAAGCCGCAGCGCTGATCTTCCGTCAGAACCTTACAAACTTAATACTAAGGGAACGACCTAGTGCAGCGCAAGTCAATATATATTATATTTATAGAGTGTACGAGTAGATAATAAATAAGCAAAATATTATCACAAGTATATAATGTTCATCAAACGCAATAAGAGTAAAGTAGGTATGTGAACAGAATAGGAATGATATTACAATGTACAATGATTAGTTATCGGTAACAGAATTATAATCATGATGTGGAAATATAAAGGACAAATGGTGAGTGAGATGGGGTTACACTTTAAGAACTTCTTTTCTGAGTTTCTAATAAGTGTTGTCGTAACTTTGTTTTAAAATGAACTTTATTCTTTAGTATTCGTAGTGGTGGAGGTATGTTATTCCAACATTTTGTAGCGGAGTACTTAAAACTTCCCCTAAAGGCAGCGGTACGGTATTTTTGAGGCTGAGTGACAGCTTCTATTTGTTAACCAAACTAGTTTTTCGTGTAGGTACCTTGGGGTCTGAGAGTTTATTACATCAAACAGTAAGCATGCCAACATTAATTCCTGACGTGGTAGCATTTTTAGACAATTGCCCTTATTTAAGAACGGAGTGACATGAGTCCGCGGAGGAATATTGTAGCAGAACCTGGCACATGCATTTTGGACCCTCTGAATGCAACGCTGCGAGCGGGACAAGAGGCAAGGTCCGTATACGGTGATGCAGTAATTTAATTTCGATAGAATAAGAGCCTCGCATAATCTCGCAGATCGACACTCAGAAATTCCCGCACGTTGTATAAAACTTTTAAGCGGTACATACAATACTGAAATGTTTCAGTTATGTGATTTTCGAAGCGTAGGTTGCTATCCATTAAAAGCCCGAGGTTCCTCGCCTCGGCAACTCGAACCACATTCATACCATTCATTTCTAGTACAGGATTGAAGGCTGTAATGAGATTTGTCTGATGCGCTGAACCTAGAATCATATATTTTGACTTAAGGGGGTTTAGAACCAGGCAGTTTTCTGTAGCCCATTCTGAAATGCGTTTTAAATCAGAGTTAATTTTAGTGACTACTGAGTCAGTGTCCTGGGGAGAGAAAGAAAAATAAATTTGCAGGTCGTCAGCATATAGTTGGTATTTACAATGATGAATGCATTTGACGATGTCGGTACTATATAATATAAAGAGCAAGGGCCCCAAAATAGAACCTTGCGGAACGCCTCTTGACACAGATATTGGCTCTGAAGATGTGGAGCTACCGTCACTGCGAGTTAGTTTTACCAGCTGTTTCCTGTTCTTGAAGTAACTCTCAAACCATCTGATAGTGCGGGGTTCAAAACCATAATAATGAAGCTTTGCCAAGAGTAGTTGAACATTGATGCAGTCAAAGGCTCTCGAGAAATCAAGAAGCACCAAAACAGTTCCTTTAGTCAAGGTACTCGTATTGATGTAACCCCAGTTAATAAGGGCAACATCTTTATCAAACTTATTAATATCTATATTTTTTAATGATCGATTCATAATGATTTTAGGTTTTAAGCATTTTACTGTTAACTCGACAAACACTAACGCGTGACCTCCTAATTCCACTACATGGTCAATCTCAGAATTATGTATACTAGCATTTGTACATATGAGATCAATAAGAGTGGCACTGTTTTCTCTAAAGTGAGTTGCCCCTTTTATATGGTTTTGTATGTTATTCAAGGACAAAAACTTAGAAACTGACTTGGTCTTAGGGCAATTTTCATTCAGAAGATCTATATTAAAATCCCCACATAGTATTATTTGGTCATAATTTGCAAACGAAGCAATAGTATCACTTAAGGCCTCCAAAAATAAGTTAGTGTCAAGCCATGGCGGACGGTATGCGGTCCCTATAAGAAAACGTACAGAGTTTATTTTAGTCTTCATCCACATTTGCTCCACGTCAGGAAAACTTACATGTTCGCATATCTGCACTCTCAGACCACTTTTGATGTAGAAACCCACACCACCACCAGCCTTACGAGTACCGAGCGTGCGCGGCACGTGGCGCAGCCTATAGCCGCGCACGGCCGGCGCGCGCGCCGCCTCGCCCGCCCGCAGCCACGTCTCATTTATAGCAATCACATCAGGTTGATGACGTTCCATAGCTGCAATTAGCTCATTATGTTTTTGACCATTACATAAGGAGTAAGAGTTACTATTTGACTGTAGACTTTTTTTTTTTTTTTTTTTACATTTATTGGTAAAAAGTAATACATTTTTACATGTCAATTAGTTATAAATAATTAATAATAAAATATAATCAATATTATTATAATAAGACAATTAATATTATTAAATTACATTTTGTTTGCTACTATGAGTGGGGCAATGAAATCCGTTCAAAGTATTCATCGACTGTATAACACGTCATGTTCAGCAAGATGGTTTTTAGTTTATTTTTAAAGACTGCATCACTAGGCGCATTTATCGTGTCAGCTGGAAGGCAGTTGTACAATTTAGGGCCGAGTACACCGAGTGACCCTCGAACCTTAGCCAGTCTCCGCGCCGGCACGACCAGCAGGTGCTGGCCGCGCGTGCTCCTGCCCGGGGCGTGGTGCTGCGCGCGAGTCGGGTACGACCCGAGGTTGTGACGGACATGCAGGCAAGCTTCGAGAATGAATACGCTAGGTAATGTGAGTATTCTCAATTCTTTGAATAGGCTGCGAGCGGGATGATCATGAGGTTTGTTACACATTATCCGAACGGCGCGCTTTTGAATTTTAAATGCCTTATCGCGATCAGCTGCAGTGGCCCATAGGTCGACACCATAGATCAGGATGGAGTGGAAGTAGCCATAATATGCCTTCTTCATGTTATCAGCTGATAAGGTAGGAGCCAGTCTCAATAGGGCATAAGAAGCGGAGCTTAGCTTATTACAGACGGCATCTATATGGGGCGACCACGTGAGACCAGCATCGATAACAAATCCTAGGTATTTTACCTGTTCCGCCTGAGGCACGAGCACGTTGTTTGATCGTATATTAAGATTTTCCTTTATGGTGTTACGCAGCTGAAAGTGCATGATGTGCGTCTTTTCGGCATTCAGAAGCATCCCATTTGCTTTAAACCATGACGATATGTTATCAATTGCCTCTTTCACTTTGTTTCTTAAGTTGGATACAGTATCGGCATTTACTATTATACACGTATCGTCGGCAAACATTACATACTCCAGGTCAGTATTGGCTGCTGTGATGTCATTAACTAATAGCAAAAATAGGTAATTTCCCATTGTCGATCCTTGAGGGACGGCGCACCCGGGCAGAGATTCTATGCCAGATTTGGAATTAAGTACATACGTCCTCTGCATTCGGTTATGTAGAAATGATTCTATTGTTTGGAGAAAACTCCCTTCAAAGCCATAGCGCGCCAACTTTCTTACTAGTAGTGAGTGGTCCACCATTTCAAATGCACGCGACAAGTCGCAGAATATCGCTGCAACTTGTCGCCTGCTTTCGAGGTGCGTTAGCACTCGCGTGATCACGTCGCGCGCCGCATGTACCGTGGAGCGCCCCGGCTGATATGCATACTGTCGTTCATTCAATACGTTATTACTCGTGAGATGGCCCATTATCTTCTTACTCAGTAGGCGCTCAAATACCTTTGAGACAATCGGTATCAAGGCTATAGGTCTATAACACTTAGGTAGATTCATCTCACCTTTACCCTTATAGACAGGTTGCACTCTAACGGTTTTTAAGGCGTCCGGATAGGCTCCCGTTTCGACACATCTATTAAATACCATTAATAATAGGGAGACGAGAACCGGTGGTAGATAGGTCAGAATGTGAGTGGTCATATCGTTTATGTCCTTCGATTCCTTTAATTTTACACACTGTATGGTTTTTATAATTTCATCGAGAGTGAAATGTTCGAACTGAAATGTAAGCGACTTACCTGACAGATATTGTTCCAAGTAAGAGAGCGCAATGACAACAGATGGGCCGGCGCTGTTATCAGTAGCCGTTACGTAATACCGGTTCAGCTGATCGGCGGTGGCGGCGGCGCGCGCGGCGGGGCAGTCTCCAGGTGCCCGGCTCACGAGTACATCGAGCGCGGTGCTCCCCGTGTTGCTGTTGCGACATGTTTCCGACGTCACAACACGCCACACACCACGACACATGTCGTCCGTATTTGCAATAACATTGTTTATATACTGACTTCTCGTTTTTTTTATAGCACATGCAAAGCGCGCCTCGAGGTGTAGCAAGTTCGAGAATGACTCAGGGCCTATCGAACCTCTAGATATCTTTATTTTAGAAGAACGTATTTGTTGGCGCAATTGGCGAACGTTATCATTGACCCACACATTTACAGGTTTTCTGACAGGGCATTTTTTAAGTGGAAAATATATATTAAAGAAATGTTTAATTACATTTATGATTGCCTCAAGTTGTTGACAAGGTAAATGCCATTTAGCTAACAATTTATTCCAGTCATAGTTATTAAGACTAAGAGTGAAGTTATGTACGTTTATTTTTGAAAATATTCGTTTAGTAATGCAAGTATTTTTGGGATTCCCTTTGCTAATGCTACAAACCAAGGTTACACTTAAATGATCAGATATGTTCAAGTCGTGACATAGTACACTTTTTATTTCTGATTTAGACAAGTTAGTGTACACATGATCGATACATGATTCAGTTATATGTGTAATTCTTGTTGGGGTTTTAACTAATTGTTTCAACCCGAACTGTTTTAAAATATTAATTAATGTTTTAGTATTATTATCTTTGGAAAGAAGGTCGATGTTTATATCACCTACAATAACAACTTTATATCTCTGTAAGGATTGCAAATTACACAGTGTGTTCATTTTAGAAAAAAATAAGGGTACGTCACCGCACGGAGGCCTGTAGATGCACACTACAATTAAATCCAAACCGACACATTCAATTCCACATACTTCAAAATGTGATTCCACAGCTAAGTCTAAAATTTCCTGTCGCTCGATGGTTATAACGTCTTGTCTCACATATATGCAGGCCCCTCCGCCCTGGCGCAAGGATCTCGAGTATTGTGCACGCAGGTTGTAGTTCATAATGTTTACAGCGGTAATTTGTGTTGACTGCAGCCAGTGTTCAGTAAGGCATAGAATGTTTACAGGTGATCGCGTTTGCAGTTCACACTCAAGTTTGAATGTTTTGTTTTGAAGCCTGTTTATGTTTTGATGGAGTACAGTTATTTGCGTGTGTTCTACTACGGGTTCAACCGCGGTCGGGGCCGGGAGACCTGGTCTCCCTGGGTCTGAGAAACGGCTGCCATGGTGATACGCTGACATTTAGTGGCCAGACAGATGTGCACAGAAATTCCTCATATATTGAGATTGGAATTCCAATTTTAAATGATGTATATGTTTCTCGCTTCGACGTTATTTTATCTACTGTGTAGTTATATCCACCCCTAATGCTCTTTAAGTGACTAATCAGGCTTTCAGGTGTCGTTTCTTTTTTAAAATAACAACCGTGCAGGTACTTTAGGATTTCTACTCCACCAATTGTTGTGTTGGTTGCAGTTCCCTTTATTGCTGTGTGTTTATCACTTCGCCGGCGGCGACCATGTTTTTGTTTCGGAAATTTCCAACCATCATCATCGGGTGCTTTCTCTCCCTGCGTCGAGTTTACCGTTAAATTATTGCTTGTTTCGCATTCGTCTGATTTTAGTGTAGTACAGTCGTTAGTTATTGGGGTGCGGCTACAGCTAGTCATCGAGTCATTCGTTTCTAAGTCATTTGTTGAGGTTAGTTTAGGCGAGGGGTCTTGTTTCGCTGGAGGTTTCATCGGCTCGGTTCGTCGGGCTTGCTTTTTAGCGGCCGCCATTTTCTCCTTCGCGCGTGCGGCGGTAGCTCGCTGCGCGCGCAGAGGCTCGTGAGTGGGAGCGGGACGGCTGGTCGGCGTTGACGTTCTGGGCGCTTGTTGATTACACGAAGCAACTATTGCACTTGCTAAGCCAGTCGTCGGGATTTGCACCTTTGTTGGTCCCTCACATTTTGTAACGGTAACAGCGGTTTTAATTTCACGTAAATCACTATGTAATTCGTCAATTCTTTTATATATATCACTTATTTTACGTTCAATTGGTTGCAATAAACTAGTGAGAAGTGTTTTGAGTTGTTTACTGTCACTAGGCGACATTCTCGATTAAGTTATAGGAGCTACCGTAGTTAGCGCTTGGCCGACCGCGCACGACGCGCACGACTGCGGATATATACTGTATATTACAGTATAACTATAAATCCTGTTTTTTTTTGTACTTTTGCCACATTTCGGCCTACTAATACAAGTAGAAAAATACAAACTCAAGAGATTTTAACACCCAATCTGTATATAATATTTTACAATAGCAGTCGGACCAAGTTGGAAAATATTTTTCGAATTTGACTTGGTTCTGTTAGCAATGTATCCTAAAGTACGTAAAAAAAAAAATTAAAAGCGATCTACATAATAATAAATTAATTGTTTAAAAAACACTATAAAACACGCTTTTATAAATGCACGTAAAAGCCAAAAATAAATTATGGATCGTTCAAGTTGTCTCTATTTGTGAGCTGAAGTTTAAAAACTATGTGCTTTTAATTATAATATTTGATTGTAAAAGCGTGGGGCGCTGGAACAGGAACTTTTTTTTCATGCGGGGGGCTTCACCCCCCGAGCCCCACTTTGTTTTGCTCTTAAAGGTCACAAGAAAACGCTAAACCATTTTATTCTAAATACTACGTTGATCTTTCTTTCATGCAGGGGGCTTCGCTCCCCGAGCCCCCCTTTGTTTGCTCTTAAAGGTCACAAGAAAACGCTAACCCAACTTATCTTAAATACTACGTTGATCTTTCTTTCATGCGGGGGGCTTCGCCCCCCGAGCCCCCCTTTGTTTGCTCTTAAAGGTCACAAGAAAACGCTAAACTAATTTATTCTAAATACTATGTTGATCTTTCTTTCATGCGGGGGATTCGCCCCCCGAGCCCCCCTTTGTTTGCTCTTAAAGGTCACAAGAAAACGCTAACCCAACTTATTTTAAATACAACGTTGATCTTTCTTTCATGCGAGGGCTTCGCCCCCGAGCCCCCTTTGTTTGCTCTTAAAGGTCACAAGAAAACCTTAACCCAACTTATTTTAAATACAACGTTGATCTTTCTTTTATGCAGGGGGCTTCGCCCCCCGAGCCCCCCTTTGTTTGCTCTGTAATGTCACATGAAAACGCTAACCCTACTTATTTTAAATACTACGTTAATCTTTCTTTCATGCGGGGGGCTTCGCCCCCCGAGCCCCCCTTTGTTTGCTCTTAAAGGTCACAAGAAAACGCTAACCCAACTGATCTTAAATACTACGTTGATCTTTCTTTCATGCGGGGGCTTCGCCCCCCGAGCCCCCCTTTGTTTGCTCTTAAAGGTCACAAGAAAACGCTAACCCAACTTATTTTAAATACAACGTTGATCTGTCTTTTATGCGGGGGGCTTCGCCCCCCGAGCCCCCCTTTGTTTACTCTGAAAGACCACAAGAAAACGCTTACCTAACTTATTTTAAATACTACGTTAATCTTTCTTTTATATGGGGGGCTTGGCCCCCCGAGCCCCCCTTTGTTTGCTCTTAAAGGTCACAAGAAAACGCTAACCCAACTTATCTTAAATACAACGTCGATCTTTCTTTTATGCAGGGGGCTTCGCTCCCCGAGCCCCCCTTAGTTTGCTCTGAAATGTCACAAGAAAACGCTAACCAAACTTATTTTAAATACTACGTTAATCTTTATTTTATGCGGGGGGCTTCGCACCCCGAGCCCCCCTTTGTTTGCTCTTAAAGGTCACAAGAAAACGCTAACCCAACTTATTCTAAATACTTCGTTGATCTTTCTTTCATGCGAGGGGCTTCGCCCCCCGAGGCCCCCTTTTCTTTACTCTTAAGGATCACAAGAAAACTTAACCCAACTTATTTTAAATACAACGTTGATCTTTATCTTATGCGGGGGGCCTTGCCCCCCGAGACCCCTTTGTTTGCTCTGAAAGGTCACAAGAAAACGCTATCCCAACTTATTTTAAATACTACGTTAATCTTTATTTTATGCGGGGGGCTTCGCCCCCCGAGCCCCCCTTTGTTTGCTCTTAAAGGTCACAAGAAAACGCTAAACTAATTTATTCTAAATACTATGTTGATCTTTCTTTCATGCGAGGGACTCGCCCCCCGAGCCCCCCTTTGTTTGCTCTTAAAGGTCACAAGAAAACGCTAACCCAACTTATTTTAAATACAACGTTGATCTTTCTTTCATGCGGGGGCTTCGCCCCCCGAGCCCCCCTTTGTTTGCTCTTAAAGGTCACAAGAAAACGCTAACCCAACTTATTTTAAATACAACGTTGATCTTTCTTTCATGCGAGGGGCTTCGCCCCCCGAGCCCCCCTTTGTTTGCTCTTAAAGGTCACAAGAAAACCTTAACCCAACTTATTTTAAATACAACGTTGATCTTTCTTTTATGCAGGGAGCTTCGCCCCCCGAGCCCCCCTTTGTTTGCTCTGTAATGTCACATGAAAACGCTAACCCTACTTATTTTAAATACTACGTTAATCTATCTTTTATGCGGGGGCTTCGCCCCCCGAGCCCCCCTTTGTTTGCTCTTAAAGGTCACAAGAAAACGCTAACCCAACTGATCTTAAATACTACGTTGATCTTTCTTTCATGCGGGGGGCTTCGCCCCCCGAGCCCCCCTTTGTTTGCTCTTAAAGGTCACAAGAAAACGCTAACCCAACTTATTTTAAATACAACGTTGATCTGTCTTTTATGCGGGGGGCTTCGCCCCCGAGCCCCCTTTGTTTACTCTGAAAGACCACAAGAAAACGCTTACCTAACTTATTTTAAATACTACGTTAATCTTTCTTTTATACGGGGGGCTTGGCCCCCCGAGCCCCCCTTTGTTTGCTCTTAAAGGTCACAAGAAAACGCTAACCCAACTTATCTTAAATACAACGTCGATCTTTCTTTTATGCAGGGGGCTTCGCTCCCCGAGCCCCCCTTTGTTTGCTCTGAAATGTCACAAGAAAACGCTAACCAAACTTATTTTAAATACTACGTTAATCTTTATTTTATGCGGGGGGCTTCGCACCCCGAGCCCCCCTTTGTTTGCTCTTAAAGGTCACAAGAAAACGCTAACCCAACTTATTCTAAATACTTCGTTGATCTTTCTTTCATGCGAGGGGCTTCGCCCCCCGAGGCCCCCTTTTCTTTACTCTTAAGGATCACAAGAAAACTTAACCCAACTTATTTTAAATACAACGTTGATCTTTATCTTATGCGGGGGGCCTCGCCCCCCGAGACCCCTTTGTTTGCTCTGAAAGGTCACAAGAAAACGCTATCCCAACTTATTTTAAATACTACGTTAATCTTTCTTTTATGCGGGGGGCTTCGCCCCCCGAGCCCCCCTTTGTTTGCTCTTAAAGGTCACAAGAAAACGCTAAACTAATTTATTCTAAATACTATGTTGATCTTTCTTTCATGCGGGGGACTCGCCCCCCGAGCCCCCCTTTGTTTGCTCTTAAAGGTCACAAGAAAACGCTAACCCAACTTATTTTAAATACAACGTTGATCTTTCTTTCATGCGGGGGGCTTCGCCCCCGAGCCCCCCTTTGTTTGCTCTTAAAGGTCACAAGAAAACCTTAACCCAACTTATTTTAAATACAACGTTGATCTTTCTTTTATGCGGGGGCTTCGCCCCCCGAGCCCCCCTTTGTTTGCTCTGTAATGTCACAAGAAAACGCTAACCCTACTTATTTTAAATACTACGTTAATCTTTCTTTTATGCGGGGGGGCTTCGCTCCCCGAGCCCCCCTTTGTTTGCTCTTAAAGGTCACAAGAAAACGCTAACCCAACTGATCTTAAATACTACGTTGATCTTTCTTTCATGCGGGGGCTTCGCCCCCGAGCCCCCTTTGTTTGCTCTTAAAGGTCACAAGAAAACGCTAACCCAACTTATTTTAAATACAACGTTGATCTGTCTTTTATGCGGGGGGCTTCGCCCCCCGAGCCCCCCTTTGTTTACTCTGAAAGACCACAAGAAAACGCTTACCTAACTTATTTTAAATACTACGTTAATCTTTCTTTTATACGGGGGGCTTGGCCCCCCGAGCCCCCCTTTGTTTGCTCTTAAAGGTCACAAGAAAACGCTAACCCAACTTATCTTAAATACAACGTCGATTTTTCTTTTATGCAGGGGGCTTCGCTCCCCGAGCCCCCCTTTGTTTGCTCTGAAATGTCACAAGAAAACGCTAACCAAACTTATTTTAAATACTACGTTAATCTTTATTTTATGCGGGGGGCTTCGCACCCCGAGCCCCCCTTTGTTTGCTCTTAAAGGTCACAAGAAAACGCTAACCCAACTGATCTTAAATACTACGTTGATCTTTCTTTCATGCGGGGGCTTCGCCCCCGAGCCCCCTTTGTTTGCTCTTAAAGGTCACAAGAAAACGCTAACCCAACTTATTCTAAATACTTCGTTGATCTTTCTTTCATGCGAGGGGCTTCGCCCCCGAGGCCCCTTTTTCTTTACTCTTAAGGATCACAAGAAAACTTAACCCAACTTATTTTAAATACAACGTTGATCTTTCTCTTATGCGGGGGGCCTCGCCCCCCGAGACCCCTTTGTTTGCTCTGAAAGGTCACAAGAAAACGCTATCCCAACTTATTTTAAATACTACGTTAATCTTTCTTTTATGCGGGGGCTTCGCCCCCGAGCCCCCTTTGTTTGCTCTTAAAGGTCACAAGAAAACGCTAACCCAACTTATCTTAAATACTACGTTGATCTTTCTTTCATGCGGTGGGCTTCGCCCCCCGAGCCCCCTTTGTTTGCTCTGAAAGGTCACAAGAAAACGCTATCCCAACTTATTTTAAATACTACGTTAATCTTTCTTTTATGCGGGGGCTTCGCCCCCGAGCCCCCCTTCTTTTGCTCTTAAAGGTCACAAGAAAACGCTAACCCAACTTATCTTAAATACTACTTTGATCTTTCTTTCATGCGGGGGGCTTCTCCCCCCGAGCCCCCCTTTGTTTGTTCTCAAAGGTCACAAGAAAACGCTATCCCAACTTATTTTAAATACTACGTTAATCTTTCTTTTATGCGGGGGGCTTCGCCCCCCGAGCCCCCCTTTGTTTGCTCTTAAAGGTCACAAGAAAACGCTAACCCAACTTATCTTAAATACTACGTTGATCTTTCTTTCGTGCGGGGGCTTCGCCCCCCGAGCCCCCCTTTGTTTGCTCTGAAAGGTCACAAGAAAACGCTATCCCTACTTACTCTAAATACTACGTTGATCTTTCTTTCATGCTTCCCCCTTCCCCCCCTTTTTCTGTTCTTATCTTCCGGCACCATCATCAGGCCTTGAAACCTAATCGTAGTCATAGTTCATTACAAGACTTTTCTAAGAAGCCCAAAAACAGCTATGATACGATGTTCCATCATGTAGTTCCAGTTCATATCTTCCGGCTCCATCATCAGACCTTGAAACTTAATTGTAGTCAAAGTCCATTACAAGACTTTTCTAAGAAGCCCAAAAACAGCTATGATACGATGTTCCATCATGTAGTTCCAGTTCATATATTCCGGCTCCATCATCAGACCTTGAAACCTAATCGTAGTCAAAGTTCATTACAAGACTTTTCTAAGAAGCCCAAAAACAGCTATGACACGATGTTCCATCATGTAGTTCCAGCTCATATCTTCCGGCTCCATCATCAGACCTTGAAACCTAATTGTAGTCAAAGTTCATTACAAGACTTTCCTAAGAAGCCCAAAAACAGCTATGATACGATGTTCCATCATGTAGTTCCAGTTCATATCTTCCGGCTTCATCATCAGACCTTGAAACCTAATCGTAGTCAAAGTTCATTACAAGACTTTTCTAAGAAACCCAAAAACAGCTATGATACGATGTTCCATCATGTAGTTCCAGTTCATATCTTTCGGCTTCATCATCAGACCTTGAAACCTAATTGTAGTCAAAGATCATTACAAGACTTTTCTAAGAAACCCAAAAACGGCTATGATACGATGTTCCATCATGTAGTTCCAGTTCATATCTTCCGACTCCATCATCAGATCAGCTCAACAGTACCATATTATTGTATTGTCATCGGAACTACATATAGCTGCCAATTTTCATTACGCTACGATCCTTGGAAGATGGTTAAATTAGCCTCCGCAGATTCCATTACATAGTTAGTTACATACACGACGACCTAATAAAAGCGTGTTAAAAAGGACTCTTAAATTGCAAAATTGTCTTTAATTCACGATCTTTTACTTACTAAAATATCCAATATTTTATGTTGCAGCTACGGCCAAGTGATAACGGCAGCGCTGAACGATTTCGTAATGTCTGTGTTCGGAGGCATGCAAGGGAATACAGGGGGCGGGTGGCTTTCCTCCCTCACTAGTATGGTGGGCGGGATATTCCTCACTAGTGACGACACTCAGCCGGTCGTGAGGGGACAGAGGAACAGGTATGGCTTGACTCAGTTTTATCACATATTGCATGTTTCAGTCCAGCTACGTAGGTACGTCCAAGTGACAACGGCAGGGCTGAACGATTTCGTAATGTCTGTGTTTGGAAGCATGCAAGGAATACAGGCAGCGGGTGGCTATCCCACTCACTAGTATGGTGAGCAGGATGGTCTTCAGAACTCACAGAGTGAATTTGTGTATGAATATCTCGCTTTTTAATTACAAATGTATTTGATTTACCACAGCGGTGGCGAGGAAGGCATGCTGCTAGCTCTCTACGAGGCGGCGCACCTCAACCGCAACTTCATGACGACGCTCGCGCACTCCTCCGCCGCCGCCTCCGCGCCGCCCTCGCCCCCCGCCACTCTTCCCCCTCAACAGGTAAAACTAACCTAAATAACTGACTACCAATATAGGTGGGTACATGTTCCAGGCATGGTTGAGAGATGTGACAGTGATATGGTCGGTCCTTTTTGGTATGGTATGTGTACGTAGTACTTTGATAGTAGCAATCAAGCAGGAAAGAATTACACCTCAAACCATTCTTAGAGCGCCGGCGACCAGTCAATTATATGGCTGCTAACTTGACGTAACTTGAATTTACATTGGATTAACAACACAGTGACACTATTTTGCCGCGTGAGATCCACAGGGTTTTCCCTATTTTTTTCTAATTTAAAAATGTTTATTTCCAGACTCCACCTAATCCAGCACAGATCCAAGCTTTAGACAACGAACAGCCTACTAACCTGCTCGTGACTTTCTTCCAATACTGGTATGTAAAAATGCAATTATTGGCCAACCCTAGAATAAATCCTATATTATGTTTGAAACATGTTAATACAAATGACGTAATTATTTATTACTCAATAGCCTGTGATTACCTTTTTTATTTTGCTTTTTTTGCATAAATCTTGCTCTGTCACTAGCAAAATAACGCTGTTGCTATATGTTCTAATTCTGAAAGAGAAGAGTCGTGAAATGTATGGGGTCCTATCTGTGACTCTTCACAGTCTGACCAAAAAGAGCAGAAATTAAAAAGGGGCAATATCTTAGACTTTTTGGTCAAACTGTATTTCCGCACACAGTTTAAACGTCAAGACGTGTCAACTGTTGTACCCACAGGACACTGGGCTCATGGGTATGAGTTAATTTAAATTAAAAATGTATATAGGATTTTAATTTTTTTGTATAGTTCAATAGTGATGGCGGACACGAAGACTGAGAGCAGCGTTAACAAATGCAGCCTTTGCTTCATCACGCTCACTTGCATCGTCGAGGAGCAGTTCGCCAACTCCATCATGCACGACCAGAATCTTACTTTTAAGGTAATTGTGCTATAAGACTAGATATGAATGACTTGGTAACATGATTCTTCGAAAAAACTTGCAAATGACAACTTTGTTTATTCCTAAACCCTTTTGGCACAAGCCTCATCGCCACAAGGCGTCAAGGGTCAAATATTTACCCCCTTATTCGTAAACTTTCACTGAAGTTATCAAGCCGATAAAGTTCGTTTGTCCCTTTCCGATGTATTGGTGTGATAGAAAGGGACAAACGAACTATCGGCTTGATAACTTTATTGAACGTTTATGGATATGGGGGATAATATCTCCTTTCATATACTGCCAAATATTCAACAACTTTAAATACGGATCCTTTTTTGCTCTAAACGTTATCTGTATCGTGGTTTTATGTCTATTCAAAAAATGAAAATCGTGGCTCGGATTAAGGGATTTAAAAATTAACTACTTTTTAGAATGAAACATATTTTCAGGTACAATTATATAGACTGCCAATGCGGCACAGGAAAATAGTTCCTGAGGAGCCACCGTCCCAACCACTAGCATCTACTTTAATAGGTAAGTTATTGTCTTTTCAACCGTTTAAATTCTTTAAATAATCCTTTTTCGTTTTCTTATATTAAGCACTAAAGCTCAAAAATTAATTTTCCAGATCTCCTAGTAGAATTCATGATGTGCCACCTATTGAAGAAGTTCCCCGGTGAACTGTACGAGCTTTGCGTGGGTGTACTACTCCGCCTACTTAGCTACCAGAAACGCTGTCGAGTACGCTTAGCAAGAGACTGGAGACCGCTTTGGGCGGCCCTTATAGCACTGTTAAAGTTTTTAGTGACCAATGAGAGTACACTCCTTAGGAGACACAATATCTTCATTATGGCGCAGCAAGTAAGTTGAAGTGGCGTTATAGTGACTACTTAGCTACTAGAAAACATGTCGAGTACGCTTAGCGCGAGACTGGAGATCGCTTTGGGCGGCCCTTATAGCGCTTTTGAAGTTTCTAGTGACCAATGAAAGTACACTCCTTAGGAGACACAATATCTTCATTATGGCGCAGCAAGTAAGTAGAAGTGGCGTTATAGTGACTACTTAGCTACTAGAAAACATGTCGAGTACGCTTAGCGCGAGACTGGAGACCGCTTTGGGTGGCCCTTATGGCGCTTTTGAAGTTTCTAGTGACCAATGAAAGTACACTCCTTAGGAGACACAATATCTTCATTATGGCGCAGCAAGTAAGTAGAAGTGGCGTTATAGTGACTATTTAGCTACTAGAAAACGTGTCGAGTACGCTTAGCGCGAGACTGGAGACCGCTTTGGGCGGCCCTTATAGCGCTTTTGAAGTTTCTAGTGACCAATGGAAGCACGTTGCTTAGGAGACATAATATTTTCGTCATGGTTCAGCAAGTACGTAGAATTACAATGGTATAGTGACTACGTAAGATGTCGCGTCTGCAGGAGAGCTGGGAGACCCTATCAGGGCGACCCTGCCGGCCCTTATAGTGGTATAGGGGAGGAGTTTAACCATTTCTCAGCAGCTGGAAACAAATGTTTGACATTCTTACCCTTTTGAACGCCATCTGCACTGCAAGACATGCACACGCCAACATCTGACGTAGGTCCTATAGTTACAAGAGCTACATAAACGTCATTTGGCGTTAGCTTAGAAATCTGTATAATTTAAACCAATAATCAATCAATAATAGAACTGCTAATAGGTACGTGTACTGTTTATTGCAGGTGGTAAACATCTTCAACCTGTTCATCACGTTCGGAGACACATTCCTGCCAACACCCGCGTCCTACGATCAGCTGTATTACGAGCTTATAAGGATGCACCAAGTTTTCGACAATTTGTTTTTCATGGGTAAGTCAGCTACATTGCACTTACTCGTAGTCCTTATTTACTACAGGTCACGGCACGAATGAGTGAATTAAAATATCTATGTGTGTGACAGATTAACCAAAAAGGGCCAATTGCATCAACCACATTTGACAGACACATCATCGTCACACAGCAGACGTCTATGGAACTTCACATACAATAAAATTTAACGAAGGCTTTAACGGTGACATACTATTTTATGCAACCGGCCCTAAACCAGTAACCGTTACAGCACGGGAAGCATGGTCGCGCGATAGACGATAAAATATCAGGCCGTCCCTATCGCACTTTCAAATAGTGCGATAGGGACGGCCTGCTATTTTATCGTCTATCGCGTGACCATGCTTCTCGTGCAGGTGTCACTCAAAGAATCAAAGTTATGTTCGTTCGTTTCGTTTTGTCGTTCGGTGAAACGACCTATAAGGTCCTAGGACCTACAGAAAAAAGTTATGATTGGTTTGATAGGTACCCTATTAAATATAAGTATACAATAATCAAAGGATATTTATAGGTATATAACCTACATATGAAAATCAACCTGATGGTAGAATTCTTCATATCTGCCCTTTTAACGATTTGAATGCAAATAAGAATGAACATATTTACTATGTGTTTTTTTTATAAGCAGATTTATTTTCCACTGTGACATGAACTTTATTAAGACGTGACAGATTGCGATTTTGCATAATGTGTGGCATTACGAGGAAATAAACAGTACATTTAACTGGTTTCGGTATTTCAGCACTTCGCTACTCCACCGGCGATGGTGAATTCAAAGCAGAAGCTCTACGGCTAGCCAACTGCTTAGTAAACGTGCGTGCCATCATACAACACTTCTCGCCCAAGATCGAGTCCTGGCTCAACTCGCAGAGCCTGTCCACACCCACCGAAGATCAGGTAAACGACACCTTAGAAAATGTACCAAGGAAATTCAATTTAAATATGTCTACCTCTACGCAGCTGCTATTCTCTATGACAATGTTTTGTTTCTTTTTTCACAGCTTGATATTTTATTTAGGTATTCCGTTTTTCCCAGATTCTAGAGGTAGTCCGCAAGAACTACGACAGCCTGATCCTGAAACTGCAGGAGGGTTTGGAGTGCTACACGCGGTATTGCGAGCGGTCGCACCGCGCGTTGCTCGCTCGTATGCTGCCTGTGGCCGCCGCGCACGCGCGACACACTAGCGACGCGGCGCAACTGCATCGACACACTGCTGCGGCTTTGGTGCATTACACCGCTATACAGTGAAACTTACCCATACTTTAGTAAAACTACGAGCAGGAAAGTTGTTGCCCGCGTGTTTTTGTTTGTGTCGGACGCACACACGCGACACACCAGCGACGCGGCGCAACTGCATCGACACACTGCTGCGGCTCTGGTGCATTACACCGCTATACAGTGAGACGTACCTATACTTACTATAGTAAAACTACGAGCAGGAAAGTTGTTACCCGCGTGTTTTTTGTTTGTGGCGGACGCACACGCGCGACATACTAGCGACGCGGCGCAACTACACCGACATATGCTGAGGCTCTGGTGCATTACACCGCTATTCAGTGAAATTTAGTTGTTACTATTGTAATACTGTGAGCTGGCAACGTGTTGCTCGCGCGTATTTTGTTTTGGCGGGCACACGCGTGACACACTAGTGTGCAATTGTGCATTACATCGCTATACAGAAACGTACCTATAATTACTATCGTACTACTGCGAGGACGCAGTGTTGCTCGCTCGTATGTTGCCTGTCGACGCTGCACTTGCGCGACACAGTAACGACGCGGCGCAACTACACAGACATACTTCATTACACCACTAGTACTAGAAGAGAGACCTATGCTCAGCAGTGGGCGATAAAGGGCTGATATGATGATGACTATCTTACGACTTTGTTGCTAGCGCGTCTTCTGCTCGTCGCGCAACATACCAGTTACAGAAACTTACCTACATATCGTCACTACTTTGAAAAAATCTCGTACCTCACGCTGTTCTTCAAAGTTAAAACGCAGTAAGTCTATATGCATTCCATACATACTTACTACAATTTTCTTTTCATTGACAAACGAAGATACAATTTTTTTTTAAAGTAGTGACGATATAGGACTTTCATCATAATAGAACACTACGAATCAAGACAATCTAATGAATTTTAGTGAGACATTACAATGGCGGTCGAGTCTAATAATTTCTGTAATGAGCTAACATCTCGAAAAACGTGCGTTTTGTATACTCCCTATTATTTTAAATGTATGCTGACAGTTTTTATCCGAAATTGCGCTAGGATAAGCATATAAATTGTATCTATAATCAGTCTCTTACGAAAACATTCACATCCTAACAATTTCGATTTCATAACTGAAGGCAATAAGTAAAGAGATTAAACCAAAGTGTTATCTTGTTTAAATATCCAGAGTTTATTGTATACTAGACTAGGTAAATGTATTCAAAGGAAATATTTTTATAATTATCTTCATTCATAATTTCTTTATGTAATTTTGCAACTTACTACTACGTACTAATTTTGTGATAGTGTTTAGGAAAACGTTCCTCTTTGTCGCTAACCATAAAGACGAGACTTGCTTTTATCTTTATATGAATAAACTGACACAGCGGCTTTATAGCAATCGACAAAGTGGGCCGTTTTACTTAACTCGCTCACATTTGATTCCCGAAACAGTTTCAATGCGTCTTCTATGTAATCTATATACATGTATAATGTATGGGACTTTGCATGGGTTAATATTAACTTAATATTATTATGAATTACACTACCAATAGTCCATAATGGTCAAAATAACCTATATGAGTGAATTTATTCGTTATGCAAATTATAATTAAGACTGAACGTATTATGCTAAAGTATGAAATATTGTATGCGTCACTAATGATTAATATTTTATTCCTTACTTTTCTATTATCATATTTTCGTGTAGTATGGAATATGTTGGGCTTGAACCTACAAACCCAGTTTACTCTTATTTATGCACCTATCGTGTCAAAAATATACAAGGGGACAAATACCCAAAAAATATAATGGCGATACTGATGTACCGACGGAAAGTCTCCAAAATTCTGAAATTTTCACATAGGAAAACTTCGGAAACTTTTCATACTTTGTATGGATGGAAACTTTCCATTTGATAAATTTAAATTCCCTTTATTTTTCGTGAATTTTTCAAGAAAATTAAGACTTTTTGGAAAGTTTCCGTAACTTGCACATCATTTATCGGCGACATCAAGCGATTTTGCTTGAGGGCTGTTGTCGCGGGCTGTTGCCAAGCCGAGAAGTTTGGCAACGTCACATGGGTCGCCACTGACGCAGACATTTGTCTCCTTGTGTTTTCCCTGGCTTAAGATCCCTATTAGCCTATTACTGACAAGTTACCTTATCCAAGGGTATCTTAAATGTTTCATTATTTGATAGGTTGTACTAATAACAATTATTATTATACATAATAAATTATTTTACCTAACAGGCGTTTTATTGAAACAAAAGTGATGCCCATTTGAATATTATTTATTGCACTAAAATTATAATGAAATAAACAATTCTTATACTAGAGATTGGACTAGATAATAGGAATGTTAACGATATAATAGAATTTATTAACAAAAATAAAATATATAAATCTTTGGCATTTCGTAAAGGCTCATATTATTATAGAATATGACTAGATTTAATTCGTCATAACGTACTCTTGTGATGTTTGTTTAACCCTTTGAAACAAACGCGTCACTCACACGCAAGCGAGCTGTACCTTAGGTACTTGAAAATATTAACTTTGGATTAACAGTGTATGTCATAACACTTATAAAGTTGCCCACTGTATGGTGGGCACATGAAGTATACCACAGATTTCGGGAGATAGGTCATGCCGGGCGATTTGTATAGAATACGCCTGTCGCAAGGTCTGCGCAACCCACACAAAGCACCAGTAATTGTAAAGATAATGCACGCACACACCTAATCCACACACACTTGTAGCTGGACGCTCCTATTGCGCAATACACGCGCATCATTTCAATGGTTGTGTACATGCGAACGATAAGTGAGCGCGATCGCGCACGCACACAACGATAAATAGCGGGAACGCCTCGCCTCGTTTCCGAGAAAAATATCTCACTGAGTGAATCGTTTTGTACACCGTTCATTGCGGCGCAAAACACTACACTGTTTACAATATGTTCCTTGTGTAGCCGCAATGTATAATTAACGTTTTAAAGCACAAGCAAACGTAAGGTTACATGGTACAACTCGGAGTATTACGTTGAATTCGTGTTTTATGTGAAATAAAAGGAAATAAATAGTATTTACCTATGAAATGTTATCCTATCGGCTTGGAAATTATTCAGGTCACTGCGATGTTTGCAAGTTATTATTGCACACTTCGGCATTTTGGATAAAACTCGTTTTTCGTCGGTGAACAGCGCGCGTGTACACTCGATGACAGCGGACGGCGAACTGGCGGCGGTGTAGGCCCAATGGGCCTACATCTGCGACCAGGCCGCGCGCGGCTTGTCCTCTCTATAGAATTTTTTCCTCTGAGAAGTATACCATAATTAGGTATTATCATCACATTAGCCGGGTCTCGCATTGGGTGGACCCGACTATTGAACGGTTCCAAGGTTTCTCTTGATTATGCATACTTCGATCCATTCTCCTAAAAATCATTTAAGCAAGTAATCCAGACGATTATGACAGAGCTGGAATTTCCGCAATATTATCATTATTACTAGCTTTAATTTCAGCCAACGCTTCTTTAACTAGCTCTTCCAACTCTAATGGCAAAACAGTTTTCGAATTCAACTTTCTATCTTCACCATCATCATTAAACTCATAATTACTCCCCGCGTCATCGGAAGAACTATCAGTACTTTTAACATCATTGTCACTGTCCGAAACTTTATTCTCCATGTCTCCATTATCTTCCTCGTTTTTGTATTGATCTTTAGAGTCGTGCGATTTTACGGACGCGGTGTCATCTGCGCAGAATTCGTCCAGTAACATCTGTGACGGGAATATGGGTATGTACTTTTGTCCGTCGCACCAATTTTCTAATGTCTTTTCAAGTTCCGTAATCCGATTTGCTAGTATCCTGGAAAAGAGGAAATAGTATATTTTATTATAAGACAATTTTATATAGGTAGGCCTTATATAACGGCGATCGAATGTTTTTTTTTTATGGGATAGGAGGCAAACGGGCAGACAGTGTTACAAATATGTGAGCATCTTGTTGCTTGTTGCATTGCTTGCTAGATATAGTTAATTTAGGGGAGTCCCGCCTTGACCCGAGTAAAACGTATTAGGACGTAGGTATGTAGAATTGCTAACACTTATTTTCTTAGGCAGAGTTGTGGCAATTGTAGAACTTCGTCGGTAGGTATTAGGTCTGAAAAGTCCTCGACTAACCGACTAAAGGTCGTCGACTACAAGTTTGAAGTTACATCATATACAGATGTAGTGCGAAAAGCGTTTCCTTCGTATTTTTACGGAAACGTACGACTACGAACGTGTCATGTCATGCTATTTCACTCAGTCTCAATACATGACGTACTGGCACTGTCTGAACTACCATGACAAATACGAATGTAGGGTGACGGCTGACTCTTGATGTCAGGATACTTCTTTTATTTTTTGATATGGCAACTCTGCGTGCTCGGTGATTTCTTTCTTACCCTATTAGGTAAACAGGTTGCCCATGTTATAAATTTAAATAGATATCATACACGAAAGAAAAAACGACAGCGCCCACTGGTGGCCGAGCCGGGAATCGAACCCGGGTCTTCAGCTTACGCGGCTAACGTCCTCACCACTAGACCACCCGCCCGCCGTGGTACCCGACGAAATTTCTTTAGTGTATGTTATCTCTGATAAGGCTAGGCGCCTTTGACCAACTCTAAGGGCGAGCAATTAGTGCTTGCACCTCCTATACGAATCCTTTGCAGGATTACGATATAGCGAGAGAGATGGTGCTGCCATCTATACAACTAGGGAACAAATCAAATTGTTTTATTGAATATTTTTCGATTTGTTCTTTTTTCAAGTAGTCACACTACTATATATAAATTATAAATTTAAATAGATATCACACACGAAAGAAAAAACGACAGGGCCCACTGGTGGCCGAGCCGGGATTCGTGTATGATATCTATTTAAATTTATAATTTATATATAGTAGTGTGACTACTTGAAAAAATAACAAATCGAAAAATATTCAATAAAATAATTTGATTTGTTCCCTAGTTGTAGGTTTCCCATGATTTATCGAATATAATCATCGAAATTGTACTTAATTTTTTTTTCACTTACTGATTAGTTTTCCTCTGATGCTGTAGAGCAATGGACTTATCGTTGAGAGCCTCGAATAGTCCGAGACAAATAGACTTCAGCTCTCCCGCGGAAGTTCTTTTGAGGCCAGTTTTTGAATTCACTTCTAAATATTCTCGAACTGTAAATACATAATTGTCTTCGGTTGCCGCAATAGTTACTCATGAAATAAAACTATGGAAAAGGATTATATGAAGGGATGAATCAAGGTATGGATTTTCAATTCATTATACGCGATATAATCCGTTACCATATTTTTTATTTCATGTAGAAAATATGTTATGCTGATAATGCGTTTCAGCTTAATCCACACAGAGCGAGGCACGTCGCGAGGCAATGAGCTCGCGCAGCAATCGTTTAATGTAAACGTGCCTCGGCAGAGGCCGCACGCACTAAACAAACATAAAAACGCACATACTGCCTCGGCCTAGGGCCTAGGCACATCTACATAGGATTCATATTTGACAATAGGCTCAAAAATTTCATGATCTGGCAGATACTTATTATTTACAATCGATTCATAACAGAATATACAGCAGCATGTACACAGTAAACACAATATTTTTATTGAATTTAAATTTTATAATATACTTCTGCTAAAAAATGAGTATACCATACCTTCTTTCTGAGTCATGACATCCGCGAATCCTTTTGATAAGCTGAATGTATTACTGTTATTTCTGTTTTCAAGCAATGTCTGTAAACAAAATGATAACATGAAATCCAATATTAGCTTCATTACATCCTGCCTGCAGATAAAACAAGTTGGCCACTTTATACCTTAATGAAATTTTGAAATTAAAATAAAATTGTGTAAATAAGATTGATATTTTATTAGTGTCATAATTATTAACAATCATTCTAATAGGTACTCCCTTCTGATGTTTTCCCATAACGATTTATTGGAAGTCGCATTATCCCATTATCCGACAGTGCAATCAAATTTGACCCTTAAATATAAATGGTAAAGTTTGTCTTTGTCAGTTTCTAAGTTATGTTTGTAAATGCACCATCAGGAATAACTTTTCTAGCCAGCTGGCTTCGGTAAGCTACATGGATTTGGGCATTTTCATGAGAATCACCAAAAATTTTTTATTGGCGAAATTTGCTTGATGTTATATAATATTTTATCTTTATATTGGTTTCCCCATGTTACACCCTGTCCTTTGACCTTTAACTAAAGCTAAAGTTGAAATTTTAATGGCGTATAATCACGTCAATAAGTCAGGGAAGGCCAATGTTATCATATTTACCTTATATTTTGTAAGTGTCCTCTTAATAATTTCCTTCTCAACTTGCAGCTGAGTTATTCGCTCATGGAGATACTTGTTTTCCATCACAAGGGCATCTAAGTCCACCACTGGTTTTGGTGCGCTGTTATCTTGCTGAGCCTTGACTCTATTGGCTAGAATGAAGCTGATTTGATGGTTCAATCTTTGCACTTTGTTTTTGTAGTAGTCTCTGTCAGCAACTAGCTCTTCTTTTTCGTCTAAGGTGGCCCGATAGTCGAGGTGGATTTGTTGATACTGTTTTAATAAATGATTTCGATTTATGTTAGTAATCCAAACAAAATATTTTATTAGAGTGGAAAGTAATGAGTGCGGATTCAAAGTTTTTAGTTGAAATTTGTTGAAACAAGCTTTAGAAATAATATTAATTGATAAGTTAGCAAAAGAGAAGTTTGCAAGCATTGCAGTTTTGTAAAAAATATTTACCTTTTTCTGAATTTTCTCCAGATCTTGGACTAGCTGTTCATAATCGTCCGGTGTGTATGAAACTGCAGTAGATTGTTTTCTATTACCTAGACTCTCACTAGAATCTGTCTTTTGCAATTGTTTCCTTAATGCAACTATATCCCCTGAGGCTTCTTCCAATTTACTTCTGAGAGTTTCCACCTGAAATTAAATATAATGAATGAACTTGTGTGTTTTGGAGAAACGCTAAACTTTAAACAGGTGCTCATGAAGAAGTATTTAGTTAGTTATTTTCAAAAAAGTATTACATGCAAGGTATATTACCTCAAGTTTGAGCATGTCATTGAGATCTCGTGTCTTGGCCAGTAACTCGCCACCACTGATTGTGTATGTAGGGGTGAGCCTGCACATATTGCTGCTTTGCTGGTGCGGCGTCCGTACGCATTTCAACTGCTCTACCAACACCTTGTATTTATCCCTCTCCATACTGCATTTGTCCAACTCCTTACCCATTATGGAAAGTGCATCGATTTTACTTTGCAATTTGCTTTTCAGTACAGAATTCTGAAATTAGTCATGAAGTTTTGACGAATACAAAAACATATTTCTACCATTTGCATTGTTATATGAAAGGCACCAATAAATTATACCTCCAAGATGTAATCATCCAGTTGTTGGTCTTGGAACTTAACTTTTGAATTCGCTGCTTTAGTAAACATGTTTATTTAATTTTGATGGAAAGCCTGACGTACACAAAATCAATAGTGGGTTCGAGTACTTAATTCTCTCACAATTACTTTAAACTGACTCACATTCTATTATATTATAAGATTATATCGTCCCATTAATGCAAATACCGACTAAGTGACTTTTTGACGAAATCGAGTTTTTAGCACATATAGAATAAGGTTTTCAAGGGCTACAATATGTTAAAACCCATGTATTGATACGATGCTGCATTCAAAAGATAGCTGTCGCATAAAGTTACTTAATGGTCAATTTTTTGCATTATAAACTGCCAGAATGTGATATGAATATTTAATATAAACTTTTATGCTTTATCCGCCAAGTAGAACATTTTAATGGTGTATAGTGTTTTTTTGCATTTAAACATTTTGTTAAAGTAGCCATCTTATGTTCTACAAAAAAGTTTAATGTGTACATATTTGATTTTTGCAAATAAAAATATCAACAAAATTATTTATTTTAAGCCAGGCTAAATACACCAAATGTCTTTAAGATGTTTTTCCAGAAGATGTTTGTTTACAAACATCAGCAATGTCATACTACCAAAAAGTTGTATAGGGACTATAATTGGTTTTGTATGTGATGTGACGAAGGAAAGGATAACGGTCTATGGCTCCCCACAGACAGTCTTAAAAATTCATAATCTTAAAAAAAACTTGTATGCAATCTGACAGTTCAAACTGACACTGACAAGACACTGACAGATCTGAACTGTCAGATTGCATACAAGTTTTTTTTAAGATTATGAATTTTTAAGACTGTCTGTGGGGAGCCTATTACTGCAAATACCGACTATGTGTAAATAGGCGATTTTGTGATAATGCGGTTTTAAAGTTTGAAGGCACGTTTTATATGAAAACATGAAAAAATGTACGTTATGTGTATGGCGTTTTAAAACCTATATTTTTTTGTTTATTACTTTGTCGTATATATATTCAGAATGTATTTAGTTGACGATCAAATACGATTTAATGAAACAGTCGAATACCTACTTAGTTGGTTTTTCCTGTAGAAATAAATGTTTGCATATTTCTCTTCTTTATACATATAACCCATTGTTTGTCTTAAATTAAGCTTCGTTTTTCATATGATGTTTTCGTGATTAGCAAAAAGTGCGTTGAGAACCTCCTCCGTTTTTTTTAAATCGGTTAAAAATACACTAACACAAACGGTTTAAGCTGAAGGAATCGAATTTAGTGTAATTTTATGTTTCATAACTTCGATGACCGTTACTAATTACAGTGTTACATTTAAATCAAATCTTTTTTGCCACTTCACCGACTGGTAAATGCTCTCTTAGTTCTTCGAAAACGGACGAGAGAGTTGCATTTTATCGATAAAATCTTGTGGTTTGCATTGGTGCAAGGTTATTTCATACTAATTTTAATTTGGTAACCTAAGCTGGTTGGCAAATAACCTTAAATTAACCTTTGAATTACGATAAATAATACAAATCGGTTCAGACGTCTGTGAGTAATCGCATAACATGTATCGTTGTTTTAACAACTCGAAGTGGAATTGGCCTACGAAACTAAATTCACTGCGCCAAAGTCACTGTATTGTAGACGTAGGTAGATGATATTCTTATTATTAATAAAATAGTGATAAAGTTATTAAACGTCATCTTCATCGCTGTTGATTCCCATACAGTGACATCTAGCATCTATTTTTAACGCCTTATCAAGTGAGCGTCGAATCGAGCCCTGCATACATTTACAATGAACGGTGAATCCGATTCGACGCGTCGCTAATGGACGTAGTTTTATAAGAAATTCAGAAGGCGGTTAAGTTCATGTCGAGATCTGGATGTAGCACAAGGCAAGGAAATCAATGCCACAAATTGAACTCCAGTTCAGTAGAACCACCTCAAACCTCGTAACGTATCATACCATATTTCTATCTCAGTCTAAAGCTCGATAAATAACTAGCTATCTCTGCGTTCAAGAAAATGGACTTATGCAGACGTTTTGACAAAGGTATCATAACTAAATAGTACCATGAGTGCTTCCAATCACTTAATACCTAGTTAGTCTAGCATTGTCAGCCGTGTTACGGATGTGTTTGTATCGAATTCCACCAGCGATGAAGATGTTGTTTAATAACTTTTTATCACTCTTGCGCAGTAAGTGTGCAATCGCACGCAGGCGTATCAGGAGTAAAAGAAAAACTTTTTCCCAAGGGAGTGTTTAAATTTGTATTTTGGACTACCATAAATACTTTTTTATCTTTTTATTGCAAGTGTGATGAAAAACACTGCGTGTAACTGGGGGCGTAAGAATATTGCAAACATGATTGCTTTAAATCGCCCCAGAAACCTATGTAATTACCGTTACACATTACTTTTTCTTACTTATTACTTCATCTACGCCTACATTTTAGTGACTTTGGCGTAAATGGTTACTAGAAAATAAACTATTACTTCAGGTTATTGCGCGTACAAAAATTATTAACGTATATTAAATGTAACAGTGTAGATAGTGAAATTTTGAACATAAATTATGGCGGACTTCGGATTGCTGAGACAGTGAACTAGTATGTAGTAAGTACCTATGCATATTATGCTATTACCCAAAAACGCATTAACCGATTTGTAAAATTCTTTTTGTGATTTCAAGAGAATGCTATTGCGTTACTTCTTGTTAAATTTTACTGAAATCGGTTAAAGTATTTTGTGAAAAATCTCCTAAAACCGGTTGAAGAGGATTTTTTTCAAAAATTTTTTTTTGAGAATAATCCTTCAAAACCTCAAATAAAGTATTATTAATGGTTAGTAATGTTAAAAAACTTTTTATTACAAATGTACCACTTTAATTAACAATGATAAGTGAAGTTTTGTAACATAAAATTAGAGCAGCTATACTTCCTGCAGCTAAAACCGCCTATGTCATTGAGAATATTTAATATATTTTGAAATAAGTTCAAAACTTTTGTATATTTTTTCTTTTTTTGCAAATCATTAGTAAAGTGTATGAAAAGCAAAGCTTAATCAAAGGGAAACACTGCTTTATATGTATTAATAAAAGAAATATACACATTTTTATTTCTACAGGAAAAACCAACTAAGTTTGCTACTATTTTTTTTTAATCGTAGTTTTATCGGCAATCAAACACAGCCTGGATAATTTTTACGATTAAGTATTAAACAAGACAATACGGGCTGTAGAATGCTGTATAAAAATAGTATTTTTTTTCATGTTTTCATAAGAAATCGTACCTTCAAACATTAAAATCGCATTATCTCAAAATCACTTTTTTGCACATAGTCGGTATTTGCAGTAAGGGGACGATATGCTACAGTTAATCTTACACAACCGTGTGTATTTTCACGTATTGCGATCAATCTATTAGAAACTTCCACGCGAAACGAATTACATTTTTCAAGTTCGCGGTCGGCTTGCGTTTCATTCAACCAAAGATTGACTTTGGATTGGGATTCAAACGTCAGCGCAGCTTGTCAAGTGGTTACGTTCGAAAACAATTAGTAAAGGAGGAATTGTTGCTATATCCGCGAATGTTTCAATGATAACTCATTAATAGAGTTTGAAATAATTATTTTCTCTTTATAGGATGGTTCATATCAATCAGATATACTTCCTAGTTAGTGAACTCGATTTATACATAAATCTCTACAATATGTGCTTGAAGCTAATTTGCACTGGCAACAAATTATGGTTGGCATGAAGTGTCAGTCAACTCAATGAAACGAGACAAGACGTACTCGCGTAAATTTGTTTGCTTGCGGTGTAGGTACTCTCGGTCGTTTCTTTGTATTCCTTAGCAGATGTTGAGCAAATTTCTGGCTCGTGTGAATTGTGAGGAATATTTTGATGCCATGCGCTTGGGACACTTTCAAAGGAGTCGGCTCCGTTCATCATAACGCTTGGCGAGAATGGCCGCTTCTGCTACTGAGATCGAAGAATTCTTGAGCGGCCCCCTTGTTTCTTGGGTAAGTGATACCTTTGGTTTTGTTTCTTTGAGTGTTATAATGAGCCGTGAGACAAAATCACACAGCCGTTCCGCCTGATCGAACTCGCGTTTTTACTTATGTTGTAGTAATGGTAATTTAATGTCTTTGTAAGTATAGGGACACAAAAATTGTTTCATTCTGCTAATCGTTATACTTCAGTGAACAGAGGTATTTCGTAATAGATATTATTGCCCATTTTTCGACTTTTTCAGTTAGGATTAATTTGAATTGTGTTGATTCAGTAAAGTTTTCTCATATTTCATTTTATATGTTTATAATGTTCAATTTATGACCATGAACATGGTGTCTTATCATAACAAGACTGGTAATAATACAAGAACTTTTTATATGTAATTTATGGTCATATTGGCATGTGATAATTTGATAATAATTCATAAACATGTAATTAGGTCAAATTTATACTCTTGAGATATCAATTCAAGGATACCAAATTTATTTCACAAGTTATGTATTTTTACTTGATGTTAAAGTAAACTACATTTTATCACAAGTTAAGAATTTTAAATCCAACAACTAGATACATTACTAACTTAACTACCTACTGTTTTAAATCATTGGCAGATTGACTATTACTAGAAAAACTGCAATAAGATTTATTATTATTATTCAATTATAGGCGAGCAGCTATTCAGCTGATGAGCCTATGTCACACAGTGTCTCATGATTTATAGTTAGCAAAGTCATGTCACTATCTTATTATTTAAAAGCCACTTGTCTAGTCTGTTTTTAAACACATTCACTGAGGGAGCAGTAACAACACTATCCGGTAAACTGTTCCAAGCCGCTACAACACGATTGGATAGGGAATGATATGCAGCTTTAGTAGTAGTAGGAGTGCGAATCAGTTTTAGGCTGTGACCTCGGGTCTCGCGGCTGGTACTTCTCATAGCGACTACTTTGTGAATGTCGGGGAGGTTGTAACAGTGGGTAACAATCTTGAAACATTCGATAAGGTCTCCTCTCGCTCTCCTGTCCTTAAGCGTGGGCAGCTTCAGTATACTTAGCCTTTGCTCGTAAGGTAGGCGTCTCAGCTGGAAAGGCATCTTGGTGGCTCTTCGTTGCACACTCTCTAAAAGGTCAATGTCTTTGACAAAGTATGGATTCCAAACTTGGAATGCATACTCAAGCAAGGGTCGTACATATGTTTTGTATATTTTCCTAAAAACTTCCACAGATATGCATTGAAAGGACCTTTTTATAACATTTGCTAAACAATTCTGGTTATCAGATCACTGTAATCCTTCTTGAATTGTTTGAAAATAATTTTTTAAGATTGTTTAAGTGTTGTTCAGTCATGGAAATAAAGGCTATGTTATGTTAATTTAATTAATTAATTTAATAGCATACTCGGAGTCCGCAGAACCGATCGGGTTAGGAACACGAAACTGCGCTCCAAAACTGGTATTGTAGATGTGGGTGTTAAGTCTGCAAGGCTCAAGTGGGATTGGGCAGGACATGTCTGCCGAATGCATCCAGATCGGTGGGCCAAATTGGCTACCGACTGGACACCACAGATTAGCCGAGGCAGAGGTAGGCCAAAGAAAAGATGGCAGGATGACCTCGACGCATTTTGCGGCGACTGGCCGGAGCAGGCGGCAAATCGGGATGAGTGGCGGAAGAAAGGGGAGGCCTTTGCCCAGCAGTGGGACACAACACAATTATAGGCTAGAAAAAAAAAATACTAATTTAATTTATTAAAAACAAAGATTACAGTTATACAGTTTCTAGTTTTTTCGCCAAACTTACGTTTAACGGCGAAATGAAGCACTCATTTTCAAAGTTAGTACCTTAAATTATATCAAAAGACTTATTCTAGTGTATAAAATGAGTTAGTTAAAAATCACATTTAGTTACAAAAACAAAGAGTTTTAGTTATAAGGATGCTATCATAATTACTACCTTGTCCTTTTCAGTTAAAATCATGTCTCCCAAGTCCAGAATGCATAAAAGAGTACTCAGCTCTCTTCAGTGGAGAGCTCCTTCAGCAAGTTTACCTCCTGATAGACCCCGAGCCTTCCTTCCATATCACAAAACTAGCCGGTTTAGAAGACCAGGCATTAATATTAGGCAGAGTGAAGAACTTTGATGCTATTATCAAAAATGTAAAGGGGTTGTATGAAGAAGAACTTGGGATGACACTCCTGGTAGTACCAGAATGTATCTGTTTGGGGAAAACGCCGGAATCCAGGGAAGGGTTGGAGAATATGAAATTGCTGATATTGCTGTTGCTGGGGGCTGCTGTTCAGTGTCCCAATAAGGAGACATTCATCACCAGGATTAAAGAATTGGATGTGGAACTGCAACACAACATTGTGGAATGTATCAAACAGGTATGTGATTTTGATAACATAGCATAATATTGGCATACTTAATGTTGCAATGACAAAATAAAGTACTGGAAGGTACTTAATGGGCACTAATTTAAGCAATGAGATAGCAAATTTGTATGATATGTGATATGTTATGTGGGATTTTTATGGAAATCCTGATATTAAGAGTCAATCTGCTTCATTTAAATTTGAATAAAACTTACTTTTGACTATGGTTAACCAAAACTGGTAATCTCAATATTTATCAAATATAAGGTGCAAAATACTGACCAATAACTTCCTACCTTGGTAGACACTAGACAGATGGGTGCGTTTTTTTTAAGTTTGGGGATCAGTCTCTGAATAATATTGCTATGGCATATGGAAAAACCAATGGATGGACGGACAAAAAAAAATATCACAGGAAATGTACAATGTAAAAGGAAACCACAAGTCTTCATTTTATGAAAAAATTGTAAAGTGCTAAGAATATACCATGAAATTATTCCGAAAATTCTCAAGAGTACAGAGTTAGGCTGTCCTTCATAAATCATAATCAACCTTGACATAAAGACTTCAATTTGTACTGTTTTGCCACGCCTCGGATGACTTACATCCTCAGAACATCCCCAACGTGGAAATTTGTTAACGAGGCTAAGGAAATCGATCGTGAGCTCAGGGTGACTTTGGAGATGGTGTTGAACGTGGAACTGAGCAACACCCAGTGGGTTCAGGCTGCTCTTCCCATAAGATATGGGGGTCTAGGGATACGCGCGGTTGAGGGGTTGGGACTAGTTGCATTTCTTGCATCAGCTCACGGGGCTGCGGATCTTGTCGCTCGCATTTACCCTGAATATGGCGGCAATTTTCCAGTCTCGTACGTTTCTGATGCACTTGCACAGTGGTCGGACACAATCCCCTGCGGTAAGCGGCCTGACAACCCTGTTATCCAAAAACAGTGGGATGACATATTGAGCAAGCGGGTATATGATTCGCTGGTGAGTGGTGCATCGGGCGTTGATCTGGCGCGCCTTAAAGCCCTCGAACGGGCTGAATCTGGGGCGTGGTTACATGCCTTGCCTTCGCCTCAGCTTGGTACGCTGTTAGATAATGATTCGTTACGAATTTCAGCGGCTCTTAGGCTGGGGGCAAGGGTGTGTGAGGCTCACCGTTGCCGCTGTGGAGTGATGGTTGAGGAAGATGGGCACCACGGCCTTAGTTGCCAAAGGTGTGCTGGGCGGTTCCCGAGGCATCACTCAATTAACGAGATCGTGCGTCGCGCGTTGGTCTCTGCCAATGTGCCTTGCGTCTTGGAGCCACCGGGGTTGAGTCGCACAGACGGCAAACGGCCAGACGGACTGACCTTGGTGCCGTGGCGAAGGGGGCGCTGTCTCGTGTGGGATGCAACTTGTGTCAGCACTTACGCTGCATCCCATTTGAGGCAGACTACAAGTTGTGCTGGCTCAGCGGCGGAGTCCGCGGCAAAGTCTAAGCACACAAAGTACTCCGCGTTGGAAACCGCTTATGACTTTGTGCCGGTGGCAATTGAGACAGCAGGGCCTTGGGGTTCAGAGGCTCGCTCCTTTTTCAGGGAATTAGGGCGTCGTTTGCGGGAGAGGGGCTGCGATCCTCGTTCTGGGTCGTATCTGGTCCAACAGGTCTCCATTGCAGTTCAGCGGGGAAATGCGGCGGGTATAATGGGGACGTTTGAGCCAGGTACGATCCAGGGAGGGTTATTTTAGATTTAGGTGTATGTTGTGTTCCTTTTTATATATATATATATATATATGTTAATAACCTACTTGACATGACATAGATACTATATTTGACGAAGCCTGTGCTGTGGATTTTTGTTTGTACTTATTATTTACTTTATTTGCTTATTTATTCAATAAAAATGTATCATTTTATTTGTACTTAAGTGTCACTTTTCGCGAGTAGCGTTGCGCAACGGCCGATGTTTGCTTGGACGAATATTTGTTGGTGCACCCATGTTTGTATAAAGAGTTTAAGTATTAAACACTTGGGCTGCTTTGTTCAAATATAAACAAATACCTAGAAAGAATCATAGTATCTCGTTAAGACCATACTTAGAAGCTCCTAAATTAAAGCTTGTTTACACATTTTAATGGAACTTGAGGTTTTGGGGATTCCAGCCATATGCATGTGACATCCATTCAGTAATAGCACAAATTAAGAGGATACGGTACCGAAAATACTAAAATGGAAAGGAGCCCCCCCTTTCAACTTGGGAATTTTAGTTAAATATACAAGTGTATATTTCAAAAAAATCTTTAAAATCGAGGTTCCGCTCTCGACTCTTTCCTCCTTCAAAACTTAATCAATCGGAATGAAATTTGAAAATCTGAATAACAATGAAATAATCTATGTCGAACCGTTTAGCTTTTTTGGTTAATTGTTACCAATCTTGAGTATCACACATTTTTTTGCGCCACAATGAAAAAGGCCGTTTTTGGAAATTTTTGATTGGCTCTAGAGTCTTTAAAAAGCAGAATATCAAAAAAAAAAAACAAAATGGTCCGACACAGATAAAAATAATAACAATGTGTGTTGAAAAAATCGTTGCTCTATCTTCAAAAACCAGGGAGGAAATAGTCGAGAGCGTTTGTATGGAGAATTGACCCCTATCGTATGGTCTTAATACATGCTGGCTACTAACATGTATTATTGTCGTGAGTCACGCTATAGTGTTCTGCAACCGTAGTAGGTGTAGTAGGTACCTACTCGTGATCCTGGCTATCGTGCCCATAAAATAAAGTTGCTACCCATCTATACAAGTTAAACAGTTACTCATGCAGGTAGATACAGATACCCCAGTTAACCTTAAGTATATGCGGGCTCAGCCCACAGCAGCTAGTCTAGGGGTAAATGGAGCATCTCTTTAGGTTTCCTCCAATGTCCAATTCAATTGATTGCTTTCCCACAGTCCAATGTTAATGTGGTCCGGCAAGAATTAATACATATACATACTAGCTTTTGCCCGCGGCTTCTCACGCGTTAGAAAGAGACAAAAAATAGCCTATGTCACTTTCCATCCCATCAGTTGAGTTCAGTAGTTACCTCCACTTAAAAAATCACGTCAATTCGTCGCTCCGTTTTGCCGTGAATGACGGACAAACAAACAGACACACACACTTTCCCATTTATAATATTAGTATGGATAAATACAATAAATTTGCCATCACACTTTTTTTCTTCTAGGTCACTGATATGCAAACAGTTGTATTGACGCCAGACGCAGTAGACCTCTTTCAGTCACCCGCTATGTTCAACCACATGCGAAGACTAGCCAAAGAAAGAGACCATTATCTACAAAACTGGGCCACAGTGATGCTGAACGAGGGGTTGTATGAAACAGAGAATGAGAATAAGAATGGAACAGCTAGATCTACACAAAACGTTAGTCAGAGTAACGGGGAGAGCCAGCATTTGGCGGTGGAGCTAGCGGATTGGAAGGCACGGTTGAGAAAGCAGAGACAAGAATTGTAAGTAGCTTTAAATACTTTAAAAAGATATGTCGTGGACTGAAAATTAATTGATAACAGGGAACCATTGGATGTGAGTTACGTTAGTATTGATATGTGCCGCCGTAAAGTTTTCTAATTTGTAACATTTACACTTGGATTTTGGAAACTTCTCATGATGCAAAATTTCGATTAGGTTTCATGAGACTGAAATTCCGGAGCTTTTTCTAACTTTTTGGATACTTTCTTTACATTCAATCTGAGCACCGTAAGCTGCACATTACCGATAACTGTGAACAGCAGAGCTGGACAGCCTTAAAGGAGGCCAAATCTTCCTACATAATTGTGTAGACTTTTCTTAGAATGCTTTATTGCAAGCTTTATTTTTAGTAGTTTCATACTTTGAGTCATGTGTATTTATTTAGTCCCAATCTCCAACACGGACGCATATCTTATATTTCACCTTGATGGTAATACAAAAATTACAAAAATAAAACAATTTTACAGGGAAGAAAAATCGGAACAACTATCAGAATGCCGCGAAGAGTTAGAGCACACAAAACTAGTTCTCGCGAAATTACGGACGGACAGCCAGGAGTGGTTTAATGAAGCCAGGAAAGCTGTGGGGTACAGGGATGAAGTCGATGCTTTGAGGGAGAAGGCGGAGCGATGTGATAGGTAAGTACTTTACTAATGAAGATTGTTTGATTTTATTAGATAAGATGTCAATAGTCTATGAAATGTGCATGTGTAATTTGTAGAAGGTACTGAATGTGTTACCAGAAACATTGCATCGTCGTACAGCGCTATCAAGTTCAGCTGTTAAATCCAAAACTGGCAATTTGCTTTATTAATGATATCAAATGACTCGATTTCAGCGTTAGCTATAGGGTTAATTAATTGCTCACATTTGCCCAAATATGCCGAATACATATTTGTATTACATGAAATGCATTAACTTACCTATTTCTGAAAATATGTAACACCTAAAAGACGTGCAATACGGATCATTTTATTGCAATTTAAGAATAAAAAACCTTATTACTCTTCAATCTCAAGGGTCACCCTTAAGGTACGAAAATCCAGTCATTGTTATATGTTTATTTTCGTTTAGGCTAGAACAAGACATCCAAAGGTACCGCGATCGCCTCGCCGACGCTGAGTACTACAAGACCAGGGTAGCAGAGTTGCGAGAAGATAACAAGGCGCTGATGGAAACCAGGGATGCCTTAGAAGAACAGCTACAGAGGGCCAGGAAGCGGGCCGAGCAATGTTTGACGTTGGAGGCCGCTATGATTAAGTTGAAGAGAGAAGCCAATGACATCGCTCTGGTGAGAATAACATCTGAAAACATCTTATGAGGCTTGTTTTGAATGCAAGAGCGATTTTTTAATATCAGTATTTTTACATTTACAGCATTTGCGAAGTTTTGTTGGTTTTTTGAAGTCAGTTAACCGAAATTTATCAAGGATAATGGTCTATTTTTCTCACATGATCATATTCAATGTAACATCTTATACTTTAATGGTATTTTGTGGTTGCTGAAAGTACATTCTACTGCAACAGGATCTGGTCATTAGTGTGATTGTCACATTTATTATTATTTACCTATTACTATTTTCAGGAAAGAGATGCTGACCAACAAAAGATCCAAGAATTGATAGAAGAAAATAATCATCTACAATATATAACGAAATCTGTACTGAGTGAAAGTAATAATAGTAATTTAGACACAGACAACGAATGCGAAAGTACCTTAGAATCTGGTGAAAATAGTTTATCAGAGCAATTAACAAGCAATGCACAAGCGAGAGCTTTAAAACTAGAACTAGAAAATAAAAGACTTCTCTCTACAATTGATAGCCTGAGAGAGCAATCATTACTAGAAAGTAGTGATAAAGTTTTAGATCTAGAAAAAGAGAAGAAAAGGTTAACACTGAAATGTGAACAATTACAAGAAAACTGCAATAGGGTAATGCAACAGAATTCGGAACTTGAAGACGTTTTCAAAAATGCATTGGAAGAAAACCGAAAGTTGCAAGATTCATTAGACTGCCAAAAGTCCCTTATAGATCGACAGTCAATAGATCGTGAATCTGAGAAAAATAAACTTCAAGATTTTGAAAAGCACTTGGAATCTTTGACAAAGGACAAACAACGCATTCAAATGCTTTGTGATTCAATTCAGAGGAGAGCTGATGATTTAGAGAAAACTTTGGATGCGAAAACAAAAGAATTAAATATGCTAAAACCAGAAGCAGACAAAGTTACTGGGCTAATAATACAGACGGAGGAACTTAAAACAAGGCTGACATACAGTGAAAAAGAAGCACATAATCTACAGAGAGAAGTTGGCAAACTAAGAGAGGCAGTTGAGGAAAAAGATGTTTCACTAGACAAGCTTACTACAGAGATAGAATTAAAGAAGAAAGAAATTGAAAGGTTAACTCGCGAAGTTGAAGTCAGTCAAACCATGTTGCATAAGCTACAAGATCTGGAACAGAAAACACAAGAATTGAAGTCACAGAAGAAAGTAGACAGTGAGACTATCCAGACTTTACAAAAAGACTTGATAACAGAAAAAGTAAACTTCGATAAAGTCAGAAATTGTATTGAAAAACTAGGCATTCACGTTTCTGAAATTATATCTAAGGATGTAAATGTGGAGTACATGTTGGAAAAAATAATGACAAATTCAGATCATGAAGCAATGATATCAGACATAGCGGCAAAAATAAATCTTACAAAGTTAGTTCCATGCGACTGCATTGTGACAGAAAAGAAGGAACCTGAAGAGGATGTTATTAATCCTCAAATAGAACAGTTGACTGCAGACCTTGCAGTGATGCAAGCTTCTCTCGAAAGCTGTCAAGCCGCTAATGCCAAATTACAAGTAAATATAGCAACACTCAACTCACAAAATGGTTCCCTAATTTCACAGCAAATGACATTACAACTGGCGAATAGCCAGCTGGCTGCTGAAAAAGAAGAGATATTAAAGCAACTAGAAGTGCTTAAAGATAAACAAGATAATTTGTTGAGAGACCAAGTAGCTTTACAAACTCTTCATGAGCAATTGAATACAGAATACGAGATGCTGCTCAGTGAAAGAGAGCCAGTCAAAGTCTCATTGAGAGATCTTAAGATTGAGAATAGGGAATTGAAAGAAAAATTGGCGAACTGCGAAAAGAAAGTTGCTGAGTATGACATGGAAAAAGAAAACTTAAAGATAGAATCTAGAAACTTAGTCAATCTAAGAGCAGAACATTCTAAATTGAAAGACGATTTCAGAAATCTATTTACAGCTAGTGACAGGCTAAAGAATGAATATAGAAATATGCAAGAAGAATACAGAAGTCTTAGAAGTGAAGTGACACAACTAAAACTAAGAAATACTGAGATGTCAGGAGAAATAAACACAAAAGTTGAAGTGATTACAAGTATGGAGTTAGAGATAAACAAAACTAATCAGCATTGTGAAATGCTCGTCCAAATGAATAAGAGCTTGGACGCTGATCGACGATCCTTAATGGATCATGTATCACAGCTCCTTACACAATATCACGAACTTTTAGCACATTCTTTGAAAGACAAGCAACATTATCATGAAGAAGAAAAAATGTTTGCTGACAAAGTGAATGCCTTGTGCCGGCAGAAAGAGAAATTAGAAGAGAAAATAATGGAGCATTATAAAAAACTCGATAACTGCACAACGAAACGACGAGGTTTTGGGGCGTCATTTGTTAAAAGAGTGAGAAAAGCTGGTACAGATTTGATCAATAAAGTTCCCTCCAGAAATACAAAGCGAATCGAAGACGCCAGCCGCTCCAAGTCTCAGTTGACACTGGCCGGTTCAGAATCGGGCGAATCAGATCCAGGAAGCCAAGATATGGAGAAGATGTCAAAAAGCTCAGAACAAGATCAAGGCTCATCTAATCCTAGTGGAGAATCGCCAAGAAACAGCGCAGATTTTTCCTTCGGCAGGAGATTTGACGATAAATTTCTAAAGAAGCCAGACTTTGATACATCTGGGTCTATACCCAGTTTGGACTCCACTAGGTTAAGTGAGGGGAATTTTGTGAGGAGGTTGTCGACGACATCGATACATAGCGGCGGAGGGGACGACGCTCTGATTCGAGCTTCGTTGAGGAGGCGGCCACATAAAGCTGTGCCGCCGTCTCACAGGAACAGCTATCAGGGAATTGAAGGGGACACAGGATTGCCAGCAGGTAACTTGATATTTGTCTAAAATGTCTTACCACTAAAATATTGTATAGTAGTCATATTTTTGTTCTGTCGTTGCATTTGTTGGTGAATCTATATTCATATATGTCTTTCTTGACCCTTTTTTATGCATAAAGCATAAGCATATCATTGCTTATCTCTTGCCTTATATCTATAGTATTTTATGATTTCGGTCTAACAATATCGCTTTCAAGCGCATAAGAGCACTGTATTAACCCCCCCAAATACACTGTTTAAAATGTTTCTTTCTATAACATCCCATGTATGTTTCAGTATCAACGCCATCTCCAGTATTCGGGACAGCCGGGTCGCGGCGCACGGTGTACGTGGCGGACGACAACCCTGAGGTAACCCTCAACACCAGACCGCAAAGCACGCCCCTGAAAGAAAACCCCACTTACCTGGTATACAACCGAATATCCACAGTCATCGGGGACAACGCGTGTCAAAGCATGGACAGGTCGAGCGACCTCCAACGGTCCATGAACGAACAGATACCTGAGAATAATCTAGAAAAGGAGGAGCCGAGACATGACAGAAGACCGAGTCGCAACGAGAAACCGGAAAACTCTAAGGAGTCTGCGATTTGGTATGAATATGGATGTGTGTGAGTGTCTTAATGAGTGGTTGAGAAAGAGACTGATGAGATGCCTTGTAATTCGTCCTTTTATCCTTTTAAATGTTTTGTGATTGGCAGCTTACGACCAGTGATAATATAACAAATCACACGAATTTGTTTTACAGTATTATTCAGCATTTAATTTTTATATATTTGTTTATACTCATTTGAACTAAAATGTGATTGGTGTGAACGACAGACAATAGTTGGTACGATAAAATAAGAGGCTAGGGGTTTTTGATAATGCAATCATTATTGCAGGTTACAAAATGTTTGTAAGCCTAAATTACCTATATAAGGCGACTTTTCTCTTAAAAAATTCATAATAATAATTATGTTGTTCATTTAGATAACAAACCTTGCCAGAATTTCTGTGAATTTTATTTAGAAGTTATAAACTTTCACTGGAAACCAGCCTAATCCGTAATTATCTAATCAATATTAAGCATATTTTTTGATAATTTGTGTTAATTTAGCTTTAGGTATGTGATATTTTACATGAATTAATATTTCTTAGTTGATATTATTTATGATATTGTAAATCCTGTACTGTTTCAATTTGCGTAGCAAAACATTGTGGCAATGGGTGTTTTACCTATTGTGGTACCTAAAGGATAGTAATGTAATAGCATATATGTATTTTATTACGTATACTTGACTGCTTCCTTCTTAGGATCTTCCTATCACCATTAGAATAACAATAAATTAAGTTCAGTGCCTCATATGCAACTGCCAAAGTATGTCACTTTTTATATGTTCTTTATACATTATAATAACTTGATTATAATGAGTACTTCGGTAGTCCAAAGAGGAAACAGAAACACAAAAAAACTACATATTTATATGAGTGAAAAACTATCAATTAAATAATTATTTATGGTGTAAATTGAACACTTCCATAACAATGCAATGAAATAATAATTTACCTTACTTCAGTACAAAGTTTGATTTATGTGGTGACAATGACAATGTAAATTGACGTAATAATAGATTAAGTTATTCTAATATAATTTGTAGGTTTTATCTTTAGTATAATATATTTCTTAGGACACCAGTAAAATAATTGTTTTAACAGCTACTTGCACTGATAGCTCTTTATAAGTGGGGTACCTGTTTAAAATAAAAGGCACCACTTTATCGTTCGCGGTTATCACCCTTCTGGAATCATAAAAATACTGCCACATTATTATATCAATTTCATATAAATTATACTAAATTTAATTAATTGAAATACGGTTGTACTCACGTTATTATATCGCTATTGCTGCGACATGTTTCGGGCCAATTCGGAGGCCCCTCTTCAGGCGTATAGGAGTTCACGCGACGGCTAGACTCCGCAAACTGAACGCGCCGCTCGCCGCTCCGCCCGCTGCGCGCGCGCTGATAGGACGGGGGAGGGGGGCGCAGAGCAGTCTGCTGCTGTAGTTGTTGTGTAGAGTAATTAATTATTTGAATATGTCTCACGGAAGTTTAACGTATACTAAATTTCTGTAATTTCTTAGATAATAAAGTTTCTTTAAACCGAAATTCGATATCATTAAAATATTTGGCCAGAATAACGTAACTTGTGGTGATTTACAAAATATCAATTGAAGTTACATATAATTAACTAAGTATACACAAACACATTGTATTTTATATTGAATTAAAATTGGTACTATTCAGATAAAAAATGGTGCTTTAAGAAGGTCATAATGGTCACTTGGTGCCGCATAATTTAAAGACTTGTGTCACAAGCTGACTTTTGTAAGACATTAGGAGACCAATGGCCTGGACAACTCGAAGTTGTCACTAAATTTAAGCTTATTCATGACATTCATGTCATATTATGCACATGCATTATGTTGTATGATGATAGACTTAGGAATGCATCTGTAATATTCTGCACAATTTTGTGCGTTCCTTTGTCTATTGTCAGAAGGTACAATGAGCATAATATTACTGTTATTTGATAATGTACAATGTGATAATTGAAATTATTCCAGTGACAATATCAATTATTTAAATTGGCATTCAATTTCTAATTAAAATTATGTAATTGGCAAATTGATATTACTATTATTTCTATATACAATAGAATTGTATTTTACTAAATATAGCACTACTTTTATATTTTTTGTTTTGAGCACATTTTTATTGTACTTAATCGCCTCTCACCGAATTTATTATTTACAGTCACCAATAAAGCCTTTTTATTAATTCAATCAGAATTTTTATTGATCCCCAGTTATGAATCTTCTTCCACTGATTTAAGGAATATTTTAATTATGGTTATAATGATTACATGGGACCACAGAATATATAATAGTACCAGTACAGAAGGCTCACTCCTTTGATGTTCACGAAATGCCGCCATCCCAAATTCTTACCTACATTAACAAACTGACCGCACGCGAACAGCCGACATTGAATTCTATTGCGCCGCGCGAAGGTAGTCACCAGTGAACGGGCCGCGAGCTCGCGGCCGCCGGCATGTACTTGTAGCGCGGCGATAGAATCGCGGAGTGAGCCGCCCCTGATGGGACTCTTACAGTCTATGAGCAAATAAACTGATATCTATTAAACTAGAGGATTTCTTTTTAGGGATTTGTGACCATTGGGGTGAAAATATTGACTCCAGTCAAATTTCTGAAGTTATGAACTCATACTATGATCATCTCTACTTAGCATAAATAAAAAATAATTTGTCCTGTTGGTAACTATTTATTTTTCTCACACTTCATGCTACACAGTAATCTAGTATTTTAATATACCTTTTCAATAATGGAAGCATAATACTTAGTTTATCAGAGGAACTATACTGCTTGTCAAAGAGATCCATTGTGATTAGTTTCAAGCAGGGGGTCAGTTTTGATCTCCCACTGCACCACAGGGTTGGGTTGGACTGGCACTGTGAAAGGATGGCCGGAGACCACTGCTTTTTGCCCAGGTGCCACTTTTTGTGGAAGATAGGAAAACACACACTGTAAAGGAAAATATATGAAAACATTTTGCAACAAGACATTTTTATGACTAAAAAGTAGTCAAATAAATACAAAAGACTTTTTGGAAAGAAAGTTTTTCGGAATATCTTTTACTTGTTACTTTAATTATCCTAAAAGTAGTTGCTCTAATTTTCTTTACCTTTGGCCTTTCACTCTCAGTGGACATGAATCCTACACACATTGTCTTAGTTGTGTGTCCCCAAATGACCTCTCCTTCTCCAGCTTGGGGGTCAAATCGTAAAGCCAAAGTCCCTCCCAATCTCTGCCCCACATCCCACAAGTAGGGTGATTCTAAAAACTTTTCTTTCAGACATTTATCTAAGCCTATTACTGGTGATGGTTCTAGTAAACTCTCAGCTGTGTTCTTTGCTAGTTGGGTTCTTATCAAATGTTCTCCACATCCAGAAGTGCATGATGCTATTGATTGCTGGATTCCATCTCTACTTGTGACTGCCCATACTCCACTTGCAAATGAAGCTGCTTGTCCAACTCTGCCCTCATGTTTCAAGGAGACTCCTCCTGAACTAGCTCCAGCTGCCACTAAACCATTGGAATCAATGCAAATAGCTCCTACAGTATCTAGGGGACTGAATTTGATATCATTCTGCTGAGAATACCTCTTAAGTTTTCTTTTACAATGCTTGTAGCTTCTGTAAGCTCTAGCTGAGATCATTTTACGGTCATCAACAATTTCTAATCCCATTCTCTTTGCCCAGAGTTTGGCACCTTTACCAGTGAGGATGCAAGGAGGCACTCGGCCTAATGAAAGGCTGTCACACTGTTTCACACAGAGTTGTTTAGCCAATGTAATTGGGTTCCAGACATTGGAAACTGCACCACATGCTCCAAAATGTAATGTCTGGCCATTCATGATTGATGCATCACATTCCACTGCTCCATCCCAACTCAGATTTGAACCATAACCAGCATTGGTCAGTGGACTGTTTTCTAGTTCTGGAACATTAAAACTTACATCATACAAAATACTTTACTATACATATACATACGATATGATATTTAGAACATTTCTCACCTATTATTGCTTTTTCAATGGCATCAACAGCATTGCCTCCCTGCTTGAGTGATTCACCTGCTTTCCTACATGCTACATGGCACAGTTTCTGATATTCCTTCTTTAAATTATCACTGTGGTAACCGGCACCTGAATGGATATCATTTACGTTAAAATAAGATTTATAAAAACAAAACTAATCATGCTAGAGTTTTCAATTTACTTACCGCAGTGAACGGCTATGAACCCGTTCATTTTAGATGCAAATCCTAAGCTAATACAAGTATAACAATATGAGGGTCGGCCAAATCGCTACTAGATGTAACATACTACACTTCTATGGATATTATAACGAAAAATGTCGACCCCTATTTTTCATGAGACAAGCGCTTTTTACACCGAAGTTTTTATTATTTTCTAACCTGCAGGAGAAGGGGGAGGAGGGGTAAACTTTTTTTTCTACAAATACCATTTGCCTTTTTTTACTAATGTTGTTTTGTTTTAAATTCTAGGTATTTAGGTCGTTATTTTTGTAACAAAAAATTGGTTGTCTGTAAAGTCGGTTTACGGACGGTAGTTTAACGTGATAACGTCAAACATTAATCATCATCATCAGGGGCGGTCAGAGTATAGCAAAAGGGGCCCGATTCTGGGACTTTTTTCACGTTTTTTTATTTATTTATTAAAAATACCAAAAGTTAACAGTATTTCACCGTATTTACCTTCAGTATTTGACATAAATAAAAGCAAACACACTTAAAAGTTAAACTATGGTTATTACATTAATCACATAAGGAGTGTAGAGTCTATGAACCTTAAGAGTTTTCTCACAAAACACACCAACACTATCAGCAAATATGTCAATATCGTCTGTCTCCAACATGATGCGGTTAAGAGCAGCTCGGGCTCGAGCGGTGCGCCGGCCGCCGCGAACAGGCGCCGCCGCCGCCGCGCCGGCACCGCGCCCGGCATGCCAACCACCACATTCGCTCTTGGCACTTGCAGCCCCATTCTCTCAAGCACGGATGCGTCATCTACTCTATGGTGAAACAGTTGGCGGTAATGCATAATATGCAGCAGTTTCCGTCTGGTTTCTAGAGTTTGAAGACCAACCATTCCTGTTAGTCCTGTTACGAATAGAGATGGATACATATATGGGTAATATCCGTACAGTCGTTTGTAAATGTGCCTACAGAACTTCCTCTGCACTCTTTCTAGCATAGTGTTTTGTTCTTATTAGAAAGAATGCATTAAAATAAGCATCTTTTATATTTTAAAGTTTTTTTTAAAACCTACTAATTTAGGAGTTAGAGTGGTGCAAAGTTGCAAAATTTTCCCGTAGCATTGCTAAGGCGCCAGAGACAGAAAGCGATATCGACGGAGCTCCGCTTATTACAGAAACTGCACAGAATAGGAGCCTTCGGCCGTTTGAAGATACCTAACGAACCTAACCTATACCTATATAAAAGTCGTCATTTTGTATCCTAGACCGTTTGCGAGACACGCGTTAATTTTATTAAAGTGCTAGTGCCATTTACTAATCTTAGAACCCTAATATCTCAGTAAATATTAATGGAGAAGAAAAAGTTTATTTAACAAAACATCCTTATTTAAACGTGTTCTATATGATTTATCAATATTAACATAGGTTATATTGGTAAAAAAAATCATCGTAAATTTATTGTCTCTGGCGCCTTAGTAAATACCAAGAATCTTATATACATACTGGATGTTGCACGCCGAACATTACTTTGAAGCCAGAAAATTTGACCTTGAATTACGTCACGCCGGTCTTGCATCTCTTTCTTTAGGGTGTCCATGATTAAGCATACATTAGGGATATCCCGCGGAATTTGACGTATTACATCTCTCGACACAGGCTTAAAACCTTTGAACCTCCGTTTTGACAATATTCTCAGCTTGATATGATATTGATATGTGTTAAAATGTCAAATATTAATATTAGCGCCATCTATCTGAGCGTACCTACCCCAAAGGTGTATCGCCATCTAGCTCACCATACCTTTTTCGGTATGGTTTTGAGGTACGTTTTTTTTCTTAGACTTTATCTGTCTATACGGAGTTACATAAGTATTTGTCTTTTACTAACTGACACCTGTGTTTATTAAAGCATGCAATGAATATATATTTTAGTGTTTTGGTCACTTTAAACCATCACAATAATATTTTGGTAGTAACTACTGGGAAAACTAATCCCAGTAGCTATCAACCCCCGGTGTGGTAATTAACAATGTGGGGGAAATCCCAGTAGTTAGGACAGGTAAAAACTTGGTGGTAACTAGTGGGAATAGCCACAAAAATATAAGGGAAGTATTTGTCAATGGGGAAATAATGAAATACTAGGACGTTTTAAAACAGTATCTTTATTTTTAAGCGCCGCCCCAAATCTCAAGGAAGGTGGTTCTCAATTCGTACGTATTTCAATTCTCTTCGCATGTATATATGTATCTCAATTTAATGTTTATGCCACGATATATCCGTCGTTACTAGACTAATTTTTAAAATTTCTTTCTGTGTCATAATCTTCAGGCTTAAAGTGCAAATCTGCAAATTGTCGAACACTCTGAAACATTTCCTTTTATCGGTACAATCGACAGCCAACAGCCAATGCTGCCTCCTTCCTTCATGTTCCAAACTCTGGGGAATAAGTTTGGAACAAAAAGAATTAAAACAATTGCCTGAATTCATCTCCAAAGGTTTATCACTATAACTGCTATCATTATAACTCAATCTGTACAAACGTCAGTCAAGCAAAGGAATGATTCATACCTTTGGTTAGCAGTGGCTACACTGCATGTATGGAATGACTGTTAGAGCCTTTCTCTAACCGCTGTCCTCGTTGCTTCCACACTGGTCAGCATGACTGGCATCTCAAGATCTGTATTAAAAAGGGGTAACTATGACTTACAAAGTCACTAAATTATCTCTATATAATATCACACATTTAGTTCTATGCAAGTATTATTACAAGGTTAATTTCATGTTATATTCTTTCCATTATAGGTTCTCAAATCTCACTGAAATCATTAATTCCAAGTTGCTTATTAAAGTTATCACAGTTCCAACTATTTCATCATCATCATCATTATCATTATCATGACCATTATCATTATCATGACCATTATCATTATCATGACCATTATCATTATCATGACCATTATCATTATCATGACCATTATCATGTTAGTTCCCTTTGAACTACATAAATGTAGTACTTAAATACATATGTAAAGTATCTCAAAGATACTTTCCAGTCACCATTATGGTGCATCAATATTCATACCAAAGTACTACACAAATAATGCAGTAAATCAGTAAACAAAGTCAATTTCTAACAACATTTGTCTTTCATTATAGTTGCTATTATCTCAACTAATGTATTGAGATATATCAACTTAATTCAGCATATTCAGGATACAAAATTCCATATATAATAGCCAAACTCAATATGAAAGCTTTGTAACCATTCTCTTACAAAGTACACTTCTCAAACATGTCTCTCATAAACACAACTAAGGCAAGTACATTAACACCACACATAGATCAACACATTACAGATTATTAGAGATATTTCATAAACAACAGAACACCTCTGTCGTACACATATTATCAAAGCCACTTATAGTTACATCATAGATGTTTCATAAGCCACAGAACCTCTCTGTGGTAACCACATTATCAAAGCCACTTTTAGGTAAATCATAGGTGTTTCATAAACCACATTATCATATCAGTAATTACTTTCATAAACATGAATTTAACCAACACATGAAAAACCCATAGGGAAATCAGGTAGTTCTTTCATCTGGCACATTACCAAATCCATCTTTATCAAATCATACATTTTCTTAGACACAATATACAAACTTAAAGCTATACATTTACATGGTATGTCACAACGCTCCACACTAGTGGCCAACGCCTGACAAATATCATTATTAGACCCAAAATGTGTATGAAGGTTCGTCAACCCTCTCAGAGTAGCGCTAGTCTGTACACATGCCCGAGGGCCCTTACAGTGATCACCATCTTGGGGGTCCTCCCAGAGGATGCGTGAACCCATGGCCTTCAGGTGTCAGCGGCCAGGTCTCACAAACTCACTGGCGTTTACCAAGGCCTGGGGCGCGACTCCAACCCCAGCCTAACTCATAACTTTCCTCATATTAAATAGATAGCACAATTACTAAGGCTGGACCGCACCCCAGCCCCCGGTGGCGGTCATACCAGCATCAGGGCTACCCGATGCCTGGTCCCAAACTCGTTGGGGCCGCGCTGACTTACAGCCACGTTGGCTCTTTCCCGCATTCAACATGCGCCATTTTGTGATGCAATCATGTTAACTACATGATCTTTATATGCATAAACGTGTAACAACTCCCTGCCACACTCATTTCAATATATCATCCATAACGGAAACACCATCATCGTAAACTTTGTAATAATGCATAGCAATAATATTCAATCATGAAAAGTTAGTTTTAGGTTAAATATACGAGAACGTTTTGGGAGAATAACTCCTCTTTTATCAAGAGATAAAAAACACCACTTAGCTTTCCCTGATGACTCAGCCTTCGATGAGCACTGACTCGAATATTAATTTACATAATTAAATTCAACACGCCATAAAGTGACAAACAGGTTTTTACTGGTTTGAATGGAGGTTGTTTCGTTCAGTTGGTAGTGTTGCCAGGTAACTCGCGAAACGTCGCGACACACCCGACGACGAAAGTTTAATGAAAAGGAGTTAGTGTAAGCAACAAGTGGCGGGACCACTCTTTGATCTTCTCCAATTGCTTGGACCGCTGTTGCTCTCTTTTGTCTCTCATCTCTAGGCGTCACTGACTCTATGCCATCTTGTGCAAATCACTCTGACATATTTTCAGAGGTATACATGATTTCTGTTTCATTGATGCCTTCTACTTAAGCCTATATCCACTTTATTTTATCTCTGAGTACTTAGTATGTTATTATCCACTATCTCTTCCTTTGATCTATTTTCCATTATGTTTCACATCTTCTCTTTGAACCGGTATAACTACTTCTATATCAAGATCCATCACTTCTTCCTCATAGGATGTTTATCATTTAATATATCCTTTGCAGGATCCACAGACACCATTGATTCTCCTATCTCAAGGACACAAATGTGCTATATATCCTATAAATATAGTATTACCTAATTTGCTTTGGCCACTCTACATTGCCCATTTATTTCTGTAATTAATTTTGATATACGATCAACTTTCTGAGTCTCTCTGTTCTCTTGATTTTTTCTTAATTTGTACATACTATGTCACCAACACAACACGTGGTGCCACCTTAACTTGAACTCTCACTTGTTTATTCTTAACCTCTCACAATTCGAGAGACCCTCCCGCGCCAGAAAAAGTGTTGTCAATCATCTGATTGCTCAGACATTTAGACGGGCTATATAACAAGAACTTCGGGACAATTTAAGTAGCCAAAATGTAATTTTCTGTCATTTAACGGTCCTTTTGCTACATCAGCCGGATTCAATTTGGAGGATACATAACGTAGATCTAAGTTTTTGTTCTTTTACATTTTTTCTATCCCTTTTGTTACAAATAGTACAAGTAACTTGTTTGACTGCCACCTATAACAATCTGACTGTCACACTCTAATGTTTGCTTAGTCACCTTTTATTGGGAGATATATTTTTCCATATTATATTAATCTATTTTCTATTGAGGTGCCTCATAGTTCTAAACGGACATTTTTAAATCATCCTTGATTTCTTATGAGAGTCAGTCTATTTCAGTTAATACCTTTGCTGTATATATTATAGTTAGTATCTCTATGCACTATAGCAGAATATGCATTGACTAATGCGTCTGTGAAACCATATATTTGACAAGTTTCTTCCCTGGATATATTTCTAGGTAAGTATACCTACATATTTCTTTTACTGCCTCTACACAGTTATATAGTTTTTCAGTATGTTACAATTTCTTTTAATAAGGTAGAGTTTCATCTAATATTTTTTATTTATGAAGATTGTAAGAGCAATTTAGCTGGTAAAACGATAGGCGCTGCAAGCCCACACGGATAATAGATGTAAGCTATGGTATTTAGTATTTCTCTTTTGGTAAAAGTATTTTTGTTAGATTTGTTCTTAATTTAAGTATCTTTGCACATATCACAAACCAAACCTAAGGTTTTTACTGTGCCTTTATTGTTTATTTCTGGAATTTTCCAGATCCATAGGATTCGTATCCATAGAATCCGTTTTGTTAATGTTCTATAGCCATAAAATCTAGTCACATCTCTTATCCTTTTCATTTAGTCCGATTTATAAGAAAGCTTTTTCTATATCAGCTATTTGTTATTCTATGACATCTGAACTTGACCACGAGTTGGAGGAGATCTTTTAGCATCAGAGGGCCATGATAATTATAGACTCAATCAAGCTTTTACCTTCTCTACCCTCTGCTGAAACGTTGTACAGTTCTCATGGCCTTTCCACTCAAGGAAATTCCATGGTGGGCCAAATTAATCTACCTGGCTGTGATTAGGGACAAACTCTATAATCTCTTTATTCAATCGGTCTCATGGGATTTTTTCATAAATGAGCAGTGCGACTCTCTATTGCAGGTAGACCCGTAGGGTACTCATTACACAGCTAGCCAACCGTATAGCGGTTGTTAATAATAGTAGTGGTCTCGTTAATTATTAATAGTTTCTTCGTCTCTATCCGTGCTAGAAGTATCTGTGATAATAATGGATTCTAGTTCTCACACAACTTTTACATTTCCTACATCTAAAGTAGGGTCAGGTTTTGTCAATTTATTCTCATACAGAGTCTGAAAGTAAGTTAAAACCATCAGGTCATTTTGTCTTTATGATCAGGTTTTCCTGATAAGATTTAGCCTAATATAGATTTTCTGAAAATTCTGTTTCTCAGTATTCATAAAGAATAATAATAATAATAAATGAGCGGGCTCGAAAGACCCGAGAATTTGAAACGGAGATGCAAATAATAATAATAATCTCTTCCTATAAGTATGTCAATACGATCTGACAAAGGGTTATCATCTACTAAATTTATCCTTTTATTGTAATTGCTCACATATGTAAGCAGATCTTCTCTGGGACATGATACACTTGGTGTAATTGCTGGTACCATATTGGTAAACAATAATCTTAATACCTATATTTTCAAGCAAATTCTAATCAGTTTACTTTTAATTTCCTTTTGTTGCTCAGTTTCAAATATGAAAATAAATAGGCCAATTTTCTGTTCTGTGCTTAAATATAATTTATTTTCAATTCTTTGTGTCATATAACTTCTTTGAGAACTACTGTCCCTCAATAAGTGACATTTATTTCTTGACAATTCCATTCCTTTTTATAGCAGACAATGCAGCTGTTTGTAAAACAGTGGTTCCTTCTCTGTGTATGTGTAAGGTGTTGACAGGTTTTATTTACTATTTGAAAATCATAGCTTCGGACACAAGGCCTTGTTAATTTTCCCTGTATATTGCAATAAACGCATTTGAGATTTTGATTATATTCTTTTCTTTATGTCTTCCTTTAAACAAATATAGCAGCTGTTTGTTAATTTCTTATACGGTTTTTTATGACCTCATAGATAAGGCAAAATCACTGTAATAATACATACATACATACAATCACGCCTGTATCCCATAAAGGGGTAGGCAGAGCACACGAAACCACTAAAGCTTCAGGGCCACTCCCGGCAATAAGGGGTTAAAAGAAAATAAAACCGTGGCATTGCAGCGACAGGCCGCCAACCTCTCGCCCACACCACAATTCAACCCACATCCCACAGTCGCCCTCCACGACACCCACGGGAAGAAAGGGGGCGGTGAAATTCTCAACCCGTCACCACACAGGCAGGCTGTAATAATTGTTTTCACAATTTTCTAGCTTTCCATTTAAGTTGATATTTTATATTTTCACTTTTGGTGTCATAAGGCCTCTTTAAAAAAGGAGAGCCTAAATTTTAATAGGTGATGAAGTATAGATAACCAACCTTAGTTATCAGATTGCTGTCGATATACTCAAAAATAGGTATGAAAACCCAAGCAAGTGGTTAATATCCATTATGCCACTCTATACAGAGTGAAAGGTTTGAAGATTGGCGCAAGACCATAAATGAGATCCAATAACATCTCATATTCTTAACAGTCATTAGGGAAATATTGATCATCATCACTTGAGGTTCATACTCCTAGAAAAGTTTCCAGAATATATAATATATGAAGTGAAACTAAGTAAGTTTAAATCTACTCAAGAACTTAGAAAACAACTTGATATTGTTATAATGGCAAGAGAATCCTCTCTCTCTCCTTTCGAGGTCACATGAAAATTAACAAAACTGAAGAAGTTCAATTTAGTACTGAGGTCCTCCATACCTCCTTTAGGTATATTAATTTATCAACATCACATCAGTCCCACTGACTTATACAAGAATGAAACTGGTCCCATCAAGGGGTACCAGTCCAATACATTTCCCTTAAACTTGTGGAGTATAAACTCAGATAATTTGCTTCGCTTATTAACCCGTAGTTTACTTAATTGTATGTTAGACACCTTTATATTAAATTGTAGAATTAAGGCATTTTCAAATTCAGCTAGTACTTCTTCACTTCCGAGCTGTGAGGTAGGTAGTCACTTTAGAAATTTCATTGGTACTTGTTTGTTTACAATTTTAAAATACTGATAAAGTTCAGTATTTAACCGGTTTATTATAGTGTGTAATTTTTGATGAAATGATGACGCTTTGTTCTGATTTGTTTTTAACTCATGGTATTAGTGCACTTGGTGTCAGTGGTTAACTTCTCTATATTACTAACAAATGTGGATACTTGGTCAAGCAGGCTTTGTTAATATGGGCATAAAATGGTTGATTCCAATAAGAAGTATTTTAAATGACGTCAATTATGCGGTTGTTTCGTAGTTAATCTTCAGAGTATGGGTTTCTACTAAGAAACGATAAAGAGAATTTTTATGTGATTAAATTGCAAATGATGAATCATCAATATTTCAATTTTATGTGACGTCAAACAGCGCGATTCACAATAACACAAATATAATGATGAGTACCTATACTCAATGCGTAAAGATATTTTTAGATGAACACATTCGTACAACACAAATTTGCGTGGAATTTCATTATTTATCATTTGCCAAAAGATGCAAAACTGAACATGTACAAAACGCCTTTATCATTCATATCCCCTGACTTTAAAGTAGTTAAAAGCTTTTACAACACTCACCGAGTCTTTCAACATTTTGCCCCAAGGGCGTTCATATCGCCACAAGGGCGTCCTTGCTAGGGATTAAACCCCAAACCTCTTTGCTGTGCCTGCTTCCCAATGAGCCATAAAACCGAATGTCTGCATTGGGACCACAGTGGCTAGAATTAGCGTAGATTTATCCTGGTACTACCTCCCTGTGTAGAAACGGACTCCCCGTCATATTTTCAGGTAATCAGCAAGTAATTTCACTACCTTTGTTTATATAAACACATATTTTGCCGGTCACAATATTTACATTTACAATCCTTTAATGTCATATGTCAAAGACAGACGTTCGGAAATCGACTGTTTTTTATGCGTGTTTATCGATCACATCGATTTTTCATTTATGTTTTAAGAACCAATAATTACAGAAAGCAATTATTTGTCCTTTTATTTGTGTATTAATTTTGTTAATGTTTAACATATTTATTAATTTATAATAAGCATTTGAAAATAAAATGTTGTAAGTACTAACAAACCTCGTAAACTTGAGCTCTACAAACTTCGTAAACTTGTACTTATCAAACTTCGTAAACTTGCACCAATTGTCAACCTCACTTTGTCGAACAACAAACAAACATTCTTTATCAATATTTCTACACATAATTGGTATGAAGGGAAATCACAATAAAATAAGTATACAATTCGTACATTCATGCTTAAATAAAAGAGCAATATATCTTTATTATAACACACATAACGTAAATGCTATGCTGCCAATTTCTGTGTCCATCTCGTGGCTATCACTTCTACTCGACGCTAGATGACATTAATAATTTCAAATCAGCTTCTTCTAGTACCTGTTAAACCTATTTTTCGTTAAATTGATGAATGTAGAACACAAATAAATAATTTTAAATGATATGAATCACACATCCCATGAACTGACGTCTTTATGCAATTTCTCAGATACCATAATAGAATTTTAACAAATGAAATGTGCTTTTAACTTTATTCTTTCTGTGATTTTAGCAGCGTCTCCCCAGCCACTACCAAATATCCCAGACTAACTCAACCAATTTTGTTCCAAACTCTGGGGAATAAGTTTGGAACAAAAAGAATTAAAACAATTGCCTGAATTCATCTCCAAAGGTTTATCACTATAACTGCTATCATTATAACTCAATCTGTACAAACGTCAGTCAAGCAAAGGAATGATTCATACCTTTGGTTAGCAGTGGCTACACTGCATGTATGGAATGACTGTTAGAGCCTTTCTCTAACCGCTGTCCTCGTTGCTTCCACACTGGTCAGCATGACTGGCATCTCAAGATCTGTATTAAAAAGGGGTAACTATGACTTACAAAGTCACTAAATTATCTCTATATAATATCACACATTTAGTTCTATGCAAGTATTATTACAAGGTTAATTTCATGTTATATTCTTTCCATTATAGGTTCTCAAATCTCACTGAAATCATTAATTCCAAGTTGCTTATTAAAGTTATCACAGTTCCAACTATTTCATCATCATCATCATTATCATTATCATGACCATTATCATTATCATGACCATTATCATTATCATGACCATTATCATTATCATGACCATTATCATTATCATGACCATTATCATGTTAGTTCCCTTTGAACTACATAAATGTAGTACTTAAATACATATGTAAAGTATCTCAAAGATACTTTCCAGTCACCATTATGGTGCATCAATATTCATACCAAAGTACTACACAAATAATGCAGTAAATCAGTAAACAAAGTCAATTTCTAACAACATTTGTCTTTCATTATAGTTGCTATTATCTCAACTAATGTATTGAGATATATCAACTTAATTCAGCATATTCAGGATACAAAATTCCATATATAATAGCCAAACTCAATATGAAAGCTTTGTAACCATTCTCTTACAAAGTACACTTCTCAAACATGTCTCTCATAAACACAACTAAGGCAAGTACATTAACACCACACATAGATCAACACATTACAGATTATTAGAGATATTTCATAAACAACAGAACACCTCTGTCGTACACATATTATCAAAGCCACTTATAGTTACATCATAGATGTTTCATAAGCCACAGAACCTCTCTGTGGTAACCACATTATCAAAGCCACTTTTAGGTAAATCATAGGTGTTTCATAAACCACATTATCATATCAGTAATTACTTTCATAAACATGAATTTAACCAACACATGAAAAACCCATAGGGAAATCAGGTAGTTCTTTCATCTGGCACATTACCAAATCCATCTTTATCAAATCATACATTTTCTTAGACACAATATACAAACTTAAAGCTATACATTTACATGGTATGTCACAACGCTCCACACTAGTGGCCAACGCCTGACAAATATCATTATTAGACCCAAAATGTGTATGAAGGTTCGTCAACCCTCTCAGAGTAGCGCTAGTCTGTACACATGCCCGAGGGCCCTTACAGTGATCACCATCTTGGGGGGTCCTCCCAGAGGATGCGTGAACCCATGGCCTTCAGGTGTCAGCGGCCAGGTCTCACAAACTCACTGGCGTTTACCAAGGCCTGGGGCGCGACTCCAACCCCAGCCTAACTCATAACTTTCCTCATATTAAATAGATAGCACAATTACTAAGGCTGGACCGCACCCCCAGCCCCCGGTGGCGGTCATACCAGCATCAGGGCTACCCGATGCCTGGTCCCAAACTCGTTGGGGCCGCGCTGACTTACAGCCACGTTGGCTCTTTCCCGCATTCAACATGCGCCATTTTGTGATGCAATCATGTTAACTACATGATCTTTATATGCATAAACGTGTAACAACTCCCTGCCACACTCATTTCAATATATCATCCATAACGGAAACACCATCATCGTAAACTTTGTAATAATGCATAGCAATAATATTCAATCATGAAAAGTTAGTTTTAGGTTAAATATACGAGAACGTTTTGGGAGAATAACTCCTCTTTTATCAAGAGATAAAAAACACCACTTAGCTTTCCCTGATGACTCAGCCTTCGATGAGCACTGACTCGAATATTAATTTACATAATTAAATTCAACACGCCATAAAGTGACAAACAGGTTTTTACTGGTTTGAATGGAGGTTGTTTCGTTCAGTTGGTAGTGTTGCCAGGTAACTCGCGAAACGTCGCGACACTTCATCTTTTGGAACACTGGAAAGTTTAATATTATTCATGTTAATTGTAAAGACATAAATTATATAAAGTTGGTATTATTATACTGTGATATGAACTATGAACATAGAAACCGTACCAAGTTGATAGATTTAGCTCCATTCAATAAGTGTCGCGACGTTTCGCGAGTTACCTGGCAACACTACCAACTGAACGAAACAACCTCCATTCAAACCAGTAAAAACCTGTTTGTCACTTTATGGCGTGTTGAATTTAATTATGTAAATTAATATTCGAATCAGTGCTCATCAAGGGGAGCTGAGTCACCAAAGAAAGCTAAGTGGTGTTTTTTATCTCTTGATAAAAGAGGAGTTATTCTCCCAAAACGTTCTCGTATATTTAACCTAAAACTAACTTTTCATGATTGAATATTATTGCTATGCATTATTACAAAGTTTACGATGATGGTGTTTCCGTTATGGATGATATATTGAAATGAGTGTGGCAGGGAGTTGTTACACGTTTATGCATATAAAGATCATGTAGTTAACATGATTGCATCACAAAATGGCGCATGTTGAATGCGGGAAAGAGCCAACGTGGCTGTAAGTCAGCGCGGCCCCAACGAGTTTGGGACCAGGCATCGGGTAGCCCTGATGCTGGTATGACCGCCACCGGGGGCTGGGGGTGCGGTCCAGCCTTAGTAATTGTGCTATCTATTTAATATGAGGAAAGTTATGAGTTTGGCTGGGGTTGGAGTCGCGCCCCAGGCCTTGGTAAACGCCAGTGAGTTTGTGAGACCTGGCCGCTGACACCTGAAGGCCATGGGTTCACGCATCCTCTGGGAGGACCCCCAAGATGGTGATCACTGTAAGGGCCCTCGGGCATGTGTACAGACTAGCGCTACTCTGAGAGGGTTGACGAACCTTCATACACATTTTGGGTCTAATAATGATATTTGTCAGGCGTTGGCCACTAGTGTGGAGCGTTGTGACATACCATGTAAATGTATAGCTTTAAGTTTGTATATTGTGTCTAAGAAAATGTATGATTTGATAAAGATGGATTTGGTAATGTGCCAGATGAAAGAACTACCTGATTTCCTATGGGTTTTTCATGTGTTGGTTAAATTCATGTTTATGAAAGTAATTACTGATATGATAATGTGGTTTATGAAACACCTATGATTTACCTAAAAGTGGCTTTGATAATGTGGTTACCACAGAGAGGTTCTGTGGCTTATGAAACATCTATGATGTAACTATAAGTGGCTTTGATAATATGTGTACGACAGAGGTGTTCTGTTGTTTATGAAATATCTCTAATAATCTGTAATGTGTTGATCTATGTGTGGTGTTAATGTACTTGCCTTAGTTGTGTTTATGAGAGACATGTTTGAGAAGTGTACTTTGTAAGAGAATGGTTACAAAGCTTTCATATTGAGTTTGGCTATTATATATGGAATTTTGTATCCTGAATATGCTGAATTAAGTTGATATATCTCAATACATTAGTTGAGATAATAGCAACTATAATGAAAGACAAATGTTGTTAGAAATTGACTTTGTTTACTGATTTACTGCATTATTTGTGTAGTACTTTGGTATGAATATTGATGCACCATAATGGTGACTGGAAAGTATCTTTGAGATACTTTACATATGTATTTAAGTACTACATTTATGTAGTTCAAAGGGAACTAACATGATAATGGTCATGATAATGATAATGGTCATGATAATGATAATGGTCATGATAATGATAATGGTCATGATAATGATAATGGTCATGATAATGATAATGATGATGATGATGAAATAGTTGGAACTGTGATAACTTTAATAAGCAACTTGGAATTAATGATTTCAGTGAGATTTGAGAACCTATAATGGAAAGAATATAACATGAAATTAACCTTGTAATAATACTTGCATAGAACTAAATGTGTGATATTATATAGAGATAATTTAGTGACTTTGTAAGTCATAGTTACCCCTTTTTAATACAGATCTTGAGATGCCAGTCATGCTGACCAGTGTGGAGGCAACGAGGACAGCGGTTAGAGAAAGGCTCTAACAGTCATTCCATACATGCAGTGTAGCCACTGCTAACCAAAGGTATGAATCATTCCTTTGCTTGACTGACGTTTGTACAGATTGAGTTATAATGATAGCAGTTATAGTGATAAATCTTTGGAGATGAATTCAGGCAATTGTTTTAATTCTTTTTGTTCCAAACTTATTCCCCAGAGTTTGGAACAAAATTGGTTGAGTTAGTCTGGGATATTTGGTAGTGGCTGGGAGACGCTGCCAAAATCACAGAAAGAATAAAGTTAAAAGTACATTTCATTTGTTAAAATTCTATTATGGTATCTGAGAAATTGCATAAAGACGTCAGTTCATGGGATGTGTGATTCATATCATTTAAAATTATTTATTTGTGTTCTACATTCATCAATTTAACGAAAAATAGGTTTAACAGGTACTAGAAGAAGCTGATTTGAAATTATTAATGTCATCTAGCGTCGAGTAGAAGTGATAGCCACGAGATGGACACAGAAATTGGCAGCATAGCATTTACGTTATGTGTGTTATAATAAAGATATATTGCTCTTTTATTTAAGCATGAATGTACGAATTGTATACTTATTTTATTGTGATTTCCCTTCATACCAATTATGTGTAGAAATATTGATAAAGAATGTTTGTTTGTTGTTCGACAAAGTGAGGTTGACAATTGGTGCAAGTTTACGAAGTTTGATAAGTACAAGTTTACGAAGTTTGTAGAGCTCAAGTTTACGAGGTTTGTTAGTACTTACAACATTTTATTTTCAAATGCTTATTATAAATTAATAAATATGTTAAACATTAACAAAATTAATACACAAATAAAAGGACAAATAATTGCTTTCTGTAATTATTGGTTCTTAAAACATAAATGAAAAATCGATGTGATCGATAAACACGCATAAAAAACAGTCGATTTCCGAACGTCTGTCTTTGACATATGACATTAAAGGATTGTAAATGTAAATATTGTGACCGGCAAAATATGTGTTTATATAAACAAAGGTAGTGAAATTACTTGCTGATTACCTGAAAATATGACGGGGAGTCCGTTTCTACACAGGGAGGTAGTACCAGGATAAATCTACGCTAATTCTAGCCACTGTGGTCCCAATGCAGACATTCGGTTTTATGGCTCATTGGGAAGCAGGCACAGCAAAGAGGTTTGGGGTTTAATCCCTAGCAAGGACGCCCTTGTGGCGATATGAACGCCCTTGGGGCAAAATGTTGAAAGACTCGGTGAGTGTTGTAAAAGCTTTTAACTACTTTAAAGTCAGGGGATATGAATGATAAAGGCGTTTTGTACATGTTCAGTTTTGCATCTTTTGGCAAATGATAAATGAAATTCCACGCGAATTTGTATTGTACGAGTGTGTTCATCTCAAAATATCTTTACGCACTGAGTATACTCATCATTATAGTGTTATTGTGAATCGCGCTGTTTGACGTCACATAAAATTGAAATATTGATGATTCATCATTTGCAATTTAATCACATAAAAATTCTCTTTATCGTTTCTTAGTAGAAACCCATACTCTGAAGATTAACTACGAAACAACCGCATAATTGACGTCATTTAAAATACTTCTTATTGGAATCAACCATTTTATGCCCATATTAACAAAGCCTGCTTGACCAAGTATCCACATTTGTTAGTAATATAGAGAAGTTAACCACTGACACCAAGTGCACTAATACCATGAGTTAAAAACAAATCAGAACAAAGCGTCATCATTTCATCAAAAATTACACACTATAATAAACCGGTTAAATACTGAACTTTATCAGTATTTTAAAATTGTAAACAAACAAGTACCAATGAAATTTCTAAAGTGACTACCTACCTCACAGCTCGGAAGTGAAGAAGTACTAGCTGAATTTGAAAATGCCTTAATTCTACAATTTAATATAAAGGTGTCTAACATACAATTAAGTAAACTACGGGTTAATAAGCGAAGCAAATTATCTGAGTTTATACTCCACAAGTTTAAGGGAAATGTATTGGACTGGTACCCCTTGATGGGACCAGTTTCATTCTTGTATAAGTCAGTGGGACTGATGTGATGTTGATAAATTAATATACCTAAAGGAGGTATGGAGGACCTCAGTACTAAATTGAACTTCTTCAGTTTTGTTAATTTTCATGTGACCTCGAAAGGAGAGAGAGAGATTCTCTTGCCATTATAACAATATCAAGTTGTTTTCTAAGTTCTTGAGTAGATTTAAACTTACTTAGTTTCACTTCATATATTATATATTCTGGAAACTTTTCTAGGAGTATGAACCTCAAGTGATGATGATCAATATTTCCCTAATGACTGTTAAGAATATGAGATGTTATTGGATCTCATTTATGGTCTTGCGCCAATCTTCAAACCTTTCACTCTGTATAGAGTGGCATAATGGATATTAACCACTTGCTTGGGTTTTCATACCTATTTTTGAGTATATCGACAGCAATCTGATAACTAAGGTTGGTTATCTATACTTCATCACCTATTAAAATTTAGGCTCTCCTTTTTTAAAGAGGCCTTATGACACCAAAAGTGAAAATATAAAATATCAACTTAAATGGAAAGCTAGAAAATTGTGAAAACAATTATTACAGCCTGCCTGTGTGGTGACGGGTTGAGAATTTCACCGCCCCCTTTCTTCCCGTGGGTGTCGTGGAGGGCGACTGTGGGATGTGGGTTGAATTGTGGTGTGGGCGAGAGGTTGGCGGCCTGTCGCTGCAATGCCACGGTTTTATTTTCTTTTAACCCCTTATTGCCGGGAGTGGCCCTGAAGCTTTAGTGGTTTCGTGTGCTCTGCCTACCCCTTTATGGGATACAGGCGTGATTGTATGTATGTATGTATTATTACAGTGATTTTGCCTTATCTATGAGGTCATAAAAAACCGTATAAGAAATTAACAAACAGCTGCTATATTTGTGTTAAAGGAAGACATAGAGAAAAGAATATAATCAAAATCTCAAATGCGTTTATTGCAATACCTTGCAAGGCCTTGTGTCCGAAGCTATGATTTTCAAATAGTAAATAAAACCTGTCAACACCTTACACATACACAGAGAAGGAACCACTGTTTTACAAACAGCTGCATTGTCTGCTATAAAAAGGAATGGAATTGTCAAGAAATAAATGTCACTTATTGAGGGACAGTAGTTCTCAAAGAAGTTATATGACACAAAGAATTGAAAATAAATTATATTTAAGCACAGAACAGAAAATTGGCCTATTTATTTTCATATTTGAAACTGAGCAACAAAAGGAAATTAAAAGTAAACTGATTAGAATTTGCTTGAAAATATAGGTATTAAGATTATTGTTTACCAATATGGTACCAGCAATTACACCAAGTGTATCATGTCCCAGAGAAGATCTGCTTACATATGTGAGCAATTACAATAAAAGGATAAATTTAGTAGATGATAACCCTTTGTCAGATCGTATTGACATACTTATAAGAAGAGATTATTATTCCTCTTTATTTCTTTCTTTCATTATTATTATTATTTGCATCTCCGTTTAAAATTCTCGGGTCTTTCGAGCCCGGTCATTTATTATTATTATTCTTTATGAATACTGAGAAACAGAATTTTCAGAAAATCTATATTAGGCTAGATCTTATCAGGAAAACCTGATCATAAAGACAAAATGACCTGATGGTTTTAACTTACTTTCAGACTCTGTATGAGAATAAATTAACAAAACCTGACCCTACTTTAGATGTTAGGAAATGTAAAAGTACTAGAACTAGAAAAGAACTAGAATCCATTAGTATCACAGATACTTCTAGCACGGATAGAGACGAAGAAACTATTAATAATTAACGAGACCACTACTATTATTAACAACCGCTATACGGTTGGCTAGTTGTGTAATGAGTACCCTACGGGTCTACCTGCAATAGAGAGTCGCACTGCTCATTTATGAAAAAATCCCATGAGACCGATTGAATAAAGAGATTATAGAGTTTGTCCCTAATCACAGCCAGGTAGATTAATTTGGCCCACCATGGAATTTCCTTGAGTGGAAAGGCCATGAGAACTGTACAACGTTTCAGCAGAGGGTAGAGAAGGTAAAAGCTTGATTGAGTCTATAATTATCATGGCCCTCTGATGCTAAAAGATCTCCTCCAACTCGTGGTCAAGTTCAGATGTCATAGAATAACAAATAGCTGATATAGAAAAGGCTTTCTTATAAATCGGACGAAATGAAAAGGATAAGAGATGTGACTAGATTTTATGGCTATAGAACATTAACAAAACGGATTCTATGGATACGAATCCTATGGATCTGGAAAATTCCAGAAATAAACAATAAAGGCACAGTAAAAACCTTAGGTTTGGTTTGTGATATGTGCAAAGATACTTAAATTAAGAACAAATCTAACAAAAATACTTTTACCAAAAGAGAAATACTAAATACCATAGCTTACATCTATGATCCGTGTGGGCTTGCAGCGCCTATCTTTTAACCAGCTAAATTGCTCTTACAATCTTTATGGGTAAATAAAAAATATTAGATGGAACTCTACCTTATTAAAAGAAATTGTAACATACTGGAAAACTATATAACTGTGTAGAGGTAGTAAAAGAAATATGTAGGTATACTTACCTAGAAATATATCCAGGGAAGAAACTTGTCAAATATATGGTTTCACAGACGCATTAGTCAATGCATATTCTGCTATAGTGCATAGAGATACTAACTATAATATATACAGCAAAGGTATTAACTGAAATAGACTGACTCTCATAAGAAATCAAGGATGATTTAAAAATGTCCGTTTAGAACTATGAGGCACCTCAATAGAAAATAGATTAATATAATATGTAAAAAGATATCTCCCAATAAAAAGTGACTAAGTAAACATTTATTAGAGTATAACAGTCAGATTGTTATAGGTGGCAGTCAAACAAGTTACTTGTACTATTTGTAACAAAAGGGATAGAAGAAATGTAAAAGAACAGAAACTTGGATCTGCGTTAATATACCCTCCAAATTGAATCCGGCTGATGTGGCAAAAGGACCGTTAAGTGACATAGAAAAGTTACATTTTTGGCTACTTAAATTGTCCGGAAGTTCTTGTTATATAGCCCATCTAAATGTCTGAGCAATCAGATGATTGACAATTCTTTTTCTGGCGCGGGAGGGTCTCTCGAATTGTGAGAGGTTAAGAATAAACAAGTGAGAGTTCAAGTTAAGGTGGCACCACGTGTTGTGTTGGTGACATAGTATGTACAAATTAAGAAAAAATCAAGAGAACAGAGAGACTCAGAAAGTTGATCGTATATCAAAATTAATTACAGAAATAAATGGGCAATGTAGAGTGGCCAAAGCAAATTAGGTAATACTATATTTATAGGATATATAGCACATTTGTGTCCTTGAGATAGGAGAATCAATGGTGTCTGTGGATCCTGCAAAGGATATATTAAATGATAAACATTCTATGAGGAAGAAGTGATGGATCTTGATATAGAAGTAGATATACCGGTTCAAAGAGAAGATGTGAAACATAATGGAAAATAGATCAAAGGAAGAGATAGTGGATAATAACATACTAAGTACTCAGAGATAAAATAAGGTGGATATAGGCTTAAGTAGAAGGCATCAATGAAACAGAAATCATGTATACCTCTGAAAATATGTCAGAGTGATTTGCACAAGATGGCATAGAGTCAGTGACGCCTAGAGATGAGAGACAAAAGAGAGCAACAGCGGTCCAAGCAATTGGAGAAGATCAAAGAGTGGTCCCGCCACTTGTTGCTCACACTAACTCCTTTTCATTAAACTTTCGTCGTCGGGTGTGTCGCGACGTTTCGCGAGTTACCTGGCAACACTACCAACTGAACGAAACAACCTCCATTCAAACCAGTAAAAACCTGTTTGTCACTTTATGGCGTGTTGAATTTAATTATGTAAATTAATATTCGAATCAGTGCTCATCAAGGGGAGCTGAGTCACCAAAGAAAGCTAAGTGGTGTTTTTTATCTCTTGATAAAAGAGGAGTTATTCTCCCAAAACGTTCTCGTATATTTAACCTAAAACTAACTTTTCATGATTGAATATTATTGCTATGCATTATTACAAAGTTTACGATGATGGTGTTTCCGTTATGGATGATATATTGAAATGAGTGTGGCAGGGAGTTGTTACACGTTTATGCATATAAAGATCATGTAGTTAACATGATTGCATCACAAAATGGCGCATGTTGAATGCGGGAAAGAGCCAACGTGGCTGTAAGTCAGCGCGGCCCCAACGAGTTTGGGACCAGGCATCGGGTAGCCCTGATGCTGGTATGACCGCCACCGGGGGCTGGGGGTGCGGTCCAGCCTTAGTAATTGTGCTATCTATTTAATATGAGGAAAGTTATGAGTTTGGCTGGGGTTGGAGTCGCGCCCCAGGCCTTGGTAAACGCCAGTGAGTTTGTGAGACCTGGCCGCTGACACCTGAAGGCCATGGGTTCACGCATCCTCTGGGAGGACCCCCAAGATGGTGATCACTGTAAGGGCCCTCGGGCATGTGTACAGACTAGCGCTACTCTGAGAGGGTTGACGAACCTTCATACACATTTTGGGTCTAATAATGATATTTGTCAGGCGTTGGCCACTAGTGTGGAGCGTTGTGACATACCATGTAAATGTATAGCTTTAAGTTTGTATATTGTGTCTAAGAAAATGTATGATTTGATAAAGATGGATTTGGTAATGTGCCAGATGAAAGAACTACCTGATTTCCCTATGGGTTTTTCATGTGTTGGTTAAATTCATGTTTATGAAAGTAATTACTGATATGATAATGTGGTTTATGAAACACCTATGATTTACCTAAAAGTGGCTTTGATAATGTGGTTACCACAGAGAGGTTCTGTGGCTTATGAAACATCTATGATGTAACTATAAGTGGCTTTGATAATATGTGTACGACAGAGGTGTTCTGTTGTTTATGAAATATCTCTAATAATCTGTAATGTGTTGATCTATGTGTGGTGTTAATGTACTTGCCTTAGTTGTGTTTATGAGAGACATGTTTGAGAAGTGTACTTTGTAAGAGAATGGTTACAAAGCTTTCATATTGAGTTTGGCTATTATATATGGAATTTTGTATCCTGAATATGCTGAATTAAGTTGATATATCTCAATACATTAGTTGAGATAATAGCAACTATAATGAAAGACAAATGTTGTTAGAAATTGACTTTGTTTACTGATTTACTGCATTATTTGTGTAGTACTTTGGTATGAATATTGATGCACCATAATGGTGACTGGAAAGTATCTTTGAGATACTTTACATATGTATTTAAGTACTACATTTATGTAGTTCAAAGGGAACTAACATGATAATGGTCATGATAATGATAATGGTCATGATAATGATAATGGTCATGATAATGATAATGGTCATGATAATGATAATGGTCATGATAATGATAATGATGATGATGATGAAATAGTTGGAACTGTGATAACTTTAATAAGCAACTTGGAATTAATGATTTCAGTGAGATTTGAGAACCTATAATGGAAAGAATATAACATGAAATTAACCTTGTAATAATACTTGCATAGAACTAAATGTGTGATATTATATAGAGATAATTTAGTGACTTTGTAAGTCATAGTTACCCCTTTTTAATACAGATCTTGAGATGCCAGTCATGCTGACCAGTGTGGAGGCAACGAGGACAGCGGTTAGAGAAAGGCTCTAACAGTCATTCCATACATGCAGTGTAGCCACTGCTAACCAAAGGTATGAATCATTCCTTTGCTTGACTGACGTTTGTACAGATTGAGTTATAATGATAGCAGTTATAGTGATAAATCTTTGGAGATGAATTCAGGCAATTGTTTTAATTCTTTTTGTTCCAAACTTATTCCCCAGAGTTTGGAACAATAAGAGTAAATACCATGCAAGAAAAAAGATTGGTCACCCTAGTCGTAAAACCACACATAGCATTATTTTTCTTTAAAGGTCATATTTATCGTTCTAAACCTATTCGTGGGAATTTTGATATAATTTGAGACAATGAAAACAATATAATGATAAGAACTAACCAAGATTACAAGCAAAATAGAAGAAAATTTATTGCCAGTGAGGTTTATGAACATTTTGGTAAAATAAGTACTTACTTGTGAAATTTTACGTCGGATTTCGGTTTCCATTTACTTCCACAATGGTTCACTATGCAATACATAGCTCAGAACTTAAGTAAATCGTCGAAAAACGTTTATTTTGCAAAATAAATCTCTGAATCGGTGAATGAATTTTGACAATTCTGACATATCGGGCATATTTTTTTATTATTAGTGTTCCCATAGTACGCAGGAGGTAAATACCGGAGAAATAAGGTTTTTGATTGAGTTTTTTTTTGTATAATACAAAGAAAAGTAAGTCAATTTGATTGAAGAATGTTTTATACGTTTTTTTTTATTAACTTATCTGGCAATACATCACAGTGTTGGAATGAGATAGAACATAGGAGTAAAGGTGAATGAACCTGGCTTCAACTCATTGGTCGGCACGCACTATCCAGAGATATATATAAAATTCTTGGTAAATACTATGGGAAAATTCGCAACTTCGTACTGCTCTAACTCCTAAATAAGTAGGTTTTTCAAACAACTTCATTCTATAAAAGATGCTTATTTTAATGCAATCTTTCATGTTTTTAAATTACAAACACTCAAAAATAATAAACACGGGCGCGCCATCTGTCGCAGCTGTGGTGCTTTACTCAGGCCACACGCTACAACCATACCGAGCGCATCGATCAGCCGCTTAGTTCCGACGCGCGCCAATAGATGGCGCTTAAGCTATATTGGGAAACGGGACAATGGCGTCATCTTTTTCGTGCATGCTGCCCGTAGTAACGAGTTATTAGACGTTATCACGTCAAAAAAACTATGAGTTGTGACTCGGACAAATCGAATGCGAAATTCAATACATTGTCGTCAACTGAGTTAAAAAGACTGCATTAAATTGATCATATTTATGTAAATGTAATTTAAAATCACTTTGTTATTGTCACAAGGTCTATGGAGCCCAATGACTGTAAGACTAATGTTGCCATAAATCAATTTTGAAACTACAAGCTAAACGTCAACTGTCAAAACACTTAGGGAGTTTGGTTTGGCACAGGGATTTGTGCTATAATTTCTATAAATAAACAAAGTCCACGGTGATTTTGGGTCTTTGTTAGCGTTTAATATGGTGTACAAATTAATTAAATTATGCTCTATAACTTAAGAAGAGGGGACTGAGACCTCTCATTCGATATTTCATGAGATTATGTTCAATTAGTGCAAAGATGATGCGAAATACAGTTTACGGTTTTCTGGTGCTCGTTTCTTTGAGTTATACACTTGGTGAAGAGTTCAATCTCTTCGGAGACGCAGGTCAAGCATATTCTGTAGAAGTCAACTTAGGTCATCCACCACAAAAGGTAAATAAAATGAAGTAAAGCTAAAGCTGTATTTGTATTTGAACTGTATAAAAAATAAGTGTTATTGAATTGAAAATGTAAAATCACAGTACAATTATGTCATGTCCTTTCAGTTTAATTTACTAGTCGATACAGGCAGCACTACATTGGCTATAGCATCGCAAGTTCGTCAAGGGGGCAAGTCATTCTTCAAGGCAAATGAGTCTACTACTATTTGGGACAGTGGCAAACAAGTATGGTTTTATATGTTATTACTATTTATATAAATGTATTCTTTTTAAAGTATGGGTGCTAAGACTGAGCAAGGAAGTGAGTTGTCATATTAGCAATAAGGTTTCACAAAGTTCCACTATTTTTTGTTTAATATTACAGGTACAGGCTAAATACTCCCAAGGGATGTGGGTTGGGCACCTGGCTTCAGATTGGGTGCAGTTCCCATCACTGTCTAACATCCCCGAAGTGAGAACAGACTTGGCGCTTATTACCGAAAGCCATAAATTCTTCATGAATGGGTCTGGGTGGCAGGTATATCTTAGATAATAAATGATATTTTGATACTAATTACTTAACTTTGTTTGTAAAACATCTAAAATCATCATTTTAACTCTTGAAGTTTTAGATATAAAAACTATTGTTAATTGTTGAAAAATTACAAAGTTTTAAGAATGAAGGAACTGTTTATTGGTAAAATACAACATCAAAGCACAGCAGATACTTTATCGTAATTTCTATACCTACTAAAAAGAATATCTGCAAAATGTTTTGTCGAAAAATGAACGTAATTTTTTTTTTAATGAAATTTTTACAATTTTTGGCCTCTGTTTTTTAATTCTTTTTAGTTATCTATTAATAAGTAGTAATGTAATTTAAGATTTGTGTGTAGGGTCTTCTAGGCCTGGCATACCTACCTGTGGGAGCTTGGGGTGAGAATGTTGTGGTCGAGTCCTGGTTAGACTCCGTGGACCGCACTCTCAAGAAACCTATTTCCTTCCAACTCAAGCTGTGTGGGGTTCTAAATGCTACTAATGCAACTCATTATGGGAATTTCAAAATGCTTGGTAAGTTAAGATTGGAAATCTGCCTTGCATTAGTTGGGTTTTCTTAATGTTTTATAAAAAGAAGGCTGTCTTAAATGTCAACAAAAGTAGAATTTTGGTGCTTAGACAAAATGCCAATTGTTTGCACTGTATCACACGAGTCTCTGTCCACAAATATGGAAGAGTGATCGAAATATATAAATTGAAATTGAAATTTTGAAATTGAAATTTCTTTATTGCCACAGAAACAAATTAACAATCTAATAACATATCATTTAATAGCCACGGTACAAACATTTGGCATTCTGTCTCGGCCCTATGCTCGAGATTTTTGATCTTTCTCTAATATTTTTATGATGTAACATTTTTGTTCTTTTTAGATGATGCCACAGAAAACAAAAATACCAACCAATCATACCAAACACCTGTTCTCCGTCAGCGCTGGTACGAAGTGGGCGTGTTGTCTGTACGAGTCATCAATACTAATAATAATAACTCGGCTCCTACACAAAGTACTGGGACAGATATCGATAATGAGATATGCTTGAAACTTAATGAAGAGAAGAGCATAGTGGATAGCGGCACTACGAACATTCGGTTGCCTGACACTGTTTTTAGAGAGGTATGGTATGCTTGATTTAAGTCAAGTTAAAATTACTAAAGATTATCATAATATAGAAGAAGATATCAAGCTTACAAGCAAATTATTTAAAACTGGTGCCAAAACCACTGGAGTATACCTACTTTGTCTTATTCCACCTATTTATAATTTTGAATATTTGTTGAATTATTAAGTGGAGAATGTATTTATATTTTTACAGATTGTTGGCCAAATAAGGAATGCAGTTTCTAAGATAAATGTGATTTCAGACGAATTTTGGTACCATGGTGAGGTAAGATAATTCTCATTACTCTTATAAAACCATTCATGGAGCAATTAGTTTCACAAAGCGGAATATATTTGGGATACTGGATAAGAACGCATGCGAGCGTACGGTCACGGACTTTAATTGTTGATCCACTTCTAGCTCACTTTATACTGGACAATTTTATTAATAGTTAAGCTATGACGTTCCAGTGTTTACCGTGTGTCCCTGAGGGCAGCAGATATTAAAATTAAAAATAGTGATTAGAATTAAAATAAATATGTAATGTTAATTTTAAGTCACTAATATAGCTTAAGTGTTATATATATATTATATGTTACTACTAATATTATACGGGCTCTGCCTGAAATAAACAAATTTTATTATTTTTTAAAGTGGTAACTGTAACTGAAATATTTACTAAATATTTAACATGGATATACTTGGACAGGTACAGTCACTTCATCAGATATGCAATTATGCATATCGGAGATACCAATGTTCTCAAAACTTAACTTTGGAACAATTATTACTTAACGTATTGACAATAGAAGCGTGGTTCGGTATTTGGCAGCTCCGATATATTTGATGGCGACTGTAATATGGAAAATATGTATATATTTAAAACGTTTTCAGGCGGGTTGCTGGCCGCAGCCGCAGGAGTGGTCGCTCCCGTGGATCGCGATCGACTTGCTTAGCGTCGACGCGGACAACCAGTATTTCACACTCGAAATACCGCCGCAGGTAACTTTACCTACCTAATGTTTCAAATTATTGGACCCTGTGCGAGATCCAAACCTTAATCATGTGTCTATCTAGCAGCAGCGGCTGATCCATACAAGCCGATTCCCACAGACTTGCCTAAAATTGATTACTAGTAAAGTACCTAATGTAAAGAAAGGTTTGTTTTTGCTCAGTTTTACTTAGCAGAAATTTTCACCAGCCGCCACTGCTATCTAGGCTAGGTTTGGGCCTATTAGGTAAATACCTAGGTACTTGTTTTGAATTTGGTTGCTGAACTGTTCAGGACGAAATTTTGTATAAAAGGAACAGCAACATCTGAGGTAGAGTTGTGCCTGCTCGTTCACTGAAAAGATCGTTACCAACTAGTACGATCTCCGAAGTGTACTTGTTCGTTCTTTTAAGACATTTAGTACACCGACAGAGCGAGAGACAAATTGTGCATACGGCGTACAGTAACGCTCGCTCGTACTAGTCGAGAGCTGATTGGCCGTTTTCGCGCGCTCTCGGTCCGAGTCAGTCGGTTGTAGTTCGGTTGCGGTCGGGTCACACGGATCGCTTTGCTGTCATTGTCACTTCTCGGCTCTTCGCTCCTTTTCCTCCCATTCTGTTGTGTGAGTGTACTAAATGTATTAGAGAGCAGAATCATTTGGGAGTAGTTCGGTCTAGTACAGTGCAGGGAATCGTGTCTTGTACTATTAGTATATGTATCACAAGCCTTATATCAGGCGCAATAAGGTTTTAAGTTTTAATTAATTTCGAAGGAAATTGAGGCCCATAATGACTTTGATCTACGTTTATAGTTGTCTTGTGTAAGTTGTAAAATATATAGTCCAGTTTAACTACGGTTTTCAAAATATTACCTATACATTTCTGTTTTATTAGACATATATGCGAGTGGTGTCGACGGGCGAAGCAGGGACGGACTTTGTGTGCTACAAGCTGGGGCTCGAGGCGGGCCCCGAGACCGTGCTGGGATACACCGCCATGGAGGGACTGCAGGTAACTCAAACTAGACATTTAGAACGGAGCTTAAGTGCCTAATAAGAATACAACAAGGACTACGAGTCAATATATTGGCCGGCGGAAACCAGATTTTGACTCTCTAAATGAAAGCTTTCGTTTTTACTCTAGAAAACCGGTAGACTACCTACTATCGAAAACAATACGAGTTTTGATTTGACTAGCCCGAAAAGTCGTTGGTATTAAAATTCAATTTTTTGGTATTGAAAGCCCTTTCATCTGAAACTCTATACTTCGGCCGGCCACTAACAAAAATGTATCTTATCGATTTCAGGTACTATTCAATAGATCAGCCGGCTGGATCGGCTGGCAAACTTCAAACTGCGGCTCCAACGCTCGCATCACCGGCCCTTACAACGCGTCGACATCCCTCATAGACTCGTGCCAACTACGTCGCCCGGTCTCCGAGACCGCGGTCTCTATTCGCGCGGCGCAGTGGGCCCTGTGCGCGATCTCTATAATAGCTGCTGGGGTGTTAGTGTACCTACTAGCCCCGTGTGTCAAAGCGGTCTGTAGGAAGCCGCTGAGAACGCAACAGATCTCGCTTTCGACGGCGGCTTTGGTGGAACAAGAGACGTGATGGTAACTAAAAAAAAACATGGTCACAAAGTGGTTGTTTAAGTGTGTGATATAGTGTGTTTAAATTATTGTGGCGTTTATCCTCGTGAGATCCGTAGATAAGATTAATGACTTCAATGGAATTTAAATTATTTTTAAGGGAAATAATGTTAAATTTCTTTTGTTTTGTTCGATTTCGGAACAGTAGAAATTCAACCACATTTTTCAGATAGGTACCTACTTAGGTATTATATTTAAAATTCAACCGATCCTCAGGAGATTTTAAGTCACACTACTTTTTACAATTTTAGGTCCTATTTTATGAATATAAACTTAGAGATTAAGTTTACACAATTCAGTCAATGGTGCTTTGTCACCGGCGAGGGCATTACGACGATATTTTTCGTACTAACAACGAGAATTGCTTTCTTTGTCACACGTGTTCAGTAAAATAGTACTGACTGTGAGTAGTATTTATTAATTAGCTAAAATTCTTCCTATTTCTTTATTTATTATTGTAAATGGCCTCATATTAGTCGAAAATCGTTACTTAAATTTTGTTTAAAAATTACGAACCGCGTTTTGAGCGTGTGTTTAAAAGTTATTGTGTGGTTACTGTAAGTAATTTGATTGTGTGACTAAAAGCATGATAGACAAAGAAATATCTAATACGCACAATATGGGGCAATCGAAATGAATTAAGGCAAAGAAATTTATAAAAGTAGTTCGCTGTCCTTTGTTTAACATTGTACTAGTAACAACATTTACTTTTTAATTTTATCACTGCATGCAATTCTGAATACTTAAAATGTAGATGGCGCTGTACCAGGACAAAACATTTAGTTGCGGTATTGAACACGGATTTGGTGCCAAAAATATGTATCGCTGTCTTAATGAAGATATGGTCAAGAAGGAGGTTTACACAAATTTTTGAAACGTCTACCCTGCATTTTTACACGACGGCCCAAAAAAAGAGTGTATTTCTATTTTCCAATGTTTTTTTGTAGAAAGCTATTATTACTATTATTTCTTTGTCTATGATGGTAAAGCAGCTCTAAAAGAGCGCATTTTACTTATAAGTCTGATAATATTAGCTAGTCCTTAGGTAATTGAATTTTAGCACGATCACATTTTAATTCTGTGAATTAAGACCATAACAGTGAGAGTAGTTTTAATTTAAAAAATGTACATTTTCACGATATCTCGATTTTTATGGCACCTAAATGAATTGGTAATATTCCGACCTCCAACAATTTTATTGAAACATTGTAGTTCTAAATATAAAAGACGGAGATACCGTCAAGTGGGGTCATTGGAGACAGGTGGGGTGGGGTAACTATAAGGTAAAGGGGACAAGACTGGTAATTCCTCCTCCTCCTTGCGTTACCCCAAGATTTGGCGTAGGCACTAGTTTTACGAAAGCGACTGCCATCTGACCTTCCAACTCAAAGGGTAACAAGGCTGATGTTTTCCTTCACCGAAAAGCGACTGGCAAATATCAAATGACATTTCGCACATAAGTTCCGAAAGGCTCATTGGTACGAGCCGGGGTTCAAACCTCCGGTTCAAAGGTCGCGACCTCCGGATTCAAAGTCGCACGCTCTTACCACTAGGCCACCAGCGCTTATTCAAGACTGGTAACTATGATTCAAATATTGTAATGAGTACACTTCTATCAGTCAGACTTAATTTTTCCTGTGATTACGTAATTTTACTGACCACTCTTGACCCTGGGGTCAAGTCAAGTCATTACCACGTTTTAGGTTCTAGGTAGAAGGAGGATTTTAGAAGTCGAATTAATGATTGAATATCAACTGAATGTTATGTCGAAGAAAAACTTAAAAAACAATAATTGATTATCCTACTCTTAGTTAGTTAATTTAATAAGTAATGACGCTTTTAGAATTACTTAATTTATACTCGTAGTAGCGATTTCTTAGAATAAGTATTTTGTGAAATTGACCAATTTGTGAAAGGGTAAAAATGTTAACAATAAATCGATTTTTGATTTCAAAATTGTTCATTTCCAATATTTTTAAATGAAAAATAATATTAGGTCCTCGAATCGTTGTACCTAGCCAACGCCACAAACCGATAATATCGATATCGTAGCGATATCTCTCTGTCGCGCCAATTAGGAAGAGCGATAGAGAGACAGCTAGAAATTCGAATCTTTCTCGAAATGTTGAATTACCATTTTTTCAAAAATATACTTTAATTGTAGACCTTGCTGAATTAAAACAAGGTTCGCGTAAACCAATCGCTTCAAAATTACATTTTCAATAGGTAAACATGGTGCTACTTTATCGAAGTGGTGCTTTGTGATTATGTCAAAAGTTCAAATGGCCATATGTACTGAAACACGTCATACAATACACGTGCGAAAGGGAAATTCGTAACCCGTGTCGATTTAGAACACGACCGAATTTCGAACTCCCTCTTTTCCGCACTTGTATCGTCACATTTTGCTTAGTAACTTCGATGGCCGCGTCAGTTAGTTGACTAATTAGCTTCCTCTTGAATTAACTTCTATTATTAGTTCCAAGTTTAGTTGGCGTCTCTAGGACGGAGTGACTAAGAAGCCATTCGTGAATATCACGTTCGATCATAGTATTTACGATGCACATTGAATGAATGAATGAATGAATAAGTACTTACTTGGGAGGATAGTTCACATGTATGGTTACATTCATCATCATCAGGCCTTGTACATCTTTACAGATGATTCAAGCAGCGTCTCAGATCTAGGGACAGCGGCGCTTGTGGCTATATAACCCGATTCGTGATCGGCACAACCTACCACATCTGTCACAAATAAAACTAGAATTAGTCCCTATCTCTACACGAGCGCGATCCTCGTTATGCCTTATTGCCCGTTTTCGGGCTAAGTTTTGAAACCAGGACCTGTCATGGGTTTCAAGACCTCTTAAAAGGCTGGCCCTCCACTCGACGCGGTTTGCTGCTAGGTCTTCCCACGAGTTAAAATCTATGTTAAAGGCTACCATATCGCGCTTTACACAGTCCTTAAAGCGGAGGAGTGGGCGTCCTACATTGCGCTTGCCTGATGCGAGTTGGCACAGCATAGTCCGTCTGGGCAAACGAGTACTGTCCATACGCTGCACATGGCCCAGCCACCGCAAGCGTCTCTGCTTTAGGAGCGCGGTAATACTAGGCAGCTGAGCGATGTCCAGCACACTTTCGTTGGTGACCCTATCTTTCCATGTTATGTCGAGTATACTCCGAAGACAGCGCATGTGGAAGGTGTTCAGTCTTCGTTCCTGATTAGCGTACGACGTCCAAGTTTCGGCCCCGTACAAGAGCACGCTTAAGACACAAGTTTGGTAGACAGTCATCTTGGTCTTCGTCGTAAGGTGTTTGTTGTTCCATACTCTTGCACGCAGCCTACCGAACGTCGTGGCCGCCTTGCCGATGCGAATATTGACCTCTGCATCAAGCGAAAGGTTGCTCGACACGGTCGACCCTAAGTAGCAGAACTTATCGACTACATCCAAGGGTACGCCTTCCAGCGAGATGGACGGCTGGAATGTGTAACCCTGCGCTAGAATTACTGTCTTCTTCGTATTTATGGACATGGAAAATAAGCCACAAGCGTAGGCAAATTTGTCCAGCAGGACTTGGAGCTCATGAGGTGTTTCGGCAACAAATGCTGCGTCATCGGCAAAAAGCATGCTATCAAGAAATAAATCTTCGCGGTTACGTCGAGCTTTCAGAAGTTGAGCATTCAGCAACTTACCGTCTGCTCTAGTATGAAGGTGGATTCCCTGCAGAGTGTCACCAAAGGCAATCTTTAGTAACAGGGAAAAGAATATGCCGAATAACGTTGGCGCTAAAACGCAGCCCTGCCGAACCCCTCTTCGCATCTCAAATGTGTCCGACTGCAGTCCGCTAAAGACAATGGAACCTTTCATACCATCGTGAAAGGCTTTTACAAGACTCAACAGCTTTGGGGGACATCCTATTTTCTCTAGTGCCATATACAGACCCTCCCTGCTTACCGTGTCGAAGGCCTTGTTCAGGTCGACGAACGCGATCATCAGGGGAGTGTTCTGCTCGCGGCACTTCTCTTGAAGTTGCCGGAGGGTAAAAATCATGTCCGTAGTTGAACGCTGGGAACGAAAACCACACTGCGCTTCAGGATATACGCGCTCAGCGAGTTTTTGCAATTTGGTAAGGACTACTCTTGCAAAAAGTTTGCCGACGATGCTTAATAGGGAGATACCCCGGTAGCAGTTACAATCGCCGCGGTCACCTTTCCCTTTGTACAAGGTCACGATATTTGCATCACGCATATCCTGAGGCAGAACCTCCTCCCCCCAGCATTTTCCCAGGAAATTATGCAGTATGGGCAATGTGCACTTGAGTTTTAGTATTTCGGTGAGAACACCATCCATCCCAGGACTCTTGCCCGACTTAAGCCTCAACGCGGCCTCACGAAGATCTCCTACTGTGGGAAGACTATCGAGCTCGGTCAGTACAGGTAGATTCGGAATTAAATCCACTGCTACAGGACTGATTTCGACTGGTCGTGAATAAAGCTCAGTGTAGTGCTCAACCCATCGATTGAGTTGGCGACTATTATCGGTGATAACAGTGCCATCAATCTCTTTAAGAGGAGCTGTCTTCTTTTGTACAGGGCCTAGGGCCGTCTTAATCCCAACATAAACACCACGGAAGTTGCCTATGGATGCGCAGTCTTGGATACTTTTGCACAGATTTGTCCAGTAGGCATTAGCGATCTGGCGACATGTTCGCTGCAGTGATGATTTGGCTGAGCAGAACGCAGCACGAGTTGTATCGTTGGGGTTAAGACGATATTGAAGCGCAGATTGGCGTTTTGAGTCAATTAACGGCTGGAGTGTTTGTAAATTATCGGAAAACCAGTCCGGTACTTTTTTCTTAGACAATCCGAAAACCTCACTAGCTCTGTCAGTGAGGATGGCTTTAATGGACTCCCATTCCACTTCCACGGTTGCATCCACATCCCATGCCGCTACCTCGTCTTTTATCAGTGAACTAAAAGCTTCCACTAGTTCAGGGTCTTTAATTTTGGTGACATCTAACTTATTCTTTCCTGGAGTTTTTGACGAGTGAATTTTCTTGGCGGATAAGTTAACCTTGCAGACAACTAAGGAGTGGTCAGTGTCGCATTGTGCACTGTGAAAGGACCTTGTGTGAATAATTTCCTTAAGGTTGCTCTTTTTGGTCAGAATCAAGTCCAGTTGGTGCCAGTGACCAGACCGGGGATGTTTCCATGAGACTTTACGCACCGCTTTGCCTTTAAAATAGGTATTGGTAACACACAGGAAGTAGTTTGTACAGAATTCCAACAGTCTTGGACCGTTTTCGTTCTGTTTTCCCACTCCGTGACTGCCGAGACAAGCGGGCCAAGCGGTGTTGTCTTGCCCAACACGGGCATTAAAGTCACCCAGAAGATAAAGTCGATCCCCTGCCGGCACGCTGCGCACTACAGAGCTCAGATCATCATAGAAGGCGTCTTTAGACTCTGTCGTCGAGGTGAGTGTCGGAGCATAGGCGGAAATGAGGGTAATAAAACCACTTTTTGTGTGAAGTCGTAAGACCATAATGCGTTCCGAAACACCTCGAGGTGATTCAATAGACTTGATGAGACTATTGTGAACGGCAAAGCCCACACCGTGCTCGCGACGTTCACTGGAGCTCTTGCCTTTCCAGAAGAAGGTGTAATTGAGTTCCCGCAGAGAGCCCTCGTCAGGAAGCCTGGTTTCTTGTAACGCACAGATGGATATTTTAAGACGCGCTAGTTCCAGATCCACAACAGCTGTTTTACGCAGTTCTTGTGCGAACTCAGAAATCTCCAAGTTCTCCAGGAGACCTGTCCTTAATGTTCGGACATTCCATGAACTAAAGCGCATGGAGTTGCAAGGTTTAGTGTTTCTTCTATTATGCTGTTTTATCGCGGGTGTAATAATAACACAGCATCGATTTCAGGGCTAGCCCTGTGCTCCCAACACCCTAGAGGAACAGCGACGCCGGGACGGACCAGTACCTTATTGCCTGGGGGCTGCCCAGGTTAAGCGGGCGGTAACAGGTCAGTGGGCCTACGATGGACCCTCCCACTGTCGGGAGTGACCCCTGGCACCCTCGCTCACGTCCATATGCGCGGGCTTATAACCGGTCACTGCCACTCCCCGTGTTGTTTTCCTCGCCGCATAGCGGCGGGGGTGAAGTGTCCTCTTCACAGACGCTGCATCGCCTGGGACGCTATAAGATGGCGCAGGGTTGCCCAAGACCTACGCCACCCTCTCGACCTCGCTGGCTGTATCCGCAGGAAAGGCAAGCCGATACGTGCGGAACCAGGTCGGTTGCAGGTGACTGCCGCATATTTCAGGCTAGACCCTACTTGCGCCTGACGGAGACACCAGTTCCGGGTTTAATTTTGGAGTTTTCCTTCTCCTAGACGGTTGCAAGCCAATGCTAGGAGGCCGTCTCCCCCGCTGCTTGGTTGGGAGCTGCTTATTTAATTCGCAGCTAATCTCTATATCTAGAGGCTATCCACTATTCACCACCTGTGACCCCGTCGGTAGCTTGCAGCACAGCCTCGACATGTCGATGGTTACATTATTCACGACATAATTATATTGAATGAAATAATTAATAAGTGGGAGAATAATTCAGACCGTGTATGATCAGTTGATCACATTATTCATGATGTTTGAATTTGATTGAATGAATGAATAAGTAGTGCGAGCACTAAATGGGAGTTTTCAGAAAAAAATATGAAAAAGTATTTTTTGTCAGTCATTATGTGCGTACAAATTACAATTTCAATACAATTTTATTCATCAACCAAGACAAAATGTCAGGATTTGTGAGTATTAGAATTAGGTCTTCAGCTTCTATTTTAGTAAAAACCCGAGTAATTCACCGTAGGTTTGCGTTTCCTTTAAGGCGACTGGGCAGAAATTGCTGAAGGTATTCATCCATTCTAGTCTACATGATCTAGATAAGTGGGTACCTAGCCCGATCCGCTATGATTGCGACTGTCGACTTGCGGAGAGGTACTTAGACGAGACGAGATGCAATTTTAATTCTGCATTTTCTCAAGTATTTTAATACATAAGTACACGGTGAAATAAAAAGGAGCGTTCACACTTTACATAGTGACTTGAGGTCATATTTAATGAACAAGATTTATTGTGGCACCAATGCTGAAATCGCAAAAAATATTTTGTCTGTTTCTTACATTTCGACTGTCATGATGCCGATCATTTCTATGGAACAGCCAATTTTTTTTTACGATTTCCATTGGTCCCATAATACTGTTGTTCATTATTATGTCCTCAAAAGTCACTTTGCAAAGTTTGAACGGGATTTTTTATTTCACCCTGTATAGTGAAAGCACACCTCGGACACTGGCGATCAAATATATGAAAGAGGCGCGTTCCTAGCACAGTCTAAGCTCGTGTAGGTGAACGCGTACTATGCTTCTATGTGTGAAATATGACAGGTCGACTGTTCGCGTTTTTGACAGGCGGTAACTGTGGGGTAACTAACACTTTCAGCGGGGGAGTGGTCACACTGTACGATAGTACTCTTTATTATACTGTGGTGAAAGTGGATTTGATATAATTAGGTATATTTCATTAGTAGCCCACTTTTTAACGCAAGCTTCTGAGTTTGGTCAAAATAAATAAGTTGGTACATAATTACATAATGACGTATTGGCGACCATATTCAGATTTAAAAATTTGTTAGGATTTTGTGCTGGTTTTGATATGCCTTTTAATGATCACCCACATTGATGCACGCAATGCTTAATAAGTAAAAGTTGTGGTGTCCATGGTATATCCGCGTTACAGGAGTTATATACTTCAATTAAATGGCCTGTATGACTTATGTGGCAATTGATACCTACTTGACCTGATTACCTATCAGAGTTATTTATCTACCTAAATAAATAAAAAGGTGAGAGAGAAAGTATGTATGAAGCCTTCTTGAGCTTACCGTGGGCCTCAGTCAATCTGTGTAAGAATGTCCTATAATATTTATTTATTTATGTATAAAATTTAAGAAATTTCGGAGACTAAATTATAGAGGTAGATTTTAGATAACGTTTTTGCACATACGTCTTTAATAGTTATTTGTTTTACAAGGGCGCAAAGTTGTTGTTTAAGAGGATACGGTAGCGAAAATGCTAAAATGTAAAGGAGCCCCCCTTTCAACTTGGGAATTTTAGTTAAATATACAAGTGTTATTAACTAGATTTATCGAAAAAAAATTGTCCATTAAGAACAACTCAGTCAAAAAATATTTCAAAAAAATCTTTAAAATCGAGGTTCCGCTCTCGACTCTTTCCTCCTTCAAAACTTAATCAATCGGAACGAAATTTGAGAATCTGAATAACAATGAAATAATCTATGTCGGACCGTTTCGCTTTTTTGGTTAATTGTTACCAATCTTGAGTATCACACCTTTTTTTGCGCCACAATGAAAAAGGCCGTTTTTGGAATTTTTTGATTGGCTCTAGAATCTTTAAAAAGCAGAATATCAAAAAAATCAAAACGGTCCGACACAGATAAAAATAATAACAATCTGTATTGAAAAAATCATTGCTCTATCTTCAAAAACCAGGGAGGAAATAGTCGAGAGCGTTTGTATGAAAAATTGACCCCTACCGTATCGTCTTAACCGCACGTGCCAATATTGAAGCCCAAGCAAGCGAAAGATTCCAATATTGTGACAAAAAGTGGAATCTTGAGCGTTGCGAGGGTTTCAAGGCACGAAGGTTAAACAAACTTTGCCACCGAGTGAAACACAAAATTTTTCACCACACCAACACGAACAAAATACTGACTATAAAACATCAAACTAAATCAAATCTATCAATTTATTCAATATTTATAATTCAAAATCATCATTTATAGGTAATTTCTACCAGTCAGCTCAAGATGTCAAGGTAAAATTTGTATGAAATTACTTTGCACTCTTGTGGATAAAATGCAATTTTGCTATCTGTTTTCGAATAGCAACGTAAGCCTTTATCAGTTGGTGTGGTGAAAAATACTTAACTTCGAAAAATGTAGTCTTCGAATGCAGTCTCAAGTTGTCCTCAGAGTTCAAATGCAATACAAATTTAATCTCCGGAAGATGGAGCGATTTCCCCTAAGATAACCGTAAGCACACCTCTTCTCGATTAATCTGTGGACCGGATATTACAATGCGAACGGCTTCCCGTCCCGAGTTATGAATTTCAATCAAACTCTTATTGACTTCATAGTAAAGTTAACCTAAAAAGGGAAAGATGGAAATCTTGAAAAGTTGAGGTCCCCGTAAGATAGTAGGTACCGTACCTACATAGGGTGTTTGGAAATGGCAGAGAATTGGTTATTTATTAAAGGGTTGTTGGTTTTGATCAGTCTAGCAATAGGTAAGGAAACAAGTAAGATTGAAGGTTTTGCTTGCTGCATGGGTAGCTAGGAAGCCGTCGTAGTGTTTCTTTATACGGAGCATTTTTCATTTTATCCCTCAAGAAAATAGTTATTTGTTATACAAGGGGGCAAAGTTGTATTTTAACGCCGAGTGTGGAATTGAAAAACGAGCAAGTGAAAGGATTCTATAGTTGAACCACGAGCGAAGCGAGTGATTCGAAAATAGAATCCTGAACTTGCGAGTTTTTTAACACACGAGAAGTAAAATACATTTGCACCCGAGTGTAACACAAAACTTTTCCCCTCACTACAGCGAGGAAACTACAACGCAAAAAATGCGTTTATCACTGCTTCCAGTAGTTCCACAGGTGGTAAATCATCGTCATCACTAGATTAACCCACTTTTATCAATTTCAAAGCAGGAAATTTGCCTATATTGAAGGTCAAATTACTTTACCCACTAGTGGATAAAATGCGTTTTTACCCGCTGGTATTAAAGGACAAAACACGTGTTTCCGAGCTAGTGAGGGGAAAAAGTCTTCAATCTTATGCACTACTCGAACCCATTGGATTTTGACTCATATAATTAGGAGATTAAAATTGTAAAAGACTGATCAGTGTCCTCGTCTATCCGAATATTCATCAAAGGTTAAGGCGATCTTAACGGAAGAGTTATACATATGTGATGTTAATGCTCATGTATAGTAGGTAGGTATAATATATTTTTACCACACCAACACGAATAAAATATCCAGCAATCTATTCAATATTTATGATTAAAAATAATTATTTGTAGGTAAATTCTAACAGCCAGCTCAAGGCATCAAGTTAAAATTCTTATGAAATTACTTTGCACTCTTGTGGATAAAATGCAATTTTGCTATCCGTTTTCGAATAGCAAAATTGATCTTTACCAGTTGGTGTGGTGAAATATATTTTGTTGTTTTCCATAAGCTTCCGTGCACTGTCTGTAAAATTATGAATACGGTTGCACTCGAAACTTCATTTAGCCCAAATTGCGAACTGCTGTGGTGTGCAAACGAGTTTCGTAATTTCAACTTGCGCGGACATGGAAACGCAGGCTGTTTAAATGAGATTTCCCTATGCATTACTGTTTCAAATTATTGTTTATTATCATTGTTTAAGATACCTGCACGCTGCCTGATTTTGCTCTCTTAATGACAAGGGAAAAACTGTCCGTCTATAAAATTAGGCAAAGGAATTTACGTCTAATCGGTACCTTTAAATACCTAAATAGGTATTTTGTGGAATATAGACATTTGTCATGAGTGAGTGATCTAAGTAATATACCTGCGAACCTTTAAGGGTTATTTAAGAAAAAACTGATTTGAAGAGAAAGATGTTGACTATACCTACGACACTCCTATACCTATAGATTACGACAACCGCTTACCGTACGACATCCTGTGTACTTGTACATTAGTACCTTATATGCCCCCGATTTGGCATTAAAAAGCCCTGCCTCTTTTCCAAATCCTCCCAAAAAAAGTATAATAAGTAGATAGGCATTCGGATTCTGAGCAATCGATTAAATTATTCAGCAGTTACGAGCGTTTTGTACCGATTTGCATAGAAACGAGATCAGCCAGGACAGAAGTCACAAGTCGCGACTGAGCCGAGATCCCGGTTATGCCGAGATTGGTACGAGCCTGCCTAATGCCCTGAAGAGAGAAATTTAATTTTCTACACGATGGAACTTTTCATTACAGTCGGCTAGGTGCAAGTGGTTTGAATTGCCGGGCCGAGGCACAGATCCAGTATTGTTATGCAGCTCTTATTCGTTTAAGTATAATTTATTCGGACGGAGAAGCGCCGAGATCGAGATTGAAAGGAAGCGGCGTGTTGTGTATGAAAAAACTTAGGTATATTAACCGTAGTGGGACTGGGATGTTTTCTGCCTTCCACCTGAGAAACGGGAGCTATACCTACCTACCTGTTTCAATTTGAAGAAATGATTTTTTTGTTTTTTCTTCATATGTTCAACCTAAGTTTTTTTTATAAAATTTCATAGGAATTATGAAATGAAACTGTAAAAATATTACTTAGGTAATTTTATTTACAAAATACTTAGAAACTAGATAAATCACAATTTAAATATTAACTGCTAGTGTCACACACGAAACATTATCACAGTTTCAAATGTATAAAATATTTTTATAGATAGATGTCCGCAGCGTACTGCAGTGTTCGCGGCAGGCCTTCTGGATGCACCTTAATGCTAATAACAGTAATAACTTAACAAGTACCTAATAAACTTATGGCGCGAAGAGTTGGTCAAAAGGCACATTAGAATAAAGCTTGTTTATGACCTCGTGGACCTTGCTGGCTACTGCCTGCGTGTATGGAGGACCCAGCTGCTTGATTAGGTCTTTCCAGTTGTCATTCATCACCTGGTTTATCGTTTTTCCTGTAAACAAAAGAAATATGTAAGTACCTATTGTTATTTATAATCATTCAGTATGTATAAATCACTCAAGTACCTATGTAATTAGCTGTTGCATTAATAATGTAGTACTACACCTATATATAAAGATAGTAAATACCTATAAATAAGTTTTATTTTATCGTCTAACTAAACCTAGCTACGTGCTATCTTCTAGGTTTTCAAAATCTGTATGATGGAAGCAAAGCAATATAGTACATACGTACATAGAAGAGTGTATGCGCAGCTCCTGGGAATATAATAATGTTCCAATGCTCTTATTTAAAGGTGCTAGTAACTAATGAATAAAATTCAAATAATTTGCGCCGTAGCTAACGAAACATAGCGATTTCGCCCGATCGGATGTTTATCCGTTGGAGTCCTTTACTTTTTTATATTAAAGGAACTTTACTTTATCGCACTTACCGATAGTTTCACCACCCGGTAAGTTGGTAAGATGGAAAATCACACGCCCGTACTGCTCAGTTTGCTTGGTGTCGTATGTCTCGAGATGTTCCACTCCGTTGGCGTCCTTTACTTTTCGGAGCTTGTACTTGATCACGACGTTGGTATCCACTGGAACAAAATTTAATAAGGAGGTAACAATTTGAGGCGAAGCCGAAAATTGTTATTAAGATGCCACGAGTATTTTTTGACTCAGTTAAACACCGTTGCATACAATAGTTTTTCTACGATCATGCACTTAGTTTTTAATAGTTTTCTTGAATAACTTTCGTGAAATTCACACTGTTTCCTGTATTTTGACGCAAAGGTTTGCACTGTCAGCTCATCTGCCCAAAGCCATCCCGCGCACGTGCGCAGTATCGTTATAACAATGCGTTGTCATGGTTACAGAGCCAAACAATGCGTTTTTAGTTTTTTCGATACTGCGCGCGTGCGCGGAAAGCTGGCGACGACCCTGTAAATGACTAATAACAGTTCGAGAGTAGAAAAACTATTTTTGTCAAACATGCAATGAAAATATTTTCATCACGTTTTAGGCGGAGCTACGCGAAAGAATTATAAAGGGCTAAAGGGATTTCAAATAAAAATTGAGCGTCGAGCCGGATTTTTTTACAGACAAAAGCGACATCTAGGTATTTAATAGTCATAAAAATAACTATAAGGGCTGATACAGACGGGGTGCAATGCAACCCGAATGCAAATTGTATATGTATAATACAGAGCCTAAGCAATAAATACGTTAGATAGATATATAGAATACTCTTTATTTGCACACCTTAGCAAAAGGTACAGAAAAAATATATAGTGGAGACAAAACAAATGATTGATTGGTGGACACGTTTGGTGGGGTGGATAAGTTTTTGTGGGTTTTGACATTTCAATTGATTTTTTCTTTATTTGTTTTCTATTGAGATAAGAACTACCATTTTATGTATTTACGCCACGAATTCATATATGATTCAGAATAATGATTTGCACGATTACTAATTTCTTTAAAATCAAGTACTTAGATAATTATTTGTCTTTGAAATTTTTTGTGCAGGGAAAATAAATAAAAACTGAAAAATAGAAATGACAACCAAAAGTATAAATTTTATACCATTGGTTGCCATTTGCTTTTATACTATAAAAGCAAATTTAAAAGGAGAATGGTAATTAAAATATGCACGACTATTAGATTTAATAAAAAAGTACCCATACAACTTAATAATAAGTTTTATTTACGGGCTTGGCACGAACGTCGGAGGCCGATTGCTGTTGGCATTAAACCTAACTAAAGTGTCTCTTTGCGCTTTAGGCAGATTCATGCTAATAAGTATTCATCTTTTTTTAGGAATGTGGGTCAAGAAAATGTAGACTGAATATTAGTATTACATTGCAACTAGCCGTAAAACCTGTTTCATGGTAATCTCAAGATTTTTAGTGTTAGGAATTTATTATTTATTTAATACCCTTGAATTGCCTACAAACGTTTCATTTGTTTATTAAATAAGTCCAACAGTTTGATAAAAACACTTAAATAAAAATTCCATACAATAAATATCATAACTAGGCAATTAAAAAGAAAACTAAAAATCTAAGTCTAAAGAGGCCCCTGAGGCATAGTGCCCAAGATGCTGGCAGCATTTCCTCGCTGAATTGCAATACTTATACGTTGAGCGAGGAAGCCGCCAGCTCTTTTGTCCCCCGTAGAATCAGTCAGCCGCTTCGCCAAGTCCTTGTATAAAATCTGGGCGCCCGGGCCCCACGGACCGAGGGCCTCGACGCCAAAAGCAACAAAGTTGTAATTGGCGTCGAGACCTCCGTATTTGCGTCTTTTATGTGTCTCCGCACCCTCTGCAGCCGCGCCCGCTTTCTTTGTGGTACCGTGAAGATGAGACGGGGCCAGTGTGTCCACACAGGTTGCATCCTACACCAGCACTCGTCCCATCCTCCACGGTATCAGCGACATTCCGTCGGGTCTCTTACCATTATACCGCGCTATACCGACTGGCTCTAATATTGCGGGCACGTTTACAGAGGTAAGAGACCGTCGGATAATGTCGTTGAGCGCGGCGTGACGCGATAAACGCCCCGCACTTCGCTGGCAAGAAAGGCCGTGCGTGGCGCCCCAGTCTCCACGTCGCTCCCGCAGTGGCATTTATGCGATGCACAAATTACAGCCCCTACCTGCAGCCCGACCGCCACTTATTTAATTAGGTTATAAGACTTATAAGTTGGTGGCAAACCCTTTTTGCCCTAGTGTGGTCAGTCATGTGGAAAGTCAAACCACTATAAGTGTGCAACAATTTTGACAGCCTCACTGGTGCAACTGTTGACGTTTACTTAACCCTTACAGAGGCAGGGCTATCAAAATTGATGCAAACTTATTGTGGGTGGGCTTTAGATAGGTATTATTATGCAAAAGTACCTACGCACCTAACCTTTTTTTTAATCTAGGTCATTAAGGCCGATAGTCCACTATCATATGTTTATCATAGAAATTTAGGTCTGTATGCCTCCCTTTTTCTCTAGCGTGAAGAAAAAAGACGGCATGTAGCCTATGATCATATTTCTATGATAAATATATGATAGTGAACTATCGGCCTAAGTGTCAATAGTGTCAGTACCGGCTGGCTGAATGCGCCAGGAGCGCCATAGAAAAAGTGTCAGTACTTACAGCATTTCACAGATATTTTCCCATTTCCTTTGACAGGTATGAGGACGATAGCACCATCCGTCTCGTAGTCACCCACGAAAGTCATGTTGCCAAACAGCTTCATGGATCCGGTGTTTTTCTCCAAGTTGAATCTGCAAAGAGAAACAACCTTTTTATGTCTTGTAAGGGTATCGCTTTAATTTTCAACAACAGCCGGGCTAGCACATGAGAGGCTTGCCAATATATCGTAAGATAGACTAAACGTACCTCATTAGCTCACAAATAAAGTTAGCATAAGATGGGTTAGGTACAGTCAACAACACAGCTGTGTATACAGACAAAGTGCCAAAAATATGTATACAGAACTTTATTGCCTGTACATAAAGGTGTGTATTGTAAGAGAGTCGGCCTATCAGTGGAGAGCATCCAAACATTTAAACAACGCTTTGAATCAATATTTTTTTATATTTTAGGAGCTAAGTACAACCGTTCACTCTCAATCGCTGCTTCTATATGAATGACCCATTGAAGTGTCTGTTTTCCTTGACGTTCTTATACTGTTCCAATTTTAAATCAGGGACTGCCAGTCAGCGACCATGACTGCTGTAAAAGGTTTCATTCTGAATGCGAAACCTCTTACATATCCCTCCCCCTTATGTTAGAAGCAGCCATTGTTCACAATACTACACCCTATCCTATCCTATTCTACCCTAACTACCGGTTGGCCCTACCTAAGCCAGGCCCCCCTACACACAAAAAAAAAAAAAAAAAAAAAAAAAAAAAATCTCCTAACACCCAATAGTGACAGCCTCATTCAAGGTAGCCAACATCTAACGCTCTTTGCGTGGTTGCCTAGTCCACGGTTGAGACCGCCATAATTTGGATAGTTGGACTATAGCCAAGGTCCTCGCAAATTAGTCAGATATGGACTATGGTTAGGAAAACCAATGGCAAAAACCTAACCCCTGCCCATCGACTAAACCCTTTTATTTTGAACTTTCTGACAGCTAATTGTCTGTGGCCATGACTAGATGACATTGACATGACAGCTGTTAGCAAATTCACCTAACTTCAAGTAAAAAAACAAGGCAAAACGTTTATTTCACATGAAAAAACATAATAAATTTTGAAGATGCCGATTCTTGTTGGCGGTGGCGTTGAAGTGGGGGCTTCTCATGGCCGCCAATCTTCCCGCCGCGCCGGTTGCGAAGTGAAGTGGAGCCCGATCGGCTCATGAAGATTGCTGCAGCTGCAGTGCGCTGCACGTTGGTGATGACGACGAAGTGGGGGTTGCATATGACCGCCAGCCATCTCGCCACACCGTGAACAGCTGGATCAACTGGTCATCTAGTCGGCCTTGTCTTGATACATGTAAAAGAAATGTGTATGAACATTGTTCTTTGTAGTCAGGAAATTATAAGGGTGTTGTGACGTATTACTCTATAACTTTAAACAATTATATCTATTTATTAAATATTTACAGTTTGGGGTGTGTTTTATTCCACAGTTTACATGTTTTTATATAACTTAACCTTACTGGTAGCTATAGGAAAACATTATGGAATAAATTTGAGCAATCAGTTATCAATAATTGTATAATAAATTAATAAATAAATTTCCCAAACCATGTACTGCACTCCACTATTCAAAATGCACTCTGAGCATTGGCTACTATGTACAAAATTAACCTTTTCAACACCATATGCAATTGCAAATTTTCTGTCAATTGTTATTTTACTTTATTATTTTAGCTTATTATTTTTTTATTTCTAATTCAATGTATGCGGTTGAAAAGACTAAAATTAACTTACGATGGATTACTAATGACCTATAACCTAAACCTAACCTATGGACCTAGGATAGAATTTCTTAAGTTTATCTATATGTACAATTTCTTTTCTAGCCTTTCCTTTTGACGATAGACGCTGAATGATATAGTTAACTTCAGTTAGCTTTTGGATTATTCTATAAGGGCCTTTGTACAGTCTACAAAGTTTAAGACTTCGTCCTGTTATACGTCTAGGTTTTAATACCATAACCAGGTCATTTTGGGCAAATTGCGTAAATTTAGTTTTTTTATCGTAGTATATCTTTTGCTTCGCTTGAACTTTAGCGATTCTTGCCGCTGCCAACTTCTGTAAGTCTTTTATATGGTTCGCTTTGTCTTCTAAGGTATGAGTTTCTCCCTCCTTAATATTGAGCTCCATATCCATGCTTAAGCATGGTTCTCTGCCATAAACTATGTTATACGGTGACAGTCCTGTCGATGATTGTACCGAAGCATTGTAAGAAAATATGATTTTTGGCAGATACACTGACCAATCCTTTTGATTGTCTTGGACATATTTTGACAAAGATATATTCAGAGTCTTAAAAAGCCTCTCAATTAACCCATTCGCTTTTGGATTAAATGCAGTCGTATGGCGAAGCTTAGCACCATAATCTTCTACTGTTCTTTGCACTACTTTTGATGTAAACACCGAGCCTTGATCTGTAAGAATAGATTTAACTCCGCCTAGATTGCAGAAAATGTATTCAATAAGGAACTGGGATATAACATCAGCTGTTACTCTAGGAACGGCTTTGCATATTGCATATTTACTGAGGTATTCTATTGCTCCAATTACATAACGATGGCCTTCATTGGATTTGCAGAATGGGCCTAATATATCTAATGCCACCTGTTGGCCAAAATTATTCACCTTCACATTCACGAGTGGAGCTTTTGTATGTTTCATATTTTTCTCTTGGCATTTTATGCATGATTTAATATAGTTGTCTATTTTCTTCTCCGCGTTTTCAATGTAGTAGCGTAGTTTGAATTTCTTCAGTGTTTTGAATAAGCCAAAATGTGCACCGCCCCATGCGTTGTCATGCAACTCCTGCATACAATCTGAAAATAAATTCTCAGGTAGTACTACAACATCACGTAGAGTGTTGTCGACCCATGTTTTCTTACATAATAATCCATTTTTTACATGATAGGTCTTGTAATGTCTTTCACCGTTCATTTTCTTTAAAATATTTTTACAAAACATATCTTCTTGTTGTTTTTGTTCTATGTCGCTTTTTCGAAAACTATATAGGCACAAGCCGTCTGGTTGCTCTGTGGGCTTTTCCTGCGTGTCATCATAAAGTGGATTCCGACTAAGGAAATCTGCATGAATATTATCTTTGCCCTTGCAATATACAATTTTGAAGTTCCATGGTTGTATAGCTAATGCCCATCTTGCTAAACGTCCATTCATGTCTCTGCGGGTGCGAAGCCATACCAATGCTTTGTGGTCTGTTACCACTTCAAACTCTAAGCCCCATAAATATTGTTTAAAGTATGTTATTGCCCATATTAAGCCGAGGCATTCTTTTTCAGTAATGGCATATCGTTTCTCTGCTTCACTAAGCTTTCTTGATGCAAATGCTACTGGTCTTAGTTGAGATGTTCCTTGCATGAGGCAGCATCCTAATGCTTGATCTGATGCATCAACATATAGTCTGGTAATTATGTCGTCGTCTGATGAAAAATAACTTAATATAGGAGCTTGACATATTCTTTTCTTCATTTCTTCGAACGCAGTTTGTGCCTCGGCTGTCCATACAAACTTTTTGTTTTTCTTTGTTAGTTCCGTAAGTGGTAACGTCACTTGGGCAAATCCTGATATAAATTTCCTATAGTATGAAAACAGTCCCAATGTCGATCTCAGTTCTTTCAAGTTTCTTGGTGGTTTTGCTTCTCGCATTGCTTTGACCCTTTCCTCTACCGGTTCAATTCCTTGTGCAGATACAGTATGTCCGAGGATTGTTAATTTCGTATAGCCGATCTTGCATTTTGTTGGCTTCAGTGTAAGATTTGCCTTTTGAAACTTCCTTAGCACTTGTTCTAAGGCCAATAGGAATTCTTTGAAGGTTTTTGCATACACTATTATGTTGTCTACATAAACCAGTACTGATTTGTATTTTAGCTCTGCTAGTACTGTATCCATAGCTCGCTGAAATACCGCCTGCGACGTCTTCAGGCCGAAAGGAAGAGTTTTGAAGGAATATAACCCTGACTGAGTAATAAAACTTGTTTTTTCTTTTCCTTTTCCAAGTCTTAATTGCCAATAACCAGAATTGAGGTCTAATTCTGCGAAATATCTTGCTCCTTCTAGGCATGCAAGTAGTTCCTCAATCTTTGGTATTGGGTAAGCATCGGCTTTTATTTTCTTATTTAACGCCCTGAAATCGATGCAAAAACGTGGTTTTCCATCCGATTTTTCTACAATCACGACTGGTGAAGAATACGGACTTTGTGATCGTTCAATAATGTCATTTTTTAACATTTCTTGCACTTGTTCTTCAATTAATTCTCTTTGTTTCGCTGAAGTCCTGTAAGGTGGTCTGTGGACCGGGATTTCATCTGTAGTCTCAATGTCGATTAAATAACCATTGTAGGCTCCTAGATTTGATGCACAGTAAGCAAATCTATCTTCATAATTGTGTAGCAAGCTCTTGAGTTGTTGGATTTGGGTATGTGTTAAATTTTCATTTACCTTTATGGAGTTGATGTCTTCCGTAATACTAAATAATTCTCTGTGTTGGTTTAATTGAAGATCGCCATCCTTGATTATGGGTATGTCCCCTGATTTCTGGATGATGACAGCGTTTACTGAAGTATCCTTTGTTGGCGATTCGTTATTTGTTTGAGAAAGCCATATTTCGATTTCTTGACGGCGTAATAGTGGTGAAGCAAACTTATTTAGTAATATTGCTTGTCCCGTTTCGTAATTAATATCTGCCTTGTAATCTTCTGCGAAGTCAGTACCCAAAATGAACTGGTCACGTGGTAAGTTCAATACCTGAAATGTATATGTAAAAACTGCGCTTCCAAAAACGATATTTAGCCTTATAGTTCCTAATGGTTGAAGGAGCGCGTTATTTACTAATGTTAATAACGTATTACTTTCGTTATTATATTTTAAGTTTAATTTATTAATTATTGATAAACTTATGCATGAAGCCTCGGCTCCGGTATCCATTAGCGCTAAATAATTCCTGCTATAAAATGATATTAACGTATAACCAGTTAGTCTGGATTTGCCTGTATGTATGTCGGAGCGTAGGGCATTCAACGGCGCGGTGCTCCGTTGCCACGTCGCTGGTCGTCGTTTGGGTTTTCGTTTCTTGACTGCCGCGGTGTGAATCCACCTCTCGGAGATTGCCCCTGTGGCTGGTATCGGCCCCTGCCGCCGTAGTATTGGCTGCGATATTGTGGTTGACGTAAGGTTGAGTCTCTGAAATTATAACGAGTTTGGGTACCACGCATTGGCGTTATGTGTGGGTCGGGAATCTGACTTTCATTTGCGTTGCTTGCTGACGTTGTTGTTGGTGGAATTGGCGATGGTATTGGTGTATGATATGATGGAGCTGACGTTGACGCAATTGGCGTTGACGCCCCTGTTATTGTATAGGAGCTACATAGTGTTTCCTTATCAGGTATTGTGGTTGGCAATGAAATTGAAACACTTTCAGTGAGTGGTATATTTAACTGAGGGGATTTGTCGGCTTCAAAAATGTCTACGTATTGCCAAACTGCTTTCCGCAAATCCTCTTTTGTTTGTGCCTGTATTGTCGCAAAATACATTTTGTATTTCTCACTGGTATTTCTCTGGAAGTGTTTTATAAATGTCTCATTGTTTATGCCCGTCGCTTTGGTGGCTAAAGCATCCAGAGCATAGTAATAGTCTAACGGCGACTCATGAGGTGCTTGTGTTCTATAATAAAATGCCTGTGCATAATTGACGCGTGATGGAAATTCCTTTTTGAGCTTGTCATATATGTCATCAAGGGATGCAAAGTTGTTGAAATTTGCTTTGTAAAATTGCAAAGCTGGTCCGCTTAAATATGCCGCAATTGCATACTTATTTTGTTCCTCCTTATATTTTTTTACTTGAGAAACAATTTTGTACTGGATGATGAAATCTTCAACGTCCGTTGTTCCGTTGAATTTTTCCAATTCCATGTTAATGTCTATTTTGCACAGCTATGTTCTAACTACTGAATGGGTGACACTGAATATTAGATAATAAGAAATATATCACCCGGAATAGCTCTTCGTATCGGCGACGATGGTCACTTTGTTTTCCTTCTTCTTAAAGCGCGTTTGTCTTATCGCTTGGCATGCGCTTCCTCGCGCTGTGAGGTCGGGGTTCGTTGTCTGAAAACTCTGAAACCGAAACTAGGGGAAACTTTCAGACGTTAGTGCCTCCACCATGTAAGAGAGTCGGCCTATCAGTGGAGAGCATCCAAACATTTAAACAACGCTTTGAATCAATATTTTTTTATATTTTAGGAGCTAAGTACAACCGTTCACTCTCAATCGCTGCTTCTATATGAATGACCCATTGAAGTGTCTGTTTTCCTTGACGTTCTTATACTGTTCCAATTTTAAATCAGGGACTGCCAGTCAGCGACCATGACTGCTGTAAAAGGTTTCATTCTGAATGCGAAACCTCTTACAGTATACATATTTTTGGCACTTTGTCTGTATACACAGCTGTGTTGTTGACTGTACTACGGGTAGACTTATGTTGGCCACAGAATAGATAACAGTACCTACTGCGGAAGACTCACTGTATTTACACCTATTACCTCCCTACTTCAAAAACCTTGAAGACGCGTCTCTCCTGTGCTAGATCCACGGATATTATTTGTGGTTCACTATCTTAGTCCCCGTTGAAGAAGATATACAACTTTTAAACAAGAAAGATAAACAAAGTATGACGCACACCGTGGATACTGGTTTATATTAGTGATACAGAAAAGTCCACTAAAAAATAGGCTGTCGTCAAGAATCTGTCTACAAAACTTGTTTGCTATAAAATAAAATATCTATTAAAACATTCAACGACATTCGAACTCTGCTGATGTGTTTGGAAGAAAGGTTGGAAGGAAGGAAGGAAGGAGGAAGGAAGAAGGAAGGAGGAAGAAAGGAAATATTGTGGTAAATATTTAAAAGAAAACTGTTCAACTGTCTTGTTTTCAAAAATAAATAATATAATGGTCCCATGGACCGTAATTTGAAACTCCAACCAACTCGCTTAGGTTAATAAAGTTGTATATTATATAAACCAACATTTTTATCGAATGCTCTGATGTGTCAATAAATGGAGTGTTATTACTACTCATTACAAATAACCGGATTGCCTTGCACGGCGACCATATACGTACATTTGCATTTCATGGTTTATTTACGAGGCGGCCTTTGGAATATTTTGACCAAAGTGTTGCACATCCGACTTACAAGGACTTTTTGTTAGCAAATGTAACTTAAGTATTTGGATTAATTATCTACCTCTACTTGCATATAATAATGATAAGATAATTAGATATTTATATTTCCAGACCCGACTCGAACTTTAATATCTTTCAAATATTAGATCTAGGTACGATATGCACCTGATCATGATGATAGTAAGGACATTTTTGTTTGAAGAAACGTCACTATTGATACGGACAGATAATATCACAATGACGTCTTATTCATCCTAGTATTAAAGCAGACTAACATTAGTGCGTAAAATACATGGTGTTAATTGATAGTGGCAATAGATATTAAAGCTATGAATAGATACGAATTGTTGTTAGTTTAGTAAAAGCTGAAACCCATTAATTATAATTAATATTTCTTTAAAAACACATACTTGACTTCACGAATCTCCATTTTCTTGAGCCCCTTCAAAACTAAGTTTTTGCTCGTAATGATGAAAGTTCCCGCATTGGCCTTAATGTCATTGAGTGGTAGAGGGTCGATGGGCTCCAGATCGAACTCCGGGATGCCCTTTCCGAACTCTGATTGGATCCTTCTAGCCTCCGCCGTGACGCAATCCGTCAGCTCGTTGGTGGGCAGGCTTCGCGAGCATGGTGTAATGTAAGATGCTGTAACAAAATGTTTGTTAAAAAAACTAGGTTTTATTACATTTGCTGACTACCTATCTAATCCAAACATATTCTAGTATTAAAGGTCTCATTTGTAATGTACAAAAGTACACAACGAATGTGAAATTAAAGTCTCAACTTAACGAAGCTTTCTTAAGCGAAATTATTGGATTATAGTTCTGCAGCTGACTGTACTATTGTCGGCCAAACGACTGCCGTTGAAAGGTTCTGTCGGAGAATCATGCGTCGGTCAAAAGTTTTTTCGGAGAGTAGTTACTCCGATGAAAAAGTCAGTCGTCAAACGTCTATCATTCGCAGTTGAAAAGTTATGTCGACGAAACGCTCATATAATAGTTATGTCGATGATCAATCCAGCGACGAAAACGCTGTAGGAGATAGATTGTAGAATCGTTGTTGAGACTACACCTCAGAAGCGTTACTTTGGTCGACATAACCATTTAATGAATTGTATAGTATTGCGGTTACGATATTTTATCAAGAAATGCATAGCATCTTTGCATACAAGCTTCGAGCAGTCAACATTCTATACCTTTTCTCCGCAGTGAACTGTACCCAATTTAGAAATGAGAGAGCCTAACCATATGTAGTCCCTTCACTCAATATTGGATTGCTAAGCGCGGCATTAAGTGAGCAATACCTATTTAGGCGCCCACGAGTCTTAGGCTGCAATCGGGTCGACAAGGGTCACCGGATTAATTTATTTCCACGCTACAAGGAAGTGCTCTGTTAGCTTCCCTCTTTGTTTCTGACCGACAAAGTGATTCCTAAATTGGAAGAGATAATAGCTCCCAAGGAAGACAGCCCTTCTGAAGTTAACGCCCTATACAAAGGAAATGACACAGCCGAAGGCGGATGGCTGAAACTTTTCTTAACCTTTTAGGATAAAGGGGCCGAGAACCTATTGAAAACGATGCTTAGGGAATACCGATAACATCATACTTATTGGCTTTTAGATGCGACAAGAGATAAATTAATAGTTACAATGTTAATGTCGTTACAAAACTGGAATTTTGCATTAAAATATAGGTATAGTTTTATGTTCTGTGGTTGTAGCTCTTGTTTCATGTTTATATGAAATCTTTTATTACAGACTTCTTAGTTATATATATTTCTTTCAAATATAATACATACAAGTGTACACACAACATTTCCGTTCAATCGCACATCGTGAAATTGGTCGTGAGATTTGATTACTGAAAGACGAGGCGGCGAACGGAAATAAAATAAATAATCGTAGATGCGGGTACTCGTATTATGCAAGGAAGACTATATACCGTACAAAATATTGCCCTATATTTTTGTATAAAAACCCGGTTAAGAAATAAACATAAAAAAATATTTTCTATAAAAAAACATGCGTCGACGAAGTACAGTTTAGATTGATATAAGAAAAAAGCTTAACGACTTACCTATTATATATTTCCAAATACTAATAATGCTACGATATATATTCGGTATCTAATACCTTCACGAAAGACCCACTAAGAGATTAATTGTATAAAAAGCTCTTTTTATCTTAAGCATACGTATATTCTAATGCACACAGTATTTTGTTGTTTATTTATGTCTGACATTGAACTAGTTGTACTATTGTGTAGTCAACGTAAAGGATCATATAACTATCATAAATTTAAAAATATCACTTACGTAAATTAGCTGCTCTTGAGCCAATTATGCAGATTACACAAAAAAATAACACCAACTTCATTTTAAACGTGTTACCCTCGCGAAAAGTTCTTGCACAATGCGTCAAAATATCACTGTTCCCCTCTTTTATGTCGACAAATCAACCGCTTATTATAAACAAATTGTGACGCCTCCTATGACGTAAATAAACAAGATTAATATTTCTCCTATTCTATAAAGAATATTCTATAATGTGTATGTTGGTTGTTATATAAAGTTCAGATCGGGCAAAAAATAGGAAAATTCTGCGAACAATTAATATAAGTTCTAAGTATTGACGTTTATACATTGAACGATATTAATAACCTCATTTAATTATGTCTCTGGCGAAAATAAGACGCAAAGCAAAAAAAAAAACAGATTAGGTACTTTATACTTACGGAAAATTTCACAAGTACCTGCATAAATATTTATATGAATTAATTACTTTAGTAGGTACCTGTTAGGATCGTAGGTAAATATTTACTTAAAGGTTAGAACTGTAATAAATAATCAACAAAAATCAATCAGAATACCGCGATGTGAGTTAATACACATGAATTAGATTCAAAATTACTCATTTACAGTCCTACTTGAATTTACAAACAAACGTTTTAGGCAAGTTCTACACAGAATTTCACGTTTAACATCCCTACTTATCGTTACCCGCCATTCACCATTTTAGATACACTTTTAACAACGGGTCGATGTACGGTTATGCAGGTAAGTACTGAATTTAGAATGCCGGTGTCGGACTTGCGTGCACAACATTGCATCTCGATGTCCCGTTGAAAGTTGTTTGGAAAGGGTCAGGGTTGACGGGTATACGTGGCTATGCTTTTGTTTACAAGTCCTCGGATTTTCAGGTTGACTGCTTGATAATTTATGGCACCAGTCACGTGTGGCAAATGAGTCAACTTCATGGAAAATGATTTAAAAGACTTTCAATGTACGGAGAAAGTGAACGGCGTTCCCTAACTCTTAGGTAATTACTTTACCAAAAATAAAAAGTACCTTCATAGTAATAAAAAATGTCTTGTATTATGAAACGTTTTTTTTTCAAGGTGTCTAAACGCATCAAAATCAAATATTGCTTAGGCCTTGTACAAGTCCGAGTCGGCACGTCTGTAAAGGCCCTCACAGTTTTTTTTTATTGCTAAAATACCTAGATGTTATGACACAAATATCTAATGCAACTTTAAAAAAAAATACATCCCGGCCTGTAACGTGTTTTCACATTATCCGATCCGATATCGGATGTAGGACCGATACCCCATACATTTATACATTTAAGCCGCAATCTTTGATTTTCGGTTTAAAGAGTATTTATTGTCTAAAGAAATTACAAAATTTCACTTATAAGACAACAATTTACTATATTATACACCGTGTTTCACTTAACACTAAAAACCTGAAAACCGTTTGTTCAGAATCGAGAGTAGAATCGATTGAGCTATATCTTGATGGGGGTAATATTTTTATTTAAATTAGTATGATTACTTATTTTTTACGTGCCTATTCTATTGTATTAGTAATACAACATTGTGTATATCGCATTGCTAGAGGTTGTTTACCTTTTTCAGTATTTAGGGGTATTAATACTGGCTGGTTACTTGGGCGATTATTTTTTCCGCTACGAGTTTGACGTTGTTTGTCAGTTTAATCTTAATGTTTATCATAAGTCATAACAAATTGAACTCGTACCTAATTACAACCTTGTCATTCTGAATATTGGGTTTAAATTTGCTTACTGCGATTACCTGTCCAATTTGAAGTTTACTGTGACAAAGCTTTAAAGTGTTTTACAATGACATCTTAGCTGTCTATTGGTAAACCTTATGTCGTTGCAGTAACGTACACAAATAAATAGTTTTATGGTTTATGATGGTAGTTAGCAATTATCTTATTGAGTGTAGAGCTAAAAGTCAAGTAGAGCTGTACAGAAATCTAAAAATTCAATTTCAAAAAAAGTAACCATCAGATTAAACGATGAATACTCTAGATGAGTTTAAAAAAATAAAAATCTGTTGGGGTGTCTGAGGTTTTGAGTGATACCGGAAACACGTTGTATATGATAAGTATGTTAGCAGTAGCAAGCATGCGTACTTATTTTATAGGTTAGTTAAATTTTGCCTTTGAAATCCTTCCGACATCCTATATCGGATCGAATAATGTGAAAACGCACTTACTTTGAAGTCTAATTTCATACCATGTTTGAGAAAATGCATTTTTCATGACATTTACGCTATCTCTATAGGTAACCTAGCAGTATCACACGCCAAAATATACATGTAGGTACAGTGAGCTGCGAAATTGCATGGAGAAATTATGAATGAATTCATTTATAAATTCGCCATGCACTTTTGCAATTCACTGTACATGATATGACACTGGTTATAACATTATTATGTAGCACACTCAATGAAGCCTATCTCACGGGAATAATTCGTGTATAGGCGAATTTTGGCATAATTGTAGGGAATGGTGTTCTAATCCACATACTCAAAGTACTGATGGGTAGGGGAGGAGCTAACGGGTGGAGGGGGGTGTAAAGGTCCCTATTTTTAGTTTTTCGCGAATAACTCTTAAATTGTGGCACATAGCAAAAAGTGTTCTGAAACACAAGTAATCTTCATAAAATTCTCTACAAAAACGTCTTATACACTTTTTATCTGGGACCAATAAATAGTTCATGAGATGTGGAAGGGAAAATATGGACAATAAAGGAATAAACTCACTTGTTTATGAACAATACGTTTATTCTTATAGAGACGCGGTAGCGTGTCAAGCCAGGTTCAAGTAACAAAAGTAGCAAGCAGCACCGTGTGTAATATTACACGAACCATTTGGAGCCACATTTGACCCCCTTCTAACTCAAAAACTATTTCACATAAACGTGTTATAATGCAACGTAAAAAGAAACCAACGCGCGTAGTAATAATAATATGAGCTATAAGCGCTCCTCAATGAGCCCGGTACTAGCAGCCCGCCCTAGTGCGTTTTCACATTATCCGATCCGATATCGGATATGGGAAGGATTTCAAAGGCAAAAATCCAAGACGGCGCCTTAAGTGTACGGGATATCGGTCCTACTTCCGATATCGGATCGGATAATGTGAAAACCTGTGAAAACGCACTTATCCCGCACGCGCGCAGCCCTTTATAAGCCACCGCGCGGCCGGCGCTCTCTCATCCCAGTCGTCCTCAAAACGTCGTCGTAAGACCGCCTCACAAGGATGGGGCGCTACCAGATACAGCCCTCAAAGCGCCAAGCGCGGAAGGGGCTACTCACACCCCAGCAGGGGTGTTGAACGACATCACAGCAGCGCTCGCTCAGTATAAATATTTTGTATTTAACGTACAATTTATTTACCACCTACTGAATGGGGATGAACTAAAAGAGACGATGGCATATTAAAGCCAGTGACAACCAACGACCCAGTGGCACCTGACTCCATTCTCAAAACTATATTTTGCCTATGCAAGACTGGGTGTGGGGTGCGATGCGGCTGCCGAAAAGCAGGAATTGCCTGCTCCAGTGTCTGTGGTGTGTGCTCGGGAGCATGCACTAACGGAGCTCCCATCGAAGTAGAGACGGAAGATGGGAATTTTATTTATCCCCTCAAAGCAATACTGGGCGGTCGCGATGCTTTGCTCGTCAAGTCAGCTACAATGTGGTCGGATCGCTGCGCGAGACATACTGAGCGAGCGCTGCTGTGATGTCGTTCAACACCCCTGCTGGGGTTTGAGTAGCCCCTTCCACGCTGGGTGCTGTGAGGGCTGTATCTGGTCGCGCCCCATCCATGTGGGGCGGTCTTATGACGAGGTTTTGAGGACGACTGGGATGAGCGAGCGCCGGCCGCGCAGTGGCTTATAAAGGGCTGCGCGCGTGCGGGATAAGTGCGTTTTCACAGGTTTTCACATTATCCGATCCGATATCGGAAGTAGGACCGATATCCCGTACACTTAAGGCGCCGTCTTGGATTTTTGCCTTTGAAATCCTTCCATCCGATTTCGGATCGGATAATGTGAAAACGCACTAAGGCGGGCTGCTAGTACCGGGCTCATTGAGGAGCGCTTATACTTAGCTCATATTTTTACTACGCGCGTTGGTTTCTTTTTACGTTGCATTATAACACGTTTATGTGAAATATTTTTTGAGTTAGAAGGGGGTCAAATGTGGCTCCAAACTACACACGGTGCTGCTTGATACTTTTGTTACTTGAACCTGGCTTGACACGCTACCGCATCTCTATAAGAATAAACGTATTGTTCATAAACAAGTGAGTTTATTCCTTTTTTCCCTTCCATACCTCATGAACGATTGGTCCCAGATAAAAAGTGTTTAAGACTTTTTTGTAGAGAATTTTATGAAGATTACTTGTGTTTCAGAACATTTTTTGCTATGTGCCACAATTTAAGAGTTATTCGCGAAAAACTAAAAAAAGGACATTTATACCCCCCTCCACCCGTTAGCTCCTCCTCTACCCATCAGTACTTTGAGTACGTGGATTAGAACACCATTCCCTACAACTGTGCAAAAATTCGCCTATACACGAATTATTTCCGCTGACGGACAGTTAAAAGTCTTCGTTAGGCGTGCTAATGCACGTGTAATACGATGTGTACCTAAAATATGAATATTTAATCAAAGTTGTATTCATTTAAGACACGATTATTATTTTTTTGATCCATATTTTGCACTATGGACTTTAGGATGAAACATAGACAGGTTCGCTTAGAAAAAACCCGTCCGTCGTGTTTTTGTCCGTTGTTGGGCCTTGCGTCGTCAACATTTCCAGGGTAAGTAGCCGAATGGCTCAAACGCTCACGATTCACGAAACGAAACGATCGCATATATCTATCTCTATTGCTCTTGCGTATTGGCGCGACAGAGCCAGACTACCTTTCGCGGCGTTTCGTTTTTGTTTCGCGTCACAGAAATGCCATTCGGCTACGGCACCAGAGGATGCCTCGTGGAGAGGCGAAACACGTGTCAAGTTTTGTATTTTTGGTGATGGTTTGATATATTTATTTTTGCGGTGAGCCCTCCCACCATGGAACATTCATTGCATGTAATAACACGCAAGTTAGTATAACGGGTCAGTACAAATTGACTCGCAGACTAGTACGTCATACATATAACATTAGATTTCCGCAAAGCAACGCCTGATTCCATCGATTATGTTTGCTTAGGCCCACTTGCACCAACCACTTAACTCAGGGTTAGTGGGATGTCATCTGTCAAATTCCATATAAAACGGTGAGTTAACCCTTGGGTTAACCCTCCATTTTCGTTGGTGCAAGTGGCCCTTAGAGGTGAACGAATGGCGAGTTAAAAATTGGTCGATTTACTAAATATATTTTTAAAAATTTACAAAATATCAAGAATGTATGTTTTACGGAAAAATATTATAAATTAGTTTTCAAAAATATTTTTCCAACATAGTATGCGTAATTCGAAATATTTACAAGTGTCACAGAACTCATGACTATAACATTTTATTTGTCGGACTATAATATTCATTTATTTATGGCAATGTTATTTAAAATAATCAATAGAATGCATGTTATATTATTACACAAATATGTATTGCCTGTGTGGTGACGGGTTAAGAATTTCACCACCCCCTTTCTTCCCGTGGGTGTCGTAGAAGGCGACTATGGGATATGGGTTAAATTGTGGTGTAGGCGAGAGGCTGGCAACCTGTCACTGCAATGCCACAGTTTCGTTTTCTTTTAACCCCTTATTTGCCAAGAGTGGCCCTGAAGCTTTAGTAGTTTCATGTGCTCTGCCTACCCCTTTATGGGATACAGGCGTGATTGTATGTATGTATGTATATGTATTACACTATAAACATTATGCATATGCGCGAAGGAGAACAAATTCACTTGTGCTGCACTCAACAGATGCTGGTGCAGCATGCGTTTTATAATTAACTTGCTTGGGGATTGTCTTATATTAAGCGGAAGTGCATTCCAGAGACGAATAACTTGTACACAGCTTGTACAGTTACGGATAGCGACTTAGCGATACATATAAAAGTTTGTCTCAATAAACAATTTTAATTTATGTAAAACACGAAAAGCGAAAAATCACATTTTTATTTGCCGTAATTTGTGTTGAAGTTTATGGGAGAGTAGATAAAATCAAAGGTGGCGGCTTCAATGTATGGGATATCGGCCCTACATCCGATATCGGATCGGATAATGTGAAAACGCACTTATGCTTAGGCCCACTTGCACCAACCACTTAACTCAGGGTTAGTGGGCTGTCATCTGTCAAATTCCATATAAAATGGTGGGTTGACCCTCCATTTTCGTTGGTGCAAGTGGCCCTTACAGGAGCAGGATTTAGAAATGTTATTCAGAATGTCAGTACTTTGATGCGCTGCTGTTTCATCCGCTACTATTGACGCTATTGCTGACTGTACCTACGTAACAGACAACGCTAAGTATAATAAAAATTAATAAATTTCCTTTTGCTTAACATGTTTATGTTAGATCACGTACTAGTCGTAAAAAGGACGTTGTAAATTTTTGTATTGGTCTGTTTCATACATTTTAGCTTATTTCCGTAACGGTACTGTTTTTTAACTTTATGACATGATAATCATATGCACAGTCAATAAAGAGTCATTGATGTTTTTATTCTAAATATCTTCAACACGTCGGTGACTACCATCATCGCATGTTTACCGGAATTAAGTCCACGTATCACTATGAATTTTAAACTAAACTTTTAATGACCTCTTTAAATAACTTCTTAGATCTTTATAGCAAAACAGCCATATAACGTATAACGGAACCCATGCACGGTCATCAAACCTATGACGAAATCATTTAAAAATTTAGTTTCAAAGTCAATGCCAAAAGTTGTAGCGCTGCTTACGAAACTTTTTAAATATTTTGGGTTTCGCAGTGGTATGAGTTTTTGCTAAAAATAGCATCAAGATTAATATTTGCGAATAAATGTTTGCTGGAATGCTTCGTCCAGAAATATTATTTCCGTACTTCGTTCAACTTGAAAAAATATAAGTGCGTAAAAACAGAAAAATATGATTCCTGTTTTCAAAAAATATATTGTATTAAAAAGGAATACATTAGGTAATACCAAAGATATATATAACTCCGTATAAGTCTAAGAAAAAAACGTACCTCAGTACCATACAGAAAAAGGTACGGTGGCCTAGACGGCATTACACCTTTGGGGTACGCTCAGCTAGATGGCGCTAATATTAATATTTGACATTTTAACACTTAAGAATATGGGGCCAAATGGTCAAAATTGAGGTCTAAAAGTTTTAAGCTTCTGCCCAGAGATGGCAGTCTATGCTCTGTGATTAAATATTTTACTTTGACAGTAACTCTCTGTTATACTCGATCCTCCTTGGTATACTTAAATAAATCATGTTGGTAAATTCTAAGGAGTCATACTTTCTCAGCCTACTTGACGATAAGTTAAGACTGCTTGACTTTCATACATACCATACCAGTAGACTATACCTATTTGAATCTTAAGTCATCGTCAATACATGGCGTGAGAAGAGTGCACCTAATCTGTTGGGAATGAGCGTGTCGAGCACTGGTACTTTTACATTACAGACTAAGCTTAATCGTTCATCGGATTAGTCGTTTCCTTACGATCTTATAAGATCTAAAAAAAAAATTGGGGGACACCTTACACAGATCAACCTAGCTCCAAACTAAACAAAGCTTGTACTATGGGTGCTGGGCGACGATATACTACTTATACATACTTATATACTTACATAGAAAACATCCTTGACTCAGGAACAAATATCTGTGCTCATCAGTCATCACACAAATAAATGCCCTTACCGGGATTCGAACCCGGGACCGCGGCTTAGCAGGCAGGGTCACTAAGCGCTAGGCCAGACCGGTCGTCAAAAAAAAATGCTATGAGTGATGGGCATCACTCGTCATCCGCATCGGGCGTGAATCCGCGACCCGCGGATGGGAATTCGAACGCTCTAAATGACGTAAATAAATTGGCAAATTTATTTTGTCCTTGGATTCTGAGGGTAAACATGTATTCTAAATTTTCCGTCCAATAAGTTAATTATATCGACCACGTTGAGTCACTATAGGTATCATAATCATAACAAACATACAAAACTAAATTTGCATATTTCATTCCTGTCTGATTCAATATAAGGATTCAACATACAGTCTTTATTGCTTTGCAGAAAGAAACTTGCATAGAGGTGTTTTTATGAAATAGGCAGCAAACTAGCAGACGAGCCGCCTGATTGGAAGCAGTTATCGCCGCTTATGGACATAAGCAACATCGGGAGAACCACTTACGCGTTGCAGACCTTTGAGAACCCTAAATACCTGCTTCTTGAAGAACCCCATATCATAACGTAAGGGAAACACTTCAAAAGGTAGCTCATTCCACAACTTGCACGTTCTGGGCAAAAACGAGCGAGAGGCCCATTTGTTCTTGGTTTGCCACGTGCTAACGTGCGTGGTTTGTCGTAGCGTTTGATGCTTGGTATACCTATTTAATTATTTATCGTATGCTCTCTCTATGCTCTCTATCTGTCAAATTAATAAAATAAATATTGAGGGGCACAACCGGTGTCTCTATATAGTTACGTATAAAACAAAAATTGAAATAGGCAAATAATTTCATAGGGTTAACTACAAAATTAGGACTAAATCAAAAACTCTCTACGCTCAGGATTCTATTTTTGAACTACTCGCTTCGCTCAGGATTCTATTTTCGAACCACTCGCTTCGCTCGTGGTTCAACCATAGAATCCATTCGCTAGCTCATAGTTCAACCCTAGAATCCATTCGCTAGTTCGTGTTGCAATTCCACACTCGGTTAAAATACAACTTTGCTCCCTTGTATAACAAATAACTATTTAAGACACCAAAAGTTTTTTTGTGCCTGTATGTTTTTTTTTATTTATCTAGATGCCAAATATAGGTATGTAGGTACATACTTATAATTTTTGTGTATTTTCCTTATTTTTTTTTCATTAAAAGTGATGACGAGGATACCCTCGTCATCACTACTACTCGGAATACTACTTATACAAGTAGTAGTGTATGATACGATTTTCGTAGCCACTCGAGTGCTTCTCACTTTCCACCTAATATGTCACTTATAAATACCTACATACTTATATTTTTTGACCATAGAGGTGATAATAGAATGTCATTTAATAACATTTATTTTATTGAGTATTTGGACCGGTGCTAGGACGTTTACCTTATCGATGATAATGAAGTACTAATCAATATATATGATGTTAACTTTCAAAATCTGTTGTTGGCAGTTGTTGCAATTCGATGTTTACCCTAGGTATTTGCACTATTTGTGTAAGGTTATGGCAGATTCATCCACAAAAATAATACTGACTTCAAAATTAATATTAAACTCTCAAATTATCCTTACCCCGATAAGTTGCAGTCAACAAACAAAAGTATAGACCTAGCTTAAAAGGAAACGCCTATGAGAAATATTCCGTCTTCTCATTTACGCACATTTGGTGCGAGCATTTGGGTAGGCTGTTAGAGAATTTATTTACGTAATATTATTTACAGTGCAGATGGCGCTTTTTGTCCCCACTATTTAGTGCGCAAAGTGGTTAATTCCTTGTCAGGTTAAAACTTCAAACGGCCATCTGTACTGAAAAACATATACACGTGCGAAAAGGAAACGATTTAAAAATACGACCGGTGAAGGAAGGCGCTTTCGTAGACAAATGTACTTTACTCCTGTTCCTAGGATTAATTGCCAAGCCGGGGCTTCCATGAACTGTAGAAGAAAGGGATAACCCAAGACAGATAATCGAATGTTCTTTTTGATAATAAAAGCGTACTCTAAGATAGTATAAAACTTAAAACCTACCTTAGGTTTTAAGGCATTTTAGCTCCAGTTTCAATACATATTTCTTCTTGTATAGTACTGCTTCATTTGCAAAAAAATATTCGTATGAATTAACGACCCTCTCCTTTTGAAGTTGGTTAAAAAGGTAAACATTGCTCACCTCGATCCACGATAATCAACTATTCACACTATTGCACTGACAGCATACCATTCAAAAACGAAACATCGTACAGATGATTAAATTATGATTGATATCGACAGCTGTATTTCTACACACGGAGACGCGATTACACATCATTTATTTTAAGTTTGAGACATGCTGCCGCTACTGTTGTGGATTACTAAACTACGAAAATTACTGTGCTGTATTTTTACCTAATGCCTATTTGGCTGTGTAATTAGAAAACATCGCAAATCCTTTATTTATTTATTAGTAGAATAGTCACAATAACATTTTTCTATCTAAACTTAAATAAAACTATTTATTGATTAATTTAATCCATATTGTACAAAGAAAATAAAACTGTGCACAAGGCGGACTTAATGCTATAGCATTAAGCATTGACATGAGGCATTCCCTACCATTCAACTTTCGGGCAAATCAGAGTAGGCAGTGCTAATATTAAATTTTAATAGTATTCAAAACAAAATAATTATCTAATTTAATTTCACAATTTATAAAACAAATATTATATATAAGAATAAACTTTTTAACGTCGTCTCACAAAGATCCTGCATAAGAAAATAAAATTATTGATAAAAGATGGAAGAACTGCGTTTGGAGTCCCTGGACTATATTTAATTTCAAACAATAATTATTAAAATTGAAGGTCACCATGTAACGCGCTGTTAATTAATAAAGTCGAATTTGGCCCTACTAGTGCAATAAAAACAAATATTATTTTCGATGCATTTAGTAACCGCTGTCGACCTTGACACAGACAACCGGTTGGATCATAAAGGTCTGTACATAAGTGTGAAAATTCGCACGGATTTTTTTGTGCTCCGTATTAAAAAAAATCTAGGATGACTTATGAGATGAATGGGATAATAAACTATTTTTTTTTACTTGGAGATGGATTTAGAAACTTAAAATGTTGTGGCCCCATTTATTTGGGGTATGAAAACATGTTCATTTAGCTTGGACTTTTACGAGTAAAACTTGATTTAGAAGTTTTTAAAACAACGTGCGATACTCGAAAAGTCATTAAAAATTTAAAATGTTAAATTCAGGTTAGTCCGTTTTCACATTTTCCGATCCGATATCTGATGTCGGAAGGATTTCAATAGAAAAAAATCCAAGATGGCGCCTGCAATGTATGAGATATTGGTCCGACATCCAATATCGGATCGGATAATGTGAAAACGCAATCAGGAAAATAAATTATGACTTACTAACATAGTTATATTATACCGCTTCTAAAATAAAGTTGTAAATATTTATTATTATTTAGTTTTTGATAAAAACTAATACCTAGGTATTTCAACACAAAAGTGTCGTTGAAAAAGCACAACATACAAGACACGTGCTTGCAGGTTGAGTTACCATTACGTAAAATGCACATTTTTTAAAAGTTCATGCAACTGAGAGCACTAGGTATATTTCATCTTTTTATATCTATTATATTTATAATATGTTTATATTGTATTTATTATATCTATTATATTTATAATGTGATTTTTTTGTATCGGAAATAGTTCGAGTCAGTGTGGACAGACCTCAACTCAATAGGTTGACGGACTGGCGCCGCTGAGCGTCTTTATTTGGCCACACGCTGTTTGAACGCAACCGTCATTGTAACCTTATGTGCAACTTCATTCAAGTACTGCCGGTTTCGACGAGCTTAATCAACATGTGTAGTAAAATTTGTAATGCTTTCTTAACTGTTACGGGGACCTAATCTAACACTTTAAGTTTAAGTACCCACTTTTGCGGGTTGAAAAGTAAATCTGATGATGCATATACAATTTGGTTCCAATTCAAGCAATGTTCGAAAAGTTTTATATACCTACCTATATGACTTTACTTTTATAATTATACAATGCATGCATTTCCACACTCGACACAGTCGAGTGTCGTGTCGAGTTCGGACACTGGCGATCAAATATATACTTAGGTATATGAAAGAGGCGCGTTCCTGGCACACATTCTAAGCTCATGTAGGTGAACGCGTGCCATGCTTGTATGAGTGAGATATGACTGTTAAATGATTCCTATGTATATGTTTTTTCTAAGTATTTGTATATTATATTAAGCCTTCTTGAGCTTACCGTGGGGCTCAGTCAATCTGTGTAAGAAAGTCCTATAATATTTATATATTTATTTATCTATTTTATTCCTACTGAACTATCACAAAACCATTGGAATTGAAATTGAAATTTCTTTGTTGCCATTGAAATCTAATTAACAAATTAACAAGAACAGAAAACTTTTTTAAGTTAAAATAACTAATCGAAATACTTAAGTAAATTTTGATTAACACGTCACCGCTAATTCTATTTTTCGAAGATTAGTCGTACGGCATTTTTGTTTATCGCACGATCGTATATAATTTCAAGTTCAAAGTCGCGCACTCGTATTGTGTGGGCGATTCTGACATAACAAATTGATGAAATTTTCATATCATTTTGATACGACTTTGAAAATGTGAAATCCGAATCGGACTGCACAGGCACAATCATTTCTGCCGGTGTAAATTTTTCTTTTAATATAAAAATTAGTAGTAATTTTTTTCGTACCACGGCGGTGGCAAACAGGTATACGGTCCGCCTGATGGAAAACGGTCACCGTAACCTATGGACGTCTGCAACTCAAGGGGTGTCATATGCGCGTTGCCCATTAGAAACTTGTACACTCCTTTTTTGAAGAACCCCATACTGTAGTTCATCGGAAATGCCTCGGCATGAGCTAATAATTATTTACTACAAGTTTCTTAAAGACGAGCATAGTAAAGTAGGCTGGTCAAGTTGTCAGGTAACTCTTTCAAACCAGTTACTTACTTACTTCTTTTAAATATTATGTAATCATTTGGTTGTCATTGTTGCTAAAATTTAAAGGTCACTTAAAATAAGAGCTAATTTACAAGACTAAAAGCAAATTGACGACCAGTCTAGCTCAGTCGGTAGTGACCCTGGCTGCTGAGCCGCGGTCCTGGGTTCGAATCTCGGTAAGGGCATCTATTTGTGTGATGAGCACAGATATTTGTACCTGAGTCATGGATGTTTTCTATGTATATAAGTATGTATTTATCTATTTAAGTATGTATATCGTCGATTAGAACCAATAGTACAAGCTTTGCTTAGTTTGAGGCTAAGTTGATCTGTGTAAGGTGTCCCAAATATTTATTTATTTATTTAAATGATTTTTTTTATTCGCATATTCATTAAATTCAAAAAGCGCTTGTAAATAAATAAGTATCCTAGGTGGGACATTTTTTTCAAAGTTGTCCACCTCACTTTTTTTTGTAACATGGGTATTTTTTACGCGATTCATACTCAGAATCGCGAGGTCTTTCTTGATAGGAGAAATAAAATGCCCCAAGATTTCCGTACATTTTTCAAACCTTTCATTTCGTTACCGCCATACAAAATGTAGGTATGAAAAAGTGGTAACGGATTGGGAAAAACCTTAGGACACTTTTTTCTCCTATTAGGCTTGAAAGAGCTCGCGATTCTGAGTGGAAACCACATAGTCAATTAGTCATATCCAAAAAAAGTGGGGTGGACAACTTTGAAAAAAATTACCCACTTTACTCGTAGGTGTAGGTATTATGATTATGAAAGCGTCTACTTCATTTAGAAGTATAATTTATTAAAAATATACTTTCATACACGTATCTAAAGTCGAATAAAATCAACAAACACATCATTAGATAGTTTTATGAAAATAACACTCTACTGAAACGGTTTGATTAAGTATTTATGGGTAACCTAACCTGATACACCTTACATCACAAATATTACTCAGGTTATCCACGCACACTTGAGGACTTACCGCGAACACCCAAGTTTCTTCGATTACCTTTTATTTCAATGAAGGCGTGATAAGAGTGACTAAGACAATTTTATGTACTTCGTTGTTCGCGGTAAGCCCTCAGTATTTACGCGGGGAGACGCGATAAGTGTATAAACCGCCTAATTTTAGTCCATTAGGAAAGCGGCTGGAATGGCAATCGACCTCCATGGCCGTTTCAATGGTGACCGCATTTGCATTCATCCAGCGTATTGAACGAAGATCATTTGGCCGATCCAATGGCAAGGTTTGTTTGTTTACATCATCGTGTGTATTGTTTTTCTGCGATCGCAAAGTTTGTCTAAAACTATTCACTTGACATGTCTTAGGATTGTTTGCTAGAAATATGTTACTCGTATGTATTCGTATGCCTTGATTTTAGTGAACACTGTGAACACCACGTCAAAACAAATTTCCCGTTACACAATGGAATTTCAATAAAATTACATCAAATATCTCAATATTATAGAAGTTCTTAAAATAGGCGAAGGTAACATATTTAAGCACCGAAGACGCCGCCTGTTACACTTTAATATAAAACCAAATGCGCATTTTCAACAAAAAAGGTGTTCTTGCTTCACGAGCAGATAAAATATTACTTATTGAAAATTCTAAACAGGAGCAATATTAAGAGCTTTGAATGATTCACGGTTATTTTCATTAGACTTATATTGATCATGATGCATGCAACTGCGTCGAAATATCGGGAGCTCGACGAAAATCAAACAAGTAATCACGGTCTATATCCCCGTCAATATAAGTCTAAGGAGCAATATTAGGTATATGCACATTGCACAATATCGAAATGGCGCTTTTTAACTACGAATCCGGAAAGTACAAAGTTCTGACTTTTGTAAGTTAAAGCCTTTCGCGGAGTTTCGCTCGGATCCAGGCAACAGCAAACGGTGGAAGTTGAATTTTATTTAGAACGATAGCGTGTATAGTAACTTCATTGATCAGTTATCGCTATTGTACAAGTACATCGATAAAATATATAAATAAATATTATAGGACATTATTACACAGATTGACTGACTCCCACGGTAAGCCCAAGAAGGCTTGTCTTATGGGTACTCAGACAACGATATATTTTCCCCCTTATTCATAAACGTTGTCTAAAGTTATCAAGCCGATAAAGTTCGTTTGTCCCTTTCCGACGTATTGGTGTGATAGAAAGGGACAAACGAACTTTATCGGCTTGATAACTTTAGTGAACGTTTATGAATATGGGGGATATAATATACAAATACTTATATACCTACATAGAAAACATCCATGACTCAGGAACAAATATCTGTGCTCATAACACAAATAAATGCCCTTACCAGGATTCGAACCCGCCCGGGACCACGGCAGCAGGCAGGGTCACGACGCTCTAGGCCAGAACGGTCGTCCAAAATATACATAAATAAATATTTAGTGCGATATTATAGGTAAGTAAGTACATACAATGCTTACAATTGGAACGAGGTAAACATTTTACGGACATTTGGTAGACATGCGCAGAGCCGAAGCTAAAAGAGCATTTTGAAGAAATATAATAAGGGCTGCACTGCACCTAGCAGATGCTACTTTTGCCCGTGTCATGGGACGCACGCAGAGGCAATGCCCGTTAGTGCGTTTTTACACTGTTTGATCCGATATCGGATGTCGGACGGATTTCAAAGGCAAATCAAAGATGGCGGCTTAAATGTATGGGATATCGGTCCAACATCCGATATCGGTTCGGATAATGTGAATACGCAGGGAGTACAAGGACTAAGTACTTGAAAGATGGTGGGCTCTAAAATAAACTGGGCTATTAAGTAGATGAAAGTGATGGACTACATACTGGGCTACGGAATTAAATCGAGTTTCATTATTTTGATTTTATTTTTCCATTGATTTGTTGTCGGAGGACGTGGTCAACAATGACTACGCATAAGTATCTTCTGATTAATTAAAACATTTTTTAAGCGATATACAATGTAGAATGAAATATCAGTGTGCAAAACATTTTAATAAAAAAAGACAGCCAGGTTCGAATCAGATTCGGGTCGGTGAATCCGTACAAGTTATGTTTTTTTTTAAGATTTCGAGGTTTTTGAATTTTTTGCACGTGTAGATAAGACAATAATTAATTATTTGCCGAATCTAATAAGTAGTTCTATGTTAACGTTAAAGTACCCCATTTATTGATTTCAGTGTAGAAATATTAGTTTTTGTGGCATATAATTACGCATTAACATTAACGAATTGTTTTTTGCGCTGACGAAAACTGGACTGTAACCTACGAGTAATAATTATGGTTTTAAATTTCACGCATTCCCGGGACAAAAGGTTTTGACAAACGGACCCCAAACCGATCCTAATATAAGGGTTTCATTTTTTCCTTTTGAAATACGGAACCCTAAAAACTAGTAAAAATAATAGCTCCAGGAAATATGGCCGTTTTAAGAAAAAACATGTTATGTAGGTACCTACCTCACATATTTTCATATTAACTAGTTTATATGCTTACTATCTTGAAGCAGAAGACATTTTGTAAAAAACAGTCTGTCATCCATTTACGCAAACGTTTTTTGTGCCAACCTAATAATAGTAACTAGCAAAGCGAAGGATCTTAGTATAATGAGTCAAGGTTCCGCCGCTGTTTTTGACTGATGTCCATTTAAAAAAAAAAACATCTAAGAGCGAACGGACCATCCTTCGTGTAGGGACCCGTAGTGGATATAAATCCTGTAGGTAATAGTTTATATAAGTACTCAATTCAATTCAATTCCGTAGTGAGAGTGGCAACATCGTAGTGTCGTCCCGTTTTCTCACACGTATTGATTTGAAAGGGATGACACTCCACTTTTAAATTTCTACTCTTTTTGGACTAATTCCAATAAGGCCTAGTTACCCTTTGGGTTGGAAGGTCAGATGGCAGTCGCTTTCGTAAAACTAGTGCCTACGCCAAATCTTGGGATTAGTTGTCACAGCGGACCCCAGGCTCCCATGAGCCGTACGCACGCACGAACACAAGGAGGATGATTACTCTTTTTGGTCAGACTTATTTCATGGTTATGTTCCTATTAACACAATTGAAATAGTAGAAATATGAAATAATTCATTACTAATCAATATATGGTGACAGTCATCCTCCTTGCGTTATCCCGGCATTTGCCACTGCTCACGGGAGCCTGGGGATCGCTTTGACAATATGGTGACAGTAATTATGAATATTAAATACTTAGTGACATTTTCTTACACTATGTCGGTGGCAAACATGCATACGGTCCGCCTGATGGAAAGCGGTCACCGTAACCTGCAACTCAAGGAGTGTCACATGCGACATTATTTTCCAATAGTATTTTCGATGTCGACAAGACACGTGTCCGTATTTAAATGTCGACTATAATCTCCCTTGCATTGTCTCGGCTTCTTGCTGTAGCCACGTTCGCTTGACAACTACCGTAAGTATTTTCGTAGGCACCAGTTTTTACCAAAGCGAGTACCACTGCCACCTGACCTTCCAAGTAGGTCTTATTGGAGTAAGTCTTGACTTCTTTTCCACAGGAAGTTTTCCTTCACCGAAAAGCGACTGGTAAATGTCAAATGTTATGGACGAATAAAATTGCTACTATTGTTCACAATGCTATAAAATTAAATCCCTTTATTTTATACGCAAACTCCGACCAGCATTAGAACTTTATGAATTTAATTCTAATATTAGTGCATTTTCCTCGCTTAGGAGTATTTACATTATGTGAGAAGATGTTTAACCTTAAAGGTTTAAGCTAGATTACAATTATTAAAACACAAATGTTCAAAAGTCGTTGACAAATAGTTTCCGCAGTAAAACGTACGATAAAAAATCAACACAATATAAATCTTATGTGTATGTCACGCTGTGTCAAGTTCCGGGGTTTTTTTAACAAACGTGATCATGCGCAAAGACGCCGGGGATAATACAGTAACACATATATTATGTATTATCCTTTCCAAACAATATTCTCGACTTTGTTTTATAATGCAGATATTGCAGATACGTCTGCAAGCGATATTATTTTTTCGTATCCGTATTTTTTATAGGTACATTCTTTGCAATTGGAACCCTTACTCTAATATGTGCTACTTACGCACTACCCCCAGAAGTATTCAACTTAATAAATTAAATGTTAGCATGTGTATTTAAAAAATAAACCAATATGCCTACTCGAGTTGAGAGTTGTTCTATGAATTGGATAAGACATTTTATGCAAAACACTGGATATGAATGATCTATTATGCATTTAATGGATTTGCATTCCAATATGTGTACGAAAGTGACGAATTATTTACATTAATAAGCTACTACCGTTAATCGCACGTTTCCGTCGAGCGAAACAGTTTAACACAACCTTGACTTGATACTAATTTGATTATACTGGATGCGTGCGGGCGAGACGCACTGCGGATAATCAAATCAAGATCAGATTTGCGAAGTTTGAATGTCAATCCTGGCTGTGAACAGCTTTGCTTATTAATTTACCTTGACACACGCAATGATCGGCCGAGTTTATATATATCAGTTATAAACGACGCTCTGCATTGGACATTGAGCAAGCTTTGAGTTTGGTGCGGGATTAAAAAAAAAAATTTAAAAAATGGGTGCCATATTTTACTCCCTTGTGGTTTTGATGCAAGTGACCGCGTTGCTGTCTACGTGTAAGTGATTTTATGAAATAAATAAAAAAAAAAAATATGTCTAAATATGTGTGCGTCCTATTTTATGAACAAAGTTTCTAGACTTCCTAATTAAACCATTAGAAA